>NC_142125.1:42062911-42399578 GCF_056152115.1 Neolamprologus brichardi
TACTACTCTAAGGCAACCTGCCAACATTTGATGCATTCTCCTATTCTATTAGCAATCACTATGCAAAAAAAATCTTAATTTCCACTATAATTTAGTAGATACTCTATATAAAGCTACATGCTTATTAAACTAATTAAATCACAGGGGAAGATTTCTAGTGGCCTATTCCTTAACTGATAATTCCACTTATCACCCTGAAACAGAGGAGTTAATATTTTCCACTTGGTGCCCCAGAAGTTCAGTATGGTGAAAATTAACACAGCGCAGTTCACTTGATTTGAGGCTGTCACATGAAAATTAGACAGGTTAATTGCTTGTTCTCTAGAGGAATCACAGCTGGTGCTTTTGGAGGGAAAAGGCTTTTAATAAGTAAAGAAAAGCCACAACTGAATTACCTGTAAGATTTCTTTTACTCATCATGTTGGGGGTGAATGAGGACCCAAGTGCAGATTCACAGGGAGGCTAATATTTCCAAACACCTGGGACAACATCTCTGGAAGTGGCCCAATCCTGAGGCCTGTAAAGGATAGGTCAGGGGGTCAACTCGAAGAAGGACCTCAGCTAAGGGATAATTCTGGTGGCCAGCCTGAAGACCAATAGAGGAGATGGTTAAGGGGGCCACCCAGAAGACCAGCAGCAGAGGGGGAGCAGTCCTGCCAAGGAGGTAGTCGGCATCGCCGAAGAAGGGGGCCTTCAGGGGGTGTGGAAGGAGACCTGTGTCAAAGGAGATGGGACATTTCAGGGGGCTAGGCTGACAGCTAGCATTGGTCTAGGAGTCAAGACCCCTGAGGAGGGGGGCAGCAGTGCAGCCCCTTGATTATAGATGGCAGACAGTTGGTGTCGTAAACCACCACCTCTGTTCAAAGATGGTCGCTCACAGTGGACATAGATGCTTCTTTCACTCCTCTTTCAAACCATCTGTCTAAAATGTCCAAAATGTGAACATTGGCATCCTCGAAAGAGTGACCTTTAACCTTTAGATGCAGATGGACTGCTGAGTCTTCTATGTTGTGCCATGCGCTTGTGAAGTGGCTGTTTGGTCTCTTCGATGTAGAGGTCTGGGCATTCCTCGCTGCTGTACAGCAAACACCACATTGTTAAGTCTGTGTTTTGGAGTTTTGTCTTTGGGTGAACCAGTTTTGTTTTAAGTGCTTCCTTTACATGTAAAGGAAGCACTTAAAATGTGGTTATCCTAATTGGGTGTTTATAAAGTCAGCAAAGAGGCACAGAAAAGAAGATCAGACACCATCGAGGGAGGATAAGAAGGACAGACGCAACAACATTGTCATCCCCTATGTAGCCGGTGTATCAGAAAAACTCAGGAGGGTTTTCTCCAAGCATGACATCCCCGTGCATTTCAGACCCAGCAACACACTCAGACAAAAACTGGTTCACCCGAAAGACAAAACTCCAAAACACAAACTTAACAATGTGGTGTATGCCGTACAGTGCAGCGAGGAATGCCCAGACCTCTACATTGGAGAGACCAAACAGCCACTTCACAAGCGCATGGCACAACACAGAAGAGCCACCTCCACAGGACAAGACTCAGCAGTCCATCTGCATCTAAAGGTCAAAGGTCACTCTTTCGAGGATGCCAATGTTCACATTTTGGACAGAGAGGACAGATGGTTTGAAAGAGGAGTGAAAGAAGCATCTATGTCCACTGTGAGCGACCATCTTTGAACAGAGGCGGTGGTTTACGACACCAACTCTCTGCCATCTATAATCCAGTTTTGAGTTCCCTCCCCAGACGCCTTAACGCCCACTCACATCCTGGGCCATCTGACCTCAGGAAATCACATGATAGGGTGGGGCCAGGTTTCACAATGAACTCACCCGAAACTCTGGCTGATTGGGACCCACACCCAGTTCCACACCTTGGCTCAGGCGATTAGAGGATCATCAGGGGGTCCTTTTGTCCCTCTGTGGGGGGAAACTCCCACTAGGTTTAAATCTGGGACTCTCCACCATTTGACCTTAGAACTGAAGAAGCGTCTTGGATGAGAGGTGAAACCTCTTCAAGCAACTTAAAGAAGTCCAGACGCTTCGGCTGCCTCATGGAGGATATAATATTTTTTTTAAACGAATTGCCCCACAGTATTGCTTAATCAAGAAAACTGGTGATTAAAAGCCATGTTTGGGCACATGGGTGCTTGTATACACACTCACTCATACACACACATACGAATGCTTGGATAGTTACATATGCACATATTCCTATACATGCATTCAGTGGAGCTCTCATTAATAGTCCAGCTCTCAAGTCCCCAACTGCGATAAGTGAATTTTAATTAAGAGAATATTGAGAGTTGTAATAAATTATTTTAATAACCAGCAAATGACTTTGCTTTTCTGCAGAGACTGGTTTCACTAGTGGGTCAAGAGCTAGTGTGTACAGTGGCTGTCAGTGCCAAATTACACAAATCCCTTCATTTCTGCTGTTAGTCACTCTTCTGTGGTCATTTATGGACTGGCCTTTTTATTAAATGTTATTTTTAACTGTTGTTTAGTACATAAGTGAATATAATTAAGTATTTATCCAATGCGTGCATTTGTGTGTGTGTGTGTGTGTGTGTGTGTGTGTGTGTGTGTGTATGTATGTGTGTGTGTGTGTGTGTGTGTGTGTGTGTGTGTGTGTGTGCCAGCTTAACTAAGCAGCAGATTGCAGAGATTTGCAGCCAGCTGGTCCGGCTGTGTTCCTATCCATTTCCCCTGCCAACACAGAGACACAAACACACATGCATTTTCACACAACAGGAAGTCATCGTCAAACCAATCACAAACCTCAACCACAACCAAGATCCCTGCCCTTCCCTGCAGGGATCTTGGTTGCTGACTAATGGCTATGGCTAACGATGCTCGTGATCACTGTAAATAAAGACATATGTTTCGTGGCTGAGAACACGCCTACTCAAAGCTTTCTGTCATTAAGGCAGGCTCATTCACATGCTGGGGAGGATGCACTGTGTTGTAGTATTTTTGTTTTGTACTTTCAGGTTTGGCAAGAGTGAATTGAGTAAAGCAGCCACACTCAGAATGAAATTATGATCCTCCTTTTTGTTCTGGGGGATCATTTGAACGCAGTCAGGGGGGCAAGTAGGGGTGGGGGAAAAAATTGATACTGTGTAGCATGGTGATATTTTGTTTGCTAATAATGTATGGATACAGGGACAGCAGAAATCGATACTTTGTTACAAAAAAGGTTTTTGTGCTCTGAGTTCAGAGCATGTTGATCCTTTTTCTGAGCAAGAATCCTGACATTCCTTCACTGTCCAAATGTGTTTAACTTGTTTATGGCAGCAATAAACATGACAGTTTACTTATTTTAATTTAAGACATGTTTTATTTTAATTAAGTTTAAAACTTTTTTATTTAATGTAAAATTATATTTTGTTTTAATTTACTTTCAAATTCTTCAGTTGCTGAAGGGGCTGCATAGTTTTCATAAATTAAATAATAATAATAATAATAATAATAATAATAATAATAATAATAATAATAAAATAAAAGACTGAGTGTGAGACTTTGTTATTAGATAAAATGAATATTGATAAAGTTTACCTTTATGTACAGAATCTGAATATCGCAAAATATTTTTAAAAATTGCAATAATATCGTATCGTGCGTTAAGTATCGTGATAATATCATATCGTGGGATGTATGGTGATTCCCACCTCTAGGGGTAAGTAAAGCACAACTACACACACAAAAAATGTTTTAACTCAACTCTTAGCTATTAGCTGCAATATTGCAACTACATACAATTATACTTGTTTCTATATTTTCTTGACAGGATTAGGATTTTGGATATTTAGTGCCTGGGTAAATTCTGGGCTCTTTGTTATGGTCCTTGAGCTACTGCGGCGCAATTGTTGCTTTGTGCCACATTATAGTGTAAAGGCTGCTGCTATTGGGGAATTCCCTTGCTTGAGGGCCTGTGCCTGGCCTACAACAGTGGTTAGGTGAGCTGTACATGTCAAAGTAACGTTCAATAAAGACGTGCTTTTTCTAAAGAAGCTTGACCACAACTCCATCTTACAGGAGTTATGTTGTACAAGCCACAGTAGTACCAATGTTGCTGTAAATACACAGGATCTTTCTATCTTTACTGAACAGAGGAAATTTATAGCACTCAAAGAGCCTTTACATTAGAGAACAGTAGTAGCATCAGCTGCTTATTATAAACTGTCCTTGTTTAAGAGTAAAAGATGGGAGCCATTGTATTTTTGCACATTAATTCTTTTACTTCAGATATTGTTTCTGCGTATTGGTATCCTATTTTTACACCTTTTAAATTGTTAAGCTTTTGTTTTTTTAATACATGGGTACCAATGCCACTTTGAAAACAGAGGAAAAATTGACATTCCAGCTGTATTTGAGTTAATATGTTAAGTTTTAACACTTTATTTTAAATGTGCTTGACAACAGCACATAAGGTTGAATTCTACTAGAACCAAATGTTTCTGATTTAGGGCAGAAAATGTGTTTTCATGTGGACATGAATTATGAATGACAGTCATGCACATTTGCCATAATAAAACAATCAGTGACAATACTCTGGGCAACAACCTTTATGATGGAAAAGGCTAGTTTAATAGAGGAATAGATACATAACTCAAACTGCTTGATTCTGTTCATCTGGACGTTTTCAGTGGGAGAAACGTTTCGTCATCATCAGGTGACTTCTTCAGTCTCAGCTAACTGCAGGTTTCCCCAACCTTATAAACAGTGCATTTGCATGATGACTGAAACCAGCACCAGTGAATGAACAATGGGCTGGGAGGTCAAAATGTTACATCCAGATGAACATAGTCAACCTTTTGGGATTTACTTACCTGGATGATTGAGCATGCATCAAGACAACGGGAGGCCTTGGGATAGATGGTGAGACACCTTTGTTGTATGCAAATACAGGACAGGTCACTACACCAATCTTCAATCTGCTGTTCATTTCAAATTCTTTATTTTCCCAAAAGGGAAATTAGTTTTGCAGCCGGATAAAGGTAAACAAAACAATAATATAAAACAACAATAATAGTAATAGAAAATCCCCAGATGGTTATTTGCCATTTAGGAGACAGGATGCAGTAGGGATAAAAGACACCTGGAGTCTTTTGGTCTTCCTCACAGGTACTCTAAAACAGCTCAAACTCACTGTGAAGTGGATGGTTCAAACATTTAACAATAGAACCTTTCTAAGCACATTTTTATTGTAAATAGCCAAAAGTCCATCTTGCCAGCGCCCTGCAATTTTGCTAGCAGTTTTTACCAGAAGACCGAATCGCTTCTTATTCTTCACCGTCAGGTTACCAAAGCAGGCACTGATACAAAAAGACATCACAGATTCAATAAAACTTCTATAAAACAAAGACAACATCTCAGATGAGACATTAAAAGATCTCATTTTCCTTAAAAAGAACAGTCTTTGTTAAACTTTTTTAGTAGTGGCATCAGCATGAGATTCTTTATGGTCAAGCACACCTAGATATTTATAACTCTCAACGATCCCAATCAGCAGTTTTAATGATTGATTGATTGATAATACTTTATTCATCCCCAGGGAAATTGGGTTAAGGTTAATGATAGTGGATGATGAGCTATAAGAGGACTTCCTAAAATCAATAATCATGTCTTTAGTTTTTGACACATTTAGTGACAGGAAGGACTCATCACACCAATCCACAAAATCATCTATAACCTGCCCATGGCCTGACTCGCCCCCACAAGATCACTGTGTCGTCACCAAACTTCAGGATGTGTCTGTTCGTGAAATTGCTGCGACATTCATTTGTGTGCAGAAAGAACAGAAGGGGAGAGGCAGCACGCTGGGGTGATCCAGTAGAGGAGGAGGCTGAACTAGATGTGGCAGAGCTGAGGATGTTAAGATTTTCCCTGGGAGTAATCAGGAGTCTGCAGGACAGCTCGAACTGAGCAGTTAGCGAGGCAAAATACTGGATAAAACGTGTTGAATATGGAGTTGCCAGGTAGGAGGAAAAAGACAAAGACCACAAAGTTTAGCCCCACTTGTCAGAAATTTATACCACTGAAGAAGAACTGGAACAGGTCCTCCCTCCACGGTGTTGTGAATATTTTTTGGGGAGAGCACAGAAGACCTCCGATTCCTTCACAGGATTAGTTGGTGTGCTGCAAAAAGTGACTCAAGTGATTTATAACCTCCCAAACGGTTGACATATATTATTCAGTTTTTCATTTAAATCATTAATGAACAGATCATTGTATAGTAGCCCAAGACTACTGATTATTTTATAATGACAGATGCACTGTGGTCCAGGAGGGGCTCCAAAATCTGGTGTTGATCAAGAGGTGAATATATATTTATATATATAAATATATTTGTGAAACTTAATGAACCAAACTAAATACTAACACTGAAGGGTGGCTGGTGGGGCCACCACAGGGATGTATAAATCCAGGTGGGGTTTATTATTGCAAAAATAAACAGAAGGCTTGGTTATGATTAGTTATTAAGAATATAGACCTATGCTTTATTCCTGATCCAGCCATGTGCTGACTGGACTGGTGTATCACAGTACACATGGACAGCATCCCAAGCATACCTTGAAAGTAACCCAAGACCTTCATAAAGCAATAAAAAACCAGAATCACAGATCAGTCACCTGGCCTCAGTTCAACTGAACATAATTTTTCGCTTGCTGAAAATGAAATAGCAAACAAAACAATCAGAAAGTAAAGCAAGTGCAAGGCCTGGCAAAGCACCTCAAAGGATGAAAATCAGCATTTAATGACAAATGCAAATCTGTTGTGGTCACTGGCTGCCAATGGTCAAGGGCTGTTTATGTTCGTAAACACGGAGGCACTGTGTAATGAGCAGCTGTAATATTTGAAAGGTTAATGCAATATATTTGTTGAAGCCTTGAATTAAAGCTGAAAGTGTGCACTTTAAACACATCATCGATTCATTAATTTCAGACCCATTGTATGTGTGTAATGCAGAGGGTGCATTGTAGTTAATTGCTGGCTGTAATTTGAAAATCTCTACAATAAAACGTGACATTTTTCCTGTCGTTTTCATGTTGAATTATGCAGATTTTTGCACTTTAAAAGCATTAAAGTGGTGTTTTGTCCTGTTTGTATGTCAAACTGGTTCACTTTGATGGGACATGATATGTGATATCAGTCAGAAAATGCATTATAGAAGGAGGAAAGAGGATGACTTTTAAACATACACATATGGAGTGCTCAGGAGGTAGAGCAGGTCACTGAATGGAAGGTTGGTGGTTCGATCCCCGGGTACTCCAGTCTCCATTTAAAATAAGATAGTAACCCCAAGTTGCTCTGTGATGAATGTGTGTGAATAGTAGATAGAAATCACTTAAAAACATAGAAGTGGGTGAATAAGGCATAAACAGTGTTGGGGAGTAATGGAATACATGTACCGCCGTTACGTATTTAAAATACAAAATATGAGTAACTGTATTCCGTTACAGTTACCGTTTAAAAAGGTGGTATTTAGAATACAGTTACTTTGTTGAAATAAATGGATTACACGGCGGTACTTCCCTGTTTCATATTGTGGCGGGTCAGGACTGTTCGGGTTTTGTTTGACAGCTACGTTCTGTTGTTCCAGGCGGCAGCGTTACGGTTGCCATGGTTACAGGGTGACGCTCTCTCTCTGTGTGTTTCCTGGGTGAGAGAGGCCTTTTTGTTGTTGTTGTGCTAAGCTAACAGGCAGAATGCTACAGGTATAGCTCTAAAGAATGTAGCATCATGGGCAGTGTAGTCCGTGCTGCAGGGAGAATGGACTGCCATACCCGTTATGTGTCTGTGAGCGAGGGAGGGAGAAAAAGGAAAAGTACGAGCTGTCATCGAGCAGAAACGGGAGCTGGAAGCATGTAAATATAATAATAACCACTGCAGCCAAGAAGAGTGCCTGACAAGCCCAGCTGTAAGTAAGCTATTAAGACTCGACTGTACACCGTGTTCGTGTTTTCCTCCAAAAACAATAAGTTCTGTTGGAGCAGCCTTTCAACGCCTCTCTCTGTCTCTGCTAGCAAAGTTGACCCAGACAACAAAGTAAAGCTAGTTTTCAGCTACGAGCCGACACAGAACCCACCGTATTAGCCAGAGGTCCCTTTACTACGGTTCGGAGCCGCGGACCTTCAGTAACAGTAATAAATCACAGCAATAGTACATTCATGCAGTTGTAAACAGCATGATAATATATTAAGTAATCCAAAGTATTCAGAATACGTTACTCTCATTGAGTAACGTAACGGAATACGTTACAGAATACATTTTGGGGCATGTAATCTGTAATCTGTAATGGAATACATTTTGAAAGTAACCTTCCCAACACTGGGCATAAAGCAGTAGAAAAGTGCTATGTAAGAATTAGTGCATTTATCATAGCCGAATAGAGAGCAACAAATCTGACTTCAGCTGTGAGTGGACAAACCAAGAAAGCCAATTTTAATGGACGGAGCAAAAATTTTAAAGCAAGTTTTCCTTGTTTTACTGACAGAGATCTCAGTCTGTTCTACCAGCTGCTCTAATTCATTTTGACTTATTTATTTGTGCATTTATTTACTCAGACAGTCATGGGAAGAAAATCATCCATGAAAAGAATTTCAGGCTAAATAAAAAAATGATTCGATCCCATCTTGTTCAGTTCGTATAAAGCCAACATTAATCCCATATATCTGATATAGAAAACACTTTACTGAATAATGAACTGTAACCATTAAAGCCAGAGACTAACTCATAAACAACCCTAAATAAAAACCTTTGGTGTATCTTTCCTTGAAAGTTCAAAGGTTTTCAAATTGTGCCTTTCTTCCTCTTGCTCTGTCTAGGATGTGTTCACCCTCAGCCCTTTAGCCAATTACTCATGCAGCAGATGACCCACAAAATGAGCTAATATTCTATTCATGGGAAGAAAAATACACTTTTCAGGGCTGTGCAGAGATCAGGTCACCCAATTGCATAACCTAACACTGTGTCAGTCGCACCTCATTTCAAGTTTCATCCCATTTAGAGCTCCCAATATCAAAACCCATCATGCGGGATTTTCCTCTTCCTGATGTTTCAGAATGCAGAGAGCTGCCGGGCCGGTCGCAGAAACAGACCTGTGAACACATGGATCAGGAGTCTAGGGAGCAGAGGGTCAGCCTGTGAAAGAACAAAAAAACACCTTGCACTACTTAATTTTGAGATTTTGAAATAGTTTGAAGACATGTACACACCTATGGAATGCCAGGACTGCCATAATAAATTAATTAAATACACCATTAAATAATTAGTTAAATGTGGCAATAATTAATTCAAATGGGAAATAATTAATTAAATAAATAGTTATGACACATCTAATTAATTAATTATTATTATAATTAAATAATAATAAACAAATAAAATAAAAATTAAATTAAATTTAAAAATTTAAATAAATAAATAAATAATTCTAATTATTCCACATGCTGGTTGTTGTGTGCTAAAAACAATGGCCACCAGGCCAAAGCAATGGTTTTGACTCAATCAGCGTTAACCCCGCCCCCTGAGTTTGATGGGTGAGGCTGACAGATAAAATTAATTCAAGATGAGAGCCAGGCGCCAGGACTGCCAAAATGAAATAAATAAATATATCATTAAATAATTAATTAAATGTGTCAATAATTAATTAAAATGTGAAATACATAAATAATTAATTACATGTGTCATAACTATTTATTTAATTAATTAATTCCAATTTTAATTAATTATTGCCACATTTAATTAATTATTTAATGGTGTATTTAATTAATTCATTATGGCAGTCCTGGCATTCCATACACACGCATCCTCACAGAATGTGAAGAAGAAATCAAAACTAACTGTGGCTGATCATTAGAGCTGTTAGCTGTCAAAATACAAACAGGGTAATGCAATCCTCTGTCCTTTTAAGCAAAACTTTAACACCATCCATCACGACAGTAAGCTACCTACCAACCAGTTGACCATTCAGCTAACTAATATCAAACCTCAAATATTTACTAGCAGAATGTTGAATCTTAGGTTTTTTCTACATTTGGAACAAAACTTCCTCAGGAAGTAAGATAGCAAATATTTAGCCCTTGGGTGCGCACAAAATGCCAGTGGAAGAGGTGACTAAAGTGGTAATTTCTTTTTTTTTTTTTAATTCTTTATTTCTAAACTATTACTTCACGAAGGTGATTACAGGCATTAATCAACACAATTTACAAGGGGAAAACAAAACAAAACGAAAGAGAAAGAAAAACGAGGAAAGGAAACAAAACAGTCGGGAGTGACCAGTTAGCTCGGTTGGTGGTTTCAAGCTTTGAAAAGAAGATTCGGCTCATGGGTTTTGGCATATAGGACCCACTTATCCCAACACAAATGGAACCAACCCACCCTGTCATTGACATGAGCTGCCACCTCCTCCATCCTATAAATCTCCAGCGTAATTTCCCACCATAATGACAAGGTCAGTATATCTTGCAGGGACCATTTCTTAGTTATACTTTTCTTACTTGCAACAAGTAAAGCTCTTAACAGACACGTATCATTTTTAGACCAGTTCTGCGGTGTACAACCAAAAAAGATTGTCTTCATGTCCAAAGGGAATGTAGAGTCAAAAATGCCCTGTAATGTACCATGAATGTCAAAAGTGGTAATTTCTCATATTTTTCTCTAACATCTGCTGACTGAGAAACAGGAAACCTTGGGAATACACAGCTTTTACATGGCATAGCCAGGTGGCGCAGATTTACATGTTACATGCAGTGCGCATGCTCATGGAATGTTGTCTGCAGGTGAAATTTGCTCACCTTCACCTCATTACATCACTATGTGGTACAACTTGGTGAACTAAGTTTCCTAGCCTCATTCTCCTAGGAAAAGCTACCTTCCGACGAGCAGAGAGAGAGAGAGAGGCAGACAGAAAGAGCCTCCGTTATATACCGGACCACGCCAGACGGTGAGAGAGGAGGAGTCTCGGCCACTGTTAGTGACACGGGGAAGCTGTCAAGGAACGGGTAAATCACCGGGACTGGCTGATCGACAGGATACACTAGCGCGCACTTCTTCACTGTAGTCCTCCTGCAAAGCTTAACAGCACAGAAAATAATACTACTACTAATAAAAAGACGCAGATGCTGGCACACCTACGTCAGAGGTGATTACACGGGTACCTGGATAATAACAGGCTCGGTTAAGCGGTTTGGGAAATTTGAAGAGGACCTCCGCCTTTCACCTGTTCAGCTGTGCTGAGCGACACAGCGGCTCAGCGGCTGCCTCAGCGGGATTAACAGCTGCTAAGATGACGACGGGCTAAAATGTGTCGTTTTCAGGTAAGATGCTCCGCGGGGATGCGTGGAAATTCTCACCGGACACTTAAAGGTGTGTCGTCCTACCGTTTAGGTGCAACGTGTTTTATTTGAAGAAGTCCAGCAGACGTGCCTGTCAGCTGAGCTGTGGGTGCACGCTACTGTGCACGCTTCTTGATGAAAGATTGGTAATCCGCAGAGTTTGATGGGTTTTTGCTGCTCGCTGTCTTCATGCTGTTGAGTAGTAAACTCTATGTAACAACAGGCGGTGGTGTCCAAGATACGACATTCCTCAGCATGTCTGCGTATCTGCGCATGCATGTGTTTACTGGGGATTATTGTTAAGTGCTCTGTTAATACTATAATACGACATACATGTGTTCTGGTTGGGTTTGTCGGGAGCACAGATTCATAATATGTAATTTAATTAAATGTAGATGGGGTGCAAACTGGAAACCCTTAGCAACTGAGGACATCTAGACTCAACTGTGCGTGCGTGTGCATGTGTGTGCGTCTTGTCTCGCCTATAGTATCGTCCACCTGCACTTCCCTGGGTTAATCTCCTGTGTGAGGTAATTCAGCTGACTTCGACACTGCTTTTCTTTACAAATAACGATTGAAATGGATTTGATTCTTCACCAAAGGAGCACATTTTGAAATTATACTGTGCAGAATTATTATTTGTATTTACTGTAGCTAAATCGATTTCTAAATCTCTGAGCAGCCAGTTTAATACTGTAGGGACTCGTGATATATGAGGGATATTTGGTATTTCAGAGGTGCAGGCATATTATGGGGATATCATATTTAAGTACATGTGAAGGCAGGCTTAAATATAGTAACATATATCCATGACACATCCTGAGATATAGTAGAGAGGGTTAAAACTGTAGACTGTATTTAAAAGATGGAGAGAGCCATTTAGATCTCAACCACTGGTTAGTGAAGTTGTAAAGCCTCAGGCTGAGCATTTTTCATTGCTGCCATCTCAACAAGAAATATATTCTTGTATTACTGGTGTAAAGTTTCTGAGACTAGGATTGTAAGATTGGGTCAATTTAAAAATGGCAAGGCTCATTGATAAATGTATTACAACACTTTTACATTTTACTGTTAAACCAGAATGCCCTTTTGTCAGGAGGTTAGGTTTAGGGTTCGTTTGGATGGCTAGGGTGCCAATAAACTGTAATCACTACTGTTAAATTCCTCTTTCAAGCTCCTTTTAACTATGGCTGTTCCACACTATTGGCAGCTTTAATAACTTATCTATATGAACTCAAACTAAGTTATTTTTTTGGTTAACTTAACCAAAATGTGCACGCAGTTTGCATCAGAGGATAATATAAGCTAGAACAATTTATATGGTCTCACATAAGGTCTGAATTTCTAAAAGTGTTTTTAAGAAAACGTGACTATGATAACATCCAGGAGCAGTGTTTGGTAATGGATCCATCATCTTGTGATAAAAGGAAAGAGAGATCATCATATCATAATCTCCTTTCATTCTCAAGTCATAGAAAAATGTATAAAAATAGATCAGGATTAGCAAAAGATTAGCAACATGTTTTAAACACACACTGTATGTAATAACAAGAGTAGTTGTAAATGTATTCAAGGTGATGGTAAATAATTCTTCTATAGCTTGTTTTCCTCAGGAGGTAGAGAAGGTCATCTACTCATTGGGGAGTTGGTGGTTCAATCCCTGAACGCTCCAGTCTGGACGCCAAAAATCCTTAGCAAAGGCACTAACAGCAAGCTGCATTCTGGTGCATCCACTGGAATGAGTGATAGAAATCACTTAAGCATAGAAAGAAAGTGCCTGTGTGAATGGATGAATGAGAAAAGTTATATATTTGTACACTGAGTGCACAGGTAGAGCAGAAAACCATGATTAGGAACAAGTCCATTTACAAATAGGCTCCAGCCCTCTGTGACTCTGAATTGGATCAGCTAAAAAAATGGATGATTGGATATAATAAAGTACTTTCCTCACCACTCTCATCACTCACAGGAATAAAGACACATTCAATAAAAATGTGTCTTTATTCTTATGAGAGGTCTTAACTTGGGCTGTTTGCCATTGTATGAGAGCATATTGTTCGTGTGTGGACGCAGCAGTTGACGTTTTAGTAAACTGGAAGTTATCCTGCACCTGTGTCATTGCATAAATGTGGCCTTTCTGCTCAGTTTTTATACCGTGGACAGAACTGAATTTAAACCCTTTGCCTGACCTCTGTTTGTGCTCGTCTGTATCACCCCGGTTTTGTGATGTTGTATATAAAGACTCTGTTTTAAGACTGCTTCTTAAACAGTACTGTAGTTTTCGGGTCATAAGCCGCTACTTTTTCCCCACACTGTGAACACTGCAGCTCATACTGACGTGCGGCTAATGCATTTTTTTTTTTTTATGCGGCCAAAAACATTTTGCCTGATAACAGTAGACCAATAAAATTGATAAGTAGTATATATATTTTTACCGGTTGTTAAGAGACGTTGTAATGTTGTTTGTGCACTGTTGCGTAAAAAATAAGCAACGTAATTTGTGTGTTACTGATACGTACGTATACTTACAGGTAGCCGTGTTACAGGCGCTGTTCAAGGAAAAGAAGCATTTGCAGTATGTATTTTTGTATGTTACCATAACATTTATGTTACCATGCTCATGTTACCTTACGGATTAAATTAAATGTTAAAAATCCTCACGTGTAATATTTCTGTGTACATATCTCATATTACAAGTGAAACGCATACGGCTTAAAATTCGCTGCGGCCTGTACAAGGAAAAAATTGATTTTCTTTCTAAAATCAGAGCACGCGGCTTTTAATCAGGTGCGCTCTGTAGTCCGGGAATTATGGTAATTGTAAACATAAGGGTAAGGCTCCATTAACCCTTTAAAACCGGTCAGAGCGGGCATGCTCTGTTTTGCGTAACTATTTTTAAATCCCGGTAGCTCTGCAACCACGTGAGCTAGCGCAATAATTTTTTTTGCATATGAAACCGGAGGAGTTGTACTTACATCTTATGCCATCAGCTTGTCCTCGGTCACAGTTTCCTTCCACATATAGCTTTGCAAAAACTGCATAAAAAGCACTTGCAGCAACACAAACATAATATTCCAGAAACACGCTTTGCCGATCCGATCAGCTGTTTGTAACACTTCCTATGTTGGAATAGACATCAGCACGAACTATCACATGTCCGCCATGACCTGCCCGAAACCGGAAGTGACGTCATTTCGCGGAAATGTAGTTTTTTACCATCAGGGCCTCATGAGCCTATACTGGTGTTTTTAAAAGTTATGTTTGACTTTCTGACTTTCTGTGTCGTTTCTGGGATGCTTAGGACTCATATTGCACTGCTGGAAATAGTTTATTTTGATGCATATGCTGCTTTTTTGCAAATTTGCATTATAATATTTATTTTCGTTTTTCCTGCAGTGTATAAAAATTGGTGTATTTCAAAAATAAAACTATGAAGACACTCAAAATAAATTTCCTGTGGTGGGAAACTATTTTGTGCAACTTTTTTGTATTTACAGTTTTGAGGGATAAGCCTCTTAAATTTCTCTAACTAGAAATATATGTTAAAAAAACAAAAACGATTTTCAATTTTTTTGTAGTTTATTGCACTTTCTTGCAATTTATGTAATTACTATGAACTTAATGCAGACATATTATTAAAATCTGGGCTATAATGGTTGTATTGATGTATAGCAACTTGAAATGCTCCCAAAAATGGCTCCACAGCATGTAAAAATATAATATAAGCTCTGGCGGGCTTGGTTATATGGTAGGTCTTAAAGGGTTAAGAGCAAGTCACAGTTATGACTCTGAGTGTATTACCACACCAGGCTTAGTCTGGTGGTATACTCCAGTCCCAACAAGGAAGAAATAAATTCTCATGGTGAAAGTATCGAGAATGATAATAAGGTGCCATGTATGAATGGATTACACAAGTCACTTGCAGCCATGCTAAACTTATTGCAAATAGTGAACAATTGGGGTGACAATTATTTAGTTTATCCCATTTGAATGGAAAGGGATAAATATCAACCAAAAATCCATTATATAAAAGTTATGAATTGATTTGCACGTCACTAAGTGAAATAAGTATTTGACTCCGACAACTCACAGGTTGGCTGTGTGCCTGTGTGGCACATTCATTACAATCAGTCAATCATTAATCAATTACTCCCCATCTAAACCTGTCATGTGTGTACAGCACACCTGTCCACAGAATCAGCTTCCTCCATTCCAGCCTTCATCATGGGCAAGACCAAATAGCTGTCAAAAGCATTATGGACAAGATCATAGAACTGGAACCATCAGTGATCTTGCTGAGAATGTGACAATCGTCGGTGCATTATTCAGAAATGCAAGAAATATAAAATTACCAGCAATCACCCTCGGCCTGGACATCCATGCAAGAGTTTGCCTCGTGAGATGAGAATGAAGAAAGGTCAAACACAAATTATCAAATTTACGTAACATTATTTTGCTTTATCCATTACAAAGCCAGTTCTGATGCTTAGGATCTTTGTGCTGTTGGAGCACCCGATGACCCGATTTCAATTGTCTAGCTGTTGATTTGAGGTGAATTTCAAGAATTTGGAAGTATTCTTCCTCGTTCATTGTTTCATTTGCTTTGTGCAGTGTACCTGTAGCAGCTCCTGGGGTCTAGAACAGCGGTCCCCAACCCCTGGGCCTCGGAGGTCCCGGGGGTTGGGGACCGGAATCGTTTGGTACCGGGCCGCGAGAGTTGAGGCTCAGGTGTGAAATGTATAGTTTTCAGGGTTTTTATTGGTTTTCAGCGTTATTTTGTTTTCGTTTTTATCGTTAACTCAGTTTTCCTTGAATGAATAAATCTTCTTTTTTTCGGTACTGGTACTAGTTTTATTTTGTTGTATTTATCCACAACACCTTAAAGGCCGGTCCATGGAAATATTGTCGGGCATAAACCGGTCCGTGGCGCAAAAAAGGTTGGAGACCGCTGCTTTAGAATGACAGAAGAGTCTAATGGGCGCAGCCATTTATTTTCTTTGTTAGCATAGATAGGCTGTTCTCTGGACATCGTTTGTGCAAACTACAAAATAAAAATAAATCTCAACTCACACAATTCCTTTGAATTATGTTCTAGCAATTAGTCCAAATAAATCAGGTCAAATTCAAAGAAAATTACTCACGTATCTCACGATACGAGATGTGCAGCACCTGAAACTACAGATACTGGATGCCTGTGCTGGCATTTCTCCTGCGGTGTTGCTATCAGTGTGTGAAGAGTGGGAGAAGAGGGTTGCATTGACAATCCAACACAATGGGCAGCACATTGAACGCATTTTATAAGAAACTTGTAAATAACTCATGAAAGAATAAAGTTACGTTGAAACCAAGCACACCATTGTTTTTCTTGTGACATTACCAATAAATTTGATGTGTCACATGACCCTCTTCCTATTGAAAAAACAAAAGTTGTATCCAAGATGGCCGACTTCTAAATGGCCACCATGGTCACCACCCATCTTGAGGAGTTTGCCCCCTCACATATACTAATGTGCCACAAACAGGACTTTGATATCACCAACCATTCCCATGTTGTTACGCTGTATCCATAGAAACGGCCCACCCTGTTCATCATTCAGCATTATTGATGCTGCAGAACCAAATAAGGACGACCATTGCAATCTGTGTCCACGTTATTCACTTGTCACATGGCATGTGGCAACTGAAATATTTCCAGAGCTCAGATGTGAAAGGCTTCCTGTCCACACATAGAGTTTATGGTCTTTGACACCCATTGTCCCAGCCCTGTCCTCTCACACACACTTACACTCACACACAGATAACTCCTAAGCTGTTAATGGCTCGATTTCTTTCCATCGCCCTGCTTGGCTGGCTGGACCTCCATCCATCTGCTTTGTGTTGCACTATTCAGAAAGCTGGTTAATCCCCCAGCAACCAGAAACAAGAGGAGAAATCCAAACTTTCAGCTCTTAACGTTTCTCCCTCTCCCCTTAATACTCCTTTCTAATTCTTTAAGTTAATAATAACCAATATTCACCTCTAATCTTACCAATGTCAGCTATTGTGTTTTTAATTTGTTTGTCGCTTGCTTTTGTTTTTCCGTAGGGTGAGATGCAGCTGGATAGGTCACCAGTGTGCTGCAGGGCTAACACAGACAATCATTCACACCTATGGGCAATTTAGAGTCACCAGTTAACCAAACCCTGGCTTCTGTGTGTCTTTAATGGGGCTTGTGCAGTATTTGTTATTGTATATGTGTCTTTCCTACTGTATGCAACGGGGCCTAAAAGGGCCGACGGCACTGGGTACCTATGCTGCAGAGCTTTGATAAGGGAAGAAAAAGAGCAGAACAAAGTGTTGAAGATACATATCAATAATGTCACACGTGCAGCATATTTTCAACTCCGTAACATCAATCGCCTCCGCCCTTTCCTCACTCCTCATGCCACTGCCATTCTCGTCCATAATCTTGTTATCTCTCGAATTGATTACTGTAACTCACTATTATTTGGCCTTACACAAAAATCCATCAACAAGCTCCAACGTGTCCAGAACTCTGCTGCCCGTATTATTACTAGGACTTCCTCTACCCACCACATCTCCCCAATCCTGAAGTAGCTTCACTGGCTCCCGGTTAAATTTCGCATCCATTTTAAAATAATCCTTTATACATTTAAGGCTATTCATTCTCTCCCTCCACCATACCTCTCTGATTTGGTACAGATGAACTTCCCATCCCGGTGCCTCAGATCTTCATCTTCTCTTTCTCTCTCTGTTCCTTCCTGTCTGATTACAATGGGGGGCGGGGCTTTTAGTTGCTCTGCCCCTCGACTTTGGAATTCCTTACCCCCTGACCTCAGAAACATTAGTTCATTCCCTCTTTTTAAGTCCACCCTCAAAACTCATCTGTTTAAAATTGCTTATGTTTAAACCTCTGCATGCTCTTAACTTTTATCTGTTATTCTTATCATTGTGTTTTTATCTGTTGTACAGTGTCCTTGGGTGCTTTGAAAGGCGCTATTTTTAAATAAAATGTATTATTATTATTATTAAGATACTAGCAACACTTTGGACACAACTGAGGCCACAATCATATGTGAGAGAGACACTGAGGCTGTGCCATTAAGTCATTAACTGTTTGCTCTGATGTCCAAGCAGAAGTCCGAGGCCCAACGGCTAAAACGAGCTGTTGATTCATAAATAGACGTTTTTGGCCTGAAGAAGAATTCAAATGTATTTAGTATCTTGGAAGAACATTTTAGCTTCTTGTCTTTTACCAAAAATGTTTTTGTTTATTTATAATATTTAAAAAGCACGAGTTAAATTCTGCGATTCCCTTCTCTCTCTTTCTTTTTTGAACAATAGTATGCTTGATCTTTCAAACACAAGTGGCGTGTAATAAAATGGTTCATTTTTTGCACTTTTCTTGGCGGATGAGTTTCCTGAAATCCTGTCAAATGACTCTGCGACAAGGAAGCTCATTTACCGCCTAATGAAAACACCTCGTGCATTTCTGATTAACGTATTGGTCTCTGACTTCTCGCATTCATCCTCTTCTGGATTATGGAAACAAGTGAATAGTTTTCTTTTTCTTTCCCTCTTTTGTTTGGATTTGTTCTAAAATGAGGTGACAGTGAGATACTGATTGGCTCCATTTGGAAGCTGCATCCTTCCTGCTTGATGAGACGTTGTCAAGTTAAAGCCAAAAACAAATCTCCAGTTTCTTGAATCAGCCTCCTTGTTCTCAACACATATGCTTGTTTTAAGCTTTGCTCATTCACACTGGGTCCTCGTGACATGACAGAGGGAGATTAGGCAGTCAGAAGAGTGACAGAAGAAGAAGAATCATGCCCTGCAGCTTATTGGAAGTCTAGATGGTGACGTTTTCAACAACCCCAACACAGCATCACCACTTCCTGCCCCTAACCCATCAAAACCAAGCGTAATGAGTGGGTTCTGTCACCCAGCAGCACACTACACAGGCTACGCTAATCAATCCACAGGCAGTGAAACTGAGGGTAGACAGCATGTTCAAAACAGCGAGAGAAAAAGGAAAAGGGTGTAATGTCTAAGAGAGGAATAGAGCGAGAGAGTGGGAGAAAACAGAGGCGACAAAAATAGGACAAGATGCAGGTAGAAAGGTAAAAAAAAGATGATGCAAGAGGGGGACAGAGGGAGGAAAAAAGAGTGGAGAGGAGATGATGGGAGGAACTGAGAAGGCGATTATGTCTGCCCTTGTCCAAAGAGGATAATGAAGTGAGCTGACCAAGTGTTGCAAATTCAAATGTGTACCTGGTGCACAAACACACACACACTGACATACTTTTAAAAAGCAGCAGCTACTTGAACTCACTTTGGAAAGAGTATCATCATCCCTACCATATTATTTTTGAGGGTTAATAATACTCCAAGTGAGGGGTTAGCAGTGCATTTTTACCAGCTAAATGGAAATCAGCTGCCTGCCAGTGCAGTTTAAAGTCTTTCTCACATGTATGTGTGTGTAGGGACATGCAGAGCTGGGGGAGAGTGAGGCTGATAGAGGACTAAGGCGTCACATGCAAATATAAAGCATCGCAGGGAGACTAATGGAAAGAAACATCACATAATTCTTAATTGCAACATAATGTAATTTGGCTTCTCATCATGAGTAACAGGACACATTATATTGAGAGCATGTAAGTTACTCAAGCTGCTGCTGACAAACTGGTATATTTGGACCTTGCTCGTGTATTTCAATAGACCCAAACATTTTTCACATTAACAAAGGGCAGCTGTACAGACACTGTAGTGTGCATTGACTGTAACAGACTGAAAACTATCTTTAACCCCATAATGCCCTTAGTGTCATATTTGATACATGAGTTTCTGAGACCTCTATCTCATCAGCATGATCAGTACTTGCCATAATTTCAAAATGTTATGGACAAAACTCTTTTTTTTGGTCTAAAATTAACATTGTTGTTAACAAAAAGTTGCCAAAAACGGCCAATGTATCAAAATATATCATACGCAACATCCATCCATCCATCCATTCACTTCCGCTTATCATTTTTAAAGTTCAAATGTAGAAAAATAAGTCCAGTATTATAGAATGAAACCAAAGATCAAACCCTGTTTTCAGAACATGGGAATAGAGCAGCTGATAGAGAATTCAACATTAATGAATCAATGGCATGGAAGTAGAGGAAGCAAAGTTGAGTAAAGTTTGACTTATCTGACTGTTTTGTTTCGCTCAACGTGTCCTATAATCTGGTGTGCCTTATGGTCCAAAAGATATGGTAACTTCTACCTTCCTTTAGCACGTCCAGAAGTCCAGCTTTCTGTGCGATGGTTAGCATCTTCCTCTGCCTTTTGGGTTCTACCGCAGGCGCCTTTGACGGTGCAAAACGACATTGTTGTGTTTGTTGGGGAGAAAACTTACAAACATACAGTGCAGCACTTCAGAGTCACGCTGCTAGAGATCAAAGATTTATGTAAATTTGACAAGCTGAACGCATTCTGGACTGTACAGGAGACACGGAGGAGATTGATTGACAATGGTCTACAGCCAATCAGGACGCAGAACACAATGTGCTGTAAAAAAAAATAAAAAAATGCAAAATTGCACAATAACAATCCGCAAAACAGCGAGGCCGCGAAAGGTGAACCTCCGTATAGCAAGCAAGGGAACGCTGTATTGTTATTTCCTCAGCAGATCTTAAATTACATTCAATTCAATTTTGTTTATACAACAGTCGCCTCAAGGCTCTTGATATTGTAAGGTCGACCCTACAGTAACACATACAGAGAAAACCCCAACAATCATATGACCCCCTGTGAGCAGCACTTTGGTGACAGTGGGAAGGAAAAACTCCCTTTTAACAGGAAGAAACCTCCGACAGATCCAGGCTCAGGGAGTCTAGCTTAGTGTTTTCTTGTTAAGGCTCTGTCTTTACATGTTTTCCAGTTGAGTAACTTTCTGTTTTGATTTGTCACTCCGTGTCCCGTCTTCTGTATTGTTTCTCCTGCTCCTTGTTCCCCACCACTTTTCTTCTCCCTCGATTGTCCTTGCGATGTATACATGGTGCCAGTTTCTGTCAGCGTTCTGATAACGATCTGTCAGAGCTCTGTTTACCTCTTCGTGTGAGTTCCCTCTTACTCTTGAGTCTGTTTGCATTGGCCTTGTGGACTATTTCATTTTGGATCACTTCAATAATCAATATTCACCGAGCGCTTTATGTTATTATGTTGCTTAATAATGCAGAATAATCATATAGAAATGAAAAACCTGAAGTTGTGGCTATTTGAGCACGTTGCCTGCAGCACTAAAGGACTCAGCGAGAGACGTCTGTCTCGCCCTGGCAGCACCTCTCCCTCTCCTCCTCTTCAGTTCGCCTCAACATAAGCTCGTCATATTCTGTGATGTGATTTACTCTGAGGTGTTTGTGTTGCCACAACACCTCACTGTCTTGCCACATGTATCGCAAACCATGTCTTGGCTGTTTGTGGAGGTAAAATACATCCACACATGACTCAGTTTACACTCAGCCAGGGGCTGCGACACATTTATACAGCCGTAGTTCGCACACGACTATGAAAGGCGTAAGAGGAAGTAGTTCCTTCCAAATTAGATGATCCGAATGATAGTTTCTTTCCACTCTGTTCCTTTTAATGGAAAAACTACAAATTTACTCCAGAGTACTAAAATATCGATTTTTCATTATGAGAATTGATTCTAGAACATAATTTACTGATATCAGAAGAATCGATATTTCAGTATCGATCCGCACACCACTAGTAATTAATAAGATCTATCATCTCCCATTTAATAATGCCGCACCCAAGGTTTGAATATTTACATGTTTACAATATTTGCACTGATCCACAGCAGACAACCACTTTGACTCCGACTGAAATTAGAAAATAAAACGCAGAAACATCACAGCAGTGATCTGTTCACATAATCATTGTAACAACATTTAGCTACCAAGCTTTAAATGGTCGTTGGATTTAATAGCGTGTAATACTTGAACTGCCTCCATTAACATCATTGTTATGGAGCTTCATCATTTCTTCATCTTCTACTGCTCTTAACAATCAGATGACTTAACCAGTTCATTTAATACCAAAACAATGTGAAGATGATTCAGACTAAGTGGGCTGCGTGTTTCAATGGAAAACACGCCTCAGCACTGCACTACATCGCTATGGTCTAGTGTATTTTGTACTCTTTGGGGATCTGAATCGATTTTCCTGCATGAGAGTTAAAAATGTATAGTCTAAGGCTCCTGGTCCTAGAGCATGGCTCAGAAGCCCTCACAGTGTACCCTTAATTGGCAAGGAGTATAAATCCTCCTACATGCACCGTTCTCTCACTTTGTGTCTGTTCTAACTAACCGATACCCTTTGACTCCATCTTCATTACTTTTCTGCAATTTTCTTAAAGGTCACTTTGAATAGAGACAAGCCACAGCTGATTATTCATTGTTCATGCAGTGTGCTCGTCTTTCTAAATATTTAGATGGATTGGTTTTAAAATGCATTTGGTGTCTACTGTTATAAATAATTGCTTCAAAAATGAAACTTTTCTCTCTTCATAAACTGGACGTCCTTGGACTTGGTAGTAGCTGGTGTGCAGCAACTAACTTTCACTCTAAAGTTAAGATGCTATGCACTATTTTAAAAGAAGCTGGGGTGCTGTGTGCCATTTGATTCTTCTTGTTAACTCTAGATTTAATTAAATAGATTTTCAGTCCATCCATCATCTTGCTGTTATCTGAAGTCAGATTGCAGCGGCATTAGGGCTGCCACAAACGATTATTTTTGCGATTAGTCGACTAATCAGATCATCATTCATTCAACGTAAAAGGTACAGCTTATTGCACTAGCATGCATCTGCTCTTATATAACTATCATTAGCTTACAGCTTTAAGTGTTTAAGGTATGTGCTAACTAAAAATAAAGACAAGATGATAGTTTATTAAATTTGACTTATATATCATGTTTAACCTGAGTAGCGAAAGACGGCGGTGGGTTTGAAACGATTTGCCGGGAGTCCGGTGTTCTCACGGCTCTAGTGAGCCTAGCCCCCGGCTAGCTATCGAGCTAGTGGGTAACAGATGCCTCCGAAAACGTCGGAGCGCTTTTGAAAATATGTGGTGTCCTGATAAACTGAGCAGATATTTGAGGTTTACACAGCTACATTCTCGCCTGAAAATATGCTAAACGTTTATTTTGTGACCCAGAAAGAATAATAAGAGTAATATTAAAACTAACTAGCTGCCGCCATTGTTGGAAACTGAGCTGGGCTGCGCTATGAGTTCTGGGACACAGCTTCTTCTTCTTCTTCGGTGTTTAACGGCAGCTGGCATCCTTGTACATGCAGTGCTGCCATCTTCTGTTTCAGTCCGTTATTACACTCTTAAATCCTACTACTTATTCCTGCGTCTTTTGTGATCTTACAAAGCTTCAAACGACGCGTCGACTATTAAATCAGTCGTCGACGATTTTGATAGTCGACGTAATTGTGACTAGTCGACTAATCGTGGCAGCCCTAAGCGGCATTAGGATATTCCAGGTGACCTTGCCAGCCATGCTTTCCAGTTCATCCCGGGGTATCCCAACACCAGCCCCTCAATCACTTCTGCAATTTTATGAATAAAAGTCTTTCACCACTCTTTAAAGATTTCATCAAAATGTTTTTTTTTCTCTGCAAAGAGTTCTGCAAAAATGTAGTAAAACGAAATGTCAAGGTTTTTTGGTAAACAAAATTGCTGCAGTGGAGAAAAGCAAAATAATATGTGTTAAAGTATATGCATCAGAAAACAGTATGTACAGTCTGAGAACAGCACCTACTGCTGTATAGTCCAGCAAAATGACGCTACATACATTCAGCAACCACTTATTAAGTACGCTTGCTCCACTGCTCATCACAGTAATCCAATCAGCCTTTTGTACCAGCAGCAGCTCGAAGCATGTAGATGTGGTCAAAACAGTGTTGAATTCAAACTGAGCATCAGAATAAGGAAGAAAGATGACTGAACGTGGCATTGTTTAATGTTTCAGACCAGGACAGCCAGACTACTTTAAGGTGATAGGAAGCCAGCAGTAACTCAAATAACCACTGGTTACAAACACGCTAAGCATCTCTGAAACCAAGACGTCCGAAAATTGTGTGAATGTGACAACTTGAGAACAAGACGACGTAAAATTTTGAAATTGATACCATCGGTGTATCTATTAGGAAGCTGAGGCCACTGCCCCCTGCCAGTATTTTTCTAGAGGCAATGGAAGGCTTGAACAATAGAAAATGATGCATATATTAACAACTCTCCTCTCATCCAGGAAGCTTTTAGGACATCAAGTGTTTCGGGGCCAAATATGACTGGGTGACATTACTTTGGTGCCTCTCACTGTGATCAAGGCGGCTGCATATTCAGCTAACTCTAATGTTGTCCATTAGTGATGTAAGAACACTTTTTGGTTAATATTTGCCAGCATTTGTGTGTTTGTGGATCTAAGAGTTTGTGTGGTGTTCAGGAGTAGCCACATCTGCGTCACTCAGCACCATCTCTTTTGCTTTCCCTCTCAAAGAGGATGCTTTTAGCCCCTGAGCCAGTACTTGCAATGCTCCTTTGTGTTTGTAAGTGCTGGACCATGGACTGAATTTTCGTGTGTGTTTATATTTGTATGTGAAGGGTGAAGGATGGAGGATGGAGGGGGGTGTAAAGTAAGTGATAGAAATGGACTGTCAAGCAGACTGCTGAAGGAAGAACACTGGGGCATAGACATAGAAAGAGGCACTATTATTCTTATAGGTAGTCAAAAGGGGAAGCAAAGGTATGTTTAGTAGGATTAGGGGGCAGTTGCTTTTTCATGCAGACAGTGATCCGAAACACACCTCATAATAATTGAGATGCTTTGAGATGAATAGGCTGCTCATCCTTGAAACCCTCCAATGTGGCTGAAAACAATTCAGCAGCATTCTGGTCCTAAAGGCTCATTGGCAGTTATCACAAATACTTAATTGCAGTTCTTTTGACCAAGGTTGGCAAAACCTGTTATTAGGTTTAGGGGACAGTTGCTTTTTCACCTCTTTTTCCTGTAATAAATGAAATTAAAACTCCATTTTGTATTTACTCGGGTTATGCAATGTTGACATTTGTTTGTGGGTTAGTTCAGTTAAAATAAGAAATCAGGAAGGATACAAATATGTTTTCATTACGGAGCCCCGCAGGGGACATGGGAGAAAAAAAAATTAAGACGGACTTTTGCGAGATCTCGCAAAAGTTTTGCGAGATCTCGCAAAACAAACTCGGGATCTCACAAACGTTTTAGCCGCATTCTTCGGACGCTGGCTCGAAGCCCACCGCTGGCTCGAAGCACACTACAGCGTGCCGGGAAAGCTACGGCTGTAGTAGATCTCGACCTCGACCTCCCGTTAGCTTCGAGCTAATGGGAAGAATGCGGCTAAAACTTTTGCGAGATCGCGCAAAAGTCTTGCGAGATCCCGAGTTTGTTTTGCAAGATCCCGCAAAAGTTTTGCGAGATCCCGAGTTTGTTTTGCGAGATCTCGCAAAAGTCCGTCTTAATTTTTTTTTTTCTCCCATGTCCCCTGCGGGGCTCCGTATTTCATAACACTATTTTGGAATAGATTATTTTTGAAGAAAAAGCACTATTAGCACTATTGCCTCACAGCAAGAAGGTCCTGAGTTAAATGAGGGTCTTTCTGTGTGGAGTTTGCGTGGGTTCTCCCCATGTTTGTGTGGGTTCTCTGGCTGAGTGCAAATGGTTGTCTGTATCTTTGTGTCAGACTGGCTACCTGTCCAGGGTGTATCCTGCCTGGGATAGGCTCTCCTGTGACCATGAAAAAGGATAATATTGTTGTACAAACACCAAAAGTGTCTCCAGTGCAGACTTCCTGCTGACAGGTTTACCGTATGCAGTTTCCATAAACTACCCACTATCCAGTTCAAGTAAAGAGGTAAACGGTCAGGACAGATATGGGTAGAGTTTCGTTTGTTTGTTTTTTAATAGATTTGCATGTTTGATATTAAACCAAGCATCACATTTTTTCTGTCACAGGGCATTCCTAAAATCACGGATATGCCCTCACCTCCTCATCCTCTGATCTCCCCAGGAGATCTCCCCTAGTTTATCCCTGACAGGATGAATTACTTCTTCATTTCCTTTCTCCTGAGTTCAGGGTTCCTTCCTGTGACAGATATGGTTTGTGATAATCTGTCTGAGAGGGGGAGCTTTCAGGAGGATGGTGATAGCTTGATGTGATTGTTTGCTGGTGGTTGCTGACAGCCAACGTTTCTTATTGGAAGCGTTTGTGCTGTACCTTGCTTCTTGTGGGACTCATTCGCACATCTTTACAGCCATGCCAGTGTGTGTTCTGTTCTCTGTATTTATACTCATACGCTAACCTAATCTAATATTACAACTCAGCTATTGTAATGTGATCTCCTTTTGTCTTCATGGCTTGTTATGTGCTCCTGACAGGAGAAATAAACTTCCTTGTTTGTCTCTGTGTGTAGAGACAGTGACTGCCTGAGCATCTCTACCCTGTTACAGTGTGTCTGTCTCAGTAATAGAGGTCCTGCTGCCTGGATGTGGCTCCAAAAGAAACACCAGTTGTCCAGGGAATACCTCAACTCAGTGGGGCTAGCTTAGCAACATAGTTAGGCATGCAATATCATTGGCATATGCAGACACCAATGCTGCAAGAAACACAACAATGCTACGTGCAGTAAACAAAATGAAATCTCTTAAACACTAAACACTCAGTATCAAAGAAGCCCTTCGGTTCAGATTAAATGTGCTGCAGTCAAATTTATAAGCCTTTACTTTATAAGTATGGATCTACCAGACCCTATAGTTATCTCCTTAATTATGAAAAATAAAAATCAGTAGCTTTGTCCCTACCCAAAATACAGGGTGGGCCATTTATATGGATACACCGTAACAACATGGGAATGGTTGGTGATATTAAAGTCCTGTTTGTGGCACATTAGTATATGTGAGGGGGCAAACTCCTCAAGATGGGTGGTGACCATGGTGGCCATTTAGAAGTCGGCCATCTTGGATACAACTTTTGTTTTTCCAATAGGAAGAGGGCCATGTGACACATCAAACTTATTGGTAATGTCACAAGAAAAACAATGGTGTGCTTGGTTTCAATGTAACTTTATTCTTTCATGAGTTATTTACAAGTTTGCGTAATTATTCAGCCCCCTGAGTCAATACTTTGTAGAACCACCTTTTGCTGCAGTTACAGCTGCCAGTCTTTTAGGGTCTGTCTCTACCAGCTTTGCACATCTACAGACTGAAATCTTTGCACATTCTTCTTTGCAAAACAGCTCCAGCTCAGTCAGATTAGATGGGCAGCGTTTGTGAACAGCAGTTTTCAGATCTTGCCACAGATTCTCTTGGATTTAGATCTGGACTTTGACTGGGCCATTCTAACACATGGATATGTTTTGTTTTAAACCATTGTTGCCCTGGCTTTATGTTTAGGGTCGTTGTCCTGCTGGAAGGTGAACCTCCGCCCCAGTCTTAAGTCTTTTGCAGACTCCAAGAGGTTTTCTTCCAAGATTGTCCTGTATTTGGCTCCATCCATCTTCCCATCAACTCTGACCAGCTTCCCTGTCCCTGCTGAAGAGAAGCACCCCCAGAGCATGATGCTGCCACCACCATATCTGACAGTGGGGATGGTGTGTTCAGAGTGATGTGCAGTGTTAGTTTTCCACCACACATAGCGTTTTGCATTTTGGCCAAAAAGTTCCATTTTGGTCTCATGTGACCAGAGCACCTTCTTCCACATGTTTGCTGTGTCCCCCACACGGCTTGTGGCAAACTACAAACGGGACTTCTTATGGTTTCCTGTTAACAATGGCTTTCTTCTTGCCACTCTTCCATAAAGGCCAACTTTGTGCAGTGCACGACTAATAGTTGTCCTATGGACAGATTCCCCCACCTGAGCTGTAGATCTCTGCAGCTCGTCCAGAGTCACCATGGGCCTCTTGGCTGCATTTCTGATCAGCTCCTTGTTCGGCCTGTGAGTTTAGGTGGACGGCCTTGTCTTGGTAGGTTTACAGTTGTGCCATACTCCTTCCATTTCTGAATGATGGCTTGAACAGTGCTCCGTGGGATGTTCAAGGCTTGGGAAATCTTTGTGTAGCCTAAGCCTGCTTTAAGTTTCTCAATAACTTTATCCCTGACCTGACTGGTGTGTTCTTTGGACTTCATGGTGTTGTTGCTCCCAATATTCTCTTAGACAACCTCTGAGGTCGTCACAGAGCAGCTGTGTTTGTACTGACATTAGATTACACACAGGTGCTCTCTATTTAGTCATTAGCACTCATCAGGCAACGTCTATGGGCAACTGACTGCACTCAGACCAAAGGGGGCTGAATAATTACGCACACCCCACTTTGCAGTTATTTATTTGTAAAAAATGTTTGGAGTCATGTTTGATTTTTATTCCACTTCTCACGTGTACACCACTTTGTGTTGGTTTTTCACGTGGAAGTCCAATAACATTGATTCATGTTTGTGGCTGTAATGTGACAAAATGTGGGAAAGTTCAAGGGGGCCGAATACTTTTGCAAGCCACTGTAATACAAGCATATATTTCAAAGTGTCCATGATGTTAGATCAAGGCTGCTTTTGGGAACATCACCAGCTTCTGCAGAACTAGTTATTTTCAGTATAGTTGGTATTTCACTTGGCCTTGTTGTCCTGCTACAGAAGGAGTTTGAGATAATTAGATAAAGACTGGTGGATAAGAAAGAATTTTCTATTCTCATCAGGCTACATCACATAAAAAGGAATGCTGAATTTTAGTAGGGCTCTTCCAAAAGTCACAAAGGTATATGCTAAGTTTAGTTTTCAAAAACCTTAAAATGCACATATTTCTATATGTTTGTGGTGAATCTGGCATTTTTTCAAGCACTTCAACCGAGCACGTGAACACAGAGTACTCCACTGAGACTGTGTGAAGTAATGGACTATTAAAGGATTCAGAGCATGCAGTGCCTGCCAGATCATTACAGCCCCAGTGTGGGAATTTAAAATAGCACAGAGTGTGTGTCTGTGTGCTGCTGAGGTATGCACATGTGTTGCTGTGTAGAAGATTATTATGAGGTCATAGCAGGGTTGTGAGTGAGAAGAAAAGGACTGGTAAGTTCAGTTATAGGTTAACAAATTGAGATCAGAGTGTGTGTTTGGATGTTTTGTTTGTATGAGACAGAAAAAGAAACCGTTCGATGTTCAGTTTCCCAGTGGGAGACACCCCTGAAGTGAGTGTTTGTCTTTGTAAGGGAAAACAAGTGGGAGGAGACGCATACTGTAGGAGAAAGTTGCAAGTGTGTATCTACACTTCATATCTATATAGTCCTATAGTATTCCAAGGGTGATGGCTGTGATCATTTTCACAGCAGTCTGATCTTTGTCTAGGCTCACCAGCTGGCTTGGTGATTTCTCTCATTGCTTCATCCCTGAAGAGAATTTCCATTTGCATCCATCCATCATCTTCTTCCACTTATCCGGGGCCGGGTTGCTTTCCATTTGCAGCTATTCCTGAAATACTCAGTGTTGGGAACTTTACTTTTAAAATGTATTCCATTACAGATTACAGATTACATGCCCCAAAATGTATTCTGTAACGTATTCCGTTACGTTACTCAATGAGAGTAACGTATTCTGAATACTTTGGATTACTTCATATGTTATCATGCTGTTTACAACTACATGAATGTACTATTGCTGTGATTTATTACTGTTACTGAAGGTCCGCGGCTCCGAACCGTAGTAAAGGGACCTCTGACTAATACGTCGGGTTCGTGTCGGGCTTGTAGCTGAAAACTAGCTTTACTTTGTTGTCTGGGTCAACTTTGCTAGCAGAGACAGAGAGAGGCGTTGAAAGGCTGCTCCAACAGAACTTATTGTTTCAGAGGAAAACACGAACACGGTGTACAGTCGAGTCTTAATAGCTTACTTACAGCTGGGCTCGTCAGGCACTCTTCTTGGCTGCAGTGGTTATTATTATATTTACATGCTTCCAGCTCCCGTTGCTGCTCGATGACAGCTCGTACTTTTCCTTTTTCTCCCTCCCTCGCTCACAGACACATAACGGGTATGGCAGTCCATTCTCCCTGCAGCACGGACTACACTGCCCATGATGCTACATTCTTTAGAGCTATACCTGTAGCATTCTGCGTATTAGCTTAGCACAACAACAACAAAAAGGCCTCTCTCAGAGCCTCACCCTGTAACCATGGCAACCGTAATGCTGGCGCCTGGAACAACAGAACGTAGCTGTCAAACAAAACCCAAACAGTCTTGACCCGCCACAATATGAAACAGGGAAGTACCGCCGTGTAATCCATTTATTTCAACAAAGTAACTGTATTCTAAATACCACCTTTTTAAACGGTAACTGTAACGGAATACAGTTACTCATATTTTGTATTTTAAATACGTAACGGCGGTACATGTATTCCGTTACTCCCCAACACTGGAAATACTCAATACTTCTTCTTCCACTGTTCTGTGTCAGTGGAAGAAGACGTTCCTAGAGAAGATATAGTTTGTGTGAGGCTTAATAATGCTTTGTCCTTAATTATAATTTTGTCATTTGCTCAAAAATATCAAAATCTATTAGCCACTACACCAGGGGTAACTCCAGTGTGGACCTTTTCTTTCCCCGCAGTGTGTGTATTTTTTTTTTTTACACTTGGTGTTTTGTTAGGTTGAGGCAACAAAACCCAATGTTTATGGGTTAGGGCAGGGATTTAAACATCCAATTCAATTTTATTTATACAGCACCAGACTACAACTACACTCGTCTCTAGGCGCTTTATATTGCAAGGTAGACCTTACAATAATACATACAGAGAGAAACCCAACAATCATATGACAACTATGAGCAAGCAGGAAGAAACCTCTGGCAGAACCAGGCTATCTGCCATGACCTATTGGGGTGTGAGAAGGTTGATATGTTTATTTACTGGGCAGTTAATCATATATCAGTAAAATCATATATGACTTACAGCTGAAAGTATCTGATTGTAGCACAAGTGGGTAGGAAGAAAAGTCAGTAAAACATCTGGGATATTGATGTGGTGAGTTAAGTAGCATAGGGTTGTTAAACTCAGCTCTTTTGGTGTTAATATAATTAATAGCAGGTGCAACAGAGGCAATAATGAGAACCAGCAAAACAGGAATGGTTTTACAGGTGAAGGCCACTGAGATTTTTCCCCTCATCTTTTCTGACTTACAGTGGGGCAAAAAAGTATTTAGTCAGCCACCGATTGTGCAAGTTCCCCCACTTAAAATGATGACAGAGGTCAGTAATTTGCACCAGAGGTACACTTCAACTGTGAGAGACAGAATGTGAAAAAAAAATCCATGAATTCACATGGTAGGATTTGTAAAGAATTTATTCGTAAATCAGGGTGGAAAATAAGTATTTGGTCACCTCAAACAAGGAAAATCCCTGGCTCTCACAGACCTGTAACGTCTTCTGTAAGAAGCTTTTCTGTCCCCCACTCGTTACCTGTATGAATGGCACCTGTTTGACCTCATCATCTGTATAAAAGACACCTGTCCACAGCCTCAACCAGTCAGACTCCAAACTCCGCCATGGCCAAGACCAAAGAGCTTTCGAAGGACACCAGGAAAAGAATTGTAGACCTGCACCAGACTGGGAAGAGTGAATCTACAATAGGCAAGCAGCTTGGTGTGAAAAAATCAACTGTGGGAGCAATCATCAGAAAATGGAAGACATACAAGACCACTGATAATCTCCCTCGATCTGGGGCTCCACGCAAGATCTCATCCCGTGGGGTCAAAATGATCATGAGAACGGTGAGCAAAGATCCCAGAACCACACGGGGGGACCTGGTGAATGACCTGCAGAGAGCTGGGACCAAAGTAACAAAGGTCACCATCAGTAACACACTACAACGGCAGGGAATCAAATCCCGCAGTGCCAGACGTGTTCCGCTGCTGAAGCCAGTGCATGTCCAGGCCCGTCTGAAGTTTGCCAGAGAGCACATGGATGATACAGCAGAGGATTGGGAGAATGTCATGTGGTCAGATGAAACCAAAGTAGAACATTTTGGTATAAACTCAACTCGTCGTGTTTGGAGGAAGAAGAATACTGAGTTGCATCCCAAGAACACCATACCTACTGTGAAGCATGGGGGTGGAAACATCATGCTATGGGGCTGTTTTTCTGCCAAGGGGACAGGACGACTGATCCGTGTTAAGGACAGAATGAATGGGGCCAAGTATCGTGAGATTTTGAGCCAAAACCTCCTTCCATCAGTGAGAACTTTGAAGATGAAACGAGGCTGGGTCTTCCAACATGACAATGATCCAAAACACACCGCCCGGGCAACAAAGGAGTGGCTCCGTAAGAAGCATTTGAAAGTCCTGGAGTGGCCTAGCCAGTTTCCAGACCTCAACCCCATAGAAAATCTGTGGCGGGAGTTGAAAGTCCGTGTTGCTCGGCGACAGCCCCAAAACATCACTGCTCTTGAGAAGATCTGCATGGAGGAATGGGCCAAAATACCAGCTACTGTGTGTGCAAACCTGGTAAAGACCTATAGTAAACGTTTGACCTCTGTTATTGCCAACAAAGGTTATGTTACAAAGTATTGAGTTGTATTTTTGTTATTGACCAAATACTTATTTTCCACCCTGATTTACGAATAAATTCTTTACAAATCCTACCATGTGAATTCATGGATTTTTTTTTTTCACATTCTGTCTCTCACAGTTGAAGTGTACCTCTGGTGCAAATTACTGACCTCTGTCATCATTTTAAGTGGGGGAACTTGCACAATCGGTGGCTGACTAAATACCTTTTTGCCACACTGTATAATGTTAAAGTAATGCGTGATTGTAAAAGCAGTACTGTAACAGTCCTGCACAAAGGAGCAAGAGAACGATGGTGAATTGAAAAATGTGTCCAAGACTGAAACAAATTCATTATATTGCTAACAGAACTTGGGCTTTTTGTGTTAGCATGTTAGCCAAGAACCCACAGCGATGTTAAAGCTTAGCGCATGCCGACCCCAGCCCAGCAGACCTGGCCTGATCTTCAGCAAGTAACAAAAGCAGTGATGGGCAGTTGTGTGGAAAGAGTATGCAGGCAGTTCCTTGAGGAAAAAAGATACAATTTTCTACAATGTGAAACATTTCCTCATCAAAACATTTCAACATCAATGATAAAAGTCGTGAAATTACCTTCTTGCTGCATTAGCTAAACTTTCTCAAATGCAGCATGCACCATGTCTGCATTGCACTTTGCTCTGAGGTCATTTTCAGCAGAGAAATTGGCATCTCTGCCTCCTAAATGATCAATTTCTATTTGTATGACTGTGGAATATCAGTTCAGAATGATTCATCTGGAGTTAAGCCCTCATTCTTTGATTCCAAGAGCCTAACGGAAAAACTCTGACATTTACCATTGATGTTTTACTTTGATGAAAAACTGCTGAAACTGCTATGAAGAACTATTCCAGTTTTTCCTGCAAATATCTTGAGTATGTTTTGTTTTCTGTGTTTGGCTACAGCAATGAAAAAAATGTAGTCAAGCAGACAATGAAAAAGATATGCATCATTATGATTGTCTCCCAGGCATTAAGGCGTCGCAGAAGGGATCTCAAAACTGGTTTTAGTGTATTAATTGCAGGTTAACACACCTGAATCAAATGATTAGTTCATTACCAGGCCTCTGGAGAACTCCAAGAAATGCTGAGGAGTCATTTAGCCCTTTAAATCAGCTGTGATGGATCATGGACACATCTAAAACCTCCAGGTAGAGGATCAATAGGGAATCCATGTCCTTCTTGGGGGGGGGGCACTCCCATAGTTTTCAAAGAAAGCTGCAGTCGAACTGGATTAGTGGGAAATGGAATTTACCAATCAGCTGCTGGGATCAGGATGGGTGTTAGATCATGTTAGCAGTTACAATAATGGCCATAATCTACTAGGGCCATATGCACAAATCTGTGCAAAAATTGTTCATATGAAAATTTTATGCAGAAACTGATATTTTACTACCTGAATTTGTTCTAGATTACAAACAAATTTCAATAAGGAGAGATGACTTGGAAGAACTGAAATTGATTTATTGACAAATTAATGTATTTGGCGATTAGACTGCAGAACGAATTTCCAGTGATGATAGGTCAGTCTAAACTGGTGGTGGTAAAGATGAAGGCAGACTTGGATGGAGCTCTCAGGTGTCAGAGTTGGAGATGGGGGAAAAGGTGGGTTTCACAAATGAGAGTTTAAAAGGGAGAATGAAGGAAAGCATAGATTCAAACCATGCAAAGAGGAGAAAGTGTTTGTTACCTCATTTCTTCTTAAATTTACTTATTAATCATGACTTCCGTTATTGCTGGATGTTAGAAACTTAGTCCACTTTCTTTGTGGATAATCTTTTTTTCCTTCCCCTTATTAACTGTCATCAATGTGAAGGACATATCACAATGACAACTCCTAAACAATTGTGTTCAAATGATAAATCTACTTAAATGGTTTTAATGATCCATAAAAGAAACAGAATTAACAACCTCTAGTGATTACCCTAAACTTAGAGTCACACTGAACATGTTTACTTGAAGCTGCATATGTCTAAAGATGTTTGGACACAGCATGTTTCAAGCTCTACCAGGATGGCAGGTCCATAGATGCAGTTGTGAGAAGGGTTTGTGTCTCCAAGAACAGTCCCACAGTTTGGTAGAGATACCATAGGCTATTACATGAGGAATAGAAGAACAGAACTGTGGAAAGGCATCAACTGAGCCTCAGGACCAATGTCTTAGTGCTACGAGGAACAGAACAAACACTGCCAGTCTTTTAGTCGGACTCGTGTTTATAGTCCAACACCATGAAAAACATTGGACAGTCCCAGAAAAATACCAGAACTGTCTGGTTTGAAACAAAAGTGTTCACCTTCTCTTCCAAAAGGTGGAAAATTCCACACTGTACTCTTGTCTGTTAATCCAGAATGGCTCCCAGTGCGCTGATCTGAAAGACCTACTGCTGATGTCTGTTGGTGTTGCGTTCACCCCACATCTTTGTTTCTGTTCAAAGCAAAAACACTTGGGAACCTTCCTGCAAAAAAGATGTTTTTGCTTTGAACAGAAACATATATATTCTCAGCAGCATATTAAACATATCAGGTCCCCATAAGGAGAATCATGTGCTAACGGCTGTCTAAATGACTCGGGTAAAGTTTGTAGCATGCGTGCTTGTTGTTTTTGTCTGCTTCCACTTGTCTTTGCACGAGGATGATGTCGGAGTAAATGTGCAGTCATATTCGTTGTGTTCCCACTAGTGCTGTCAGCGTTAATCTGAAATGACGTTAACGCCACAACACGGCAAATCTCCGTTAACGAGCTACCGCGGATCGCCCCATGCGTGGGGCTAAACGGCCAACACGTTAACGAGCTAACTGCGCTAACACACTAGTTCCCACCCATGTAATTGAGCATTGCGTGGCACATCCGACATACTGTTTTACTTTTGTCCATGACGCGCTTACCTTCAGGGTCATACATCACATGAAAACCAAAATAGTTCCAAAGGCCAGATCTGAATGAGGGTGGGGGAGGTTCAATTTGCCATGCTGCAACGAGCTTAGCTTCTGTCTCGCTAGCTGGCACTGCGCTCAGTGGATCTGCGCTCGACAGTGCAGCCTAGGCGGAGTAGTCGAACGCAGATCCACTGAGCGCTAAACACAGACAGCATCGTCAGAAGGAAAGTTGATAAAATAAATTAAAAATTTTGTATTGTTCGATACATATGCGTACCGAACCGAAAGCACTGTATGAACGGTTCAATATCGATACGAGTATCGTTGCACCCTTAGTTAAGATGCAACTAAATCAGTCAGGACTAATCAGAGTGATGGTCATTAGCCATTGTTCCATGTTCCTTCACACAGAGAGACCAGGGATAAAGATGTAAGATCACTCTGAGAAACATAAAAGAAGTAGAACAGGAACTAAAGAGTCGTAGCTGAAGGAAGGAAGAGCGAGGAATGGGTTTCATAAAGGGCTCGACAGAGCTTGGTGTAGACAGTTGAAGTGGTGGAGATATTTCACATTGATGCAACTTACAGCAGTGCAGCTTCTCCCCTTTTGGCAGGAGTGCTGGTATTTTAGGCCCCACTACAGTATTTCTCAGCTGAGACGAAGAGAGGGAGCAGGAAGGTAGGGAGTGACACAATGGGAGTGAAATGTAGCAACACTCAGAGTTTAAAGAAAGGTGAACTAATGGCATAAAGTTACAGGGAGACTGAGCAAAGTATAGAGCAAAAAGACAAAAAGGATTTTTACTCCTCTCACCTTAAAGTAGCAAAATGAAAGTAAAATGAGCTTTTAATAACAGCCTGTGTACTAAAAGTCGAAATTTATTTATATAGCACATATAACAATGGCTGTTGACCAAAGTGCTGTATATGTAAAATAATCAAATTATATATTAAAGAAAGACAATATGACAGAATTTTAAGAAAGGTTTTCTCTTTTTCTTTTCTCTTTGTTTCTGGAGTAAGAACTAACAAATATTCTGACTCTGATTTAAAAGCCAGAGAATAATGGTGGGTTTTCAAATGTCTAATGTTGGGGCGGTCCTTATGGGACTGCATGCACTGCAGTCTGTGATTACTCCTAAAGTCAATGGGCGATATGTGGTGTCTCACTTGCATCTGCCAGTTAGTAACACTGCTGCAGTGTTTTCGACCAGCTTCGACTAAGCAATGACAGACTGACACTTGAATAAAGACTCTTACAATAGTCGAATCGAGAAAAAACGAAGACATGGATAGCTCAAAGTAGTCAGAGATGAAAGAAACTTTGATAAAAGCATTGATCTGTCTGTCAAACGTTAGATTACTGTCAAAGAAAAAAGTTTCAGGGTCTTTTCTGACAAATCTCTAAAGGCTTTGTAGAAGTAACACGGACCAAACACAATGAACTCCGTTTTATGTTCATTTAAGTTAATTTAATCTATTCCACGGCTTAACATTCTCCAGACAGTTCAGTAATACCTTCAAAGGACTCAAGTTTACATTTTAGTGGCAGGTAAATCTGTGAGTCATCTGCATAACAATGGAATGAGAAGAGGTCTGAGCCAAGAATGGACCAAGATAGATGAGAGATGCATCCCCCAGTCTAACAGAAGAAACTTCTGTTGGACGGGTAAGATTTAAACTATTTCAGCCCCTTTGAATCCGACACAGTGCTCCAGCTAGGAGAATACTATGGTATCAAAGGCAGCACTGAGGTCTAATAGTATTAAAACAGCAGAATCTACCAAATCAGTAAAAGTTAAAAGGTTGTTTAAAACTTATAAGAGCAGTTTCAGTGTGGTGCGCTTTAAGACCAGACTGAAATAGGTTTAGTGCCATTTTGATCTAGAAAGTTCTGAAGCTGAAGGACAATTTTCTCCAGGATTTTAGGAAGAAAAGGAAATTTAGTAGTTGGTCTGAAGTTGGACAAAACTGTTGGATCCAGGTTCTCTTTTAATTTAAAATCAGCAGGGACGACTCCGGACTGAAGACTGTGGGAATGAGTGTGCTGCATATCATCAATAGCTGTGTCAAAAACATACTTTCAGTAGGCGAGATGGAACAACATCAGAGTAGGGCTGTTCGATATAACAATATGTATCGAATGACGATATAAAAACGTCTGTCGTTTCATTTTACGCTATCGTTTGTTTCGTGGTGTCGCAAAATAAACTGTTTACGGCAATATTTTTTCATGTTTTGATGGTCACTGTAGTTATTATTAATTTCTTAAAGTTCTCTCTTTCTCTTATATTTAATATAACCACACTACAGACGGACAAGCGCCTGTTTTTATGCGTTGTCGTTAGCAACAATGACAGTAACACCATCGCATGTCCGCTTGTTTATGTTACACATAAACCTTTCACAATAAAGCTCAAGATCCTGTTGAGACTTTTCAAAATAAACTGAATCACGTGAAAGAGCAGATTATTTACGGATGAGAAGTAAAAAAGACGCCAGGTGCTAAAAAATAAAGCTTAGACTCAAATGTTAGAACAGGCTTTTCCCCGCAGCACGCCGTGTAATAAATACTCACAAAGAAAACGGCGGCCTTTACAACTTATGTCTAAAAATGTATCGTTTCATGCATCAGTTAAAACACTCGACTCCAGCTACATGACGCACAGCTGGAAACACTTCACGCAAGTCGAGCTGCCCGAGATTCACAGAATTTACAGAAAATGTTACATTTTTGTGATTTATATCGTTATTGGACGATAGATGTCTTATATCGGGATATGAGATTTTGGTCATATCGCACAGCCCTTTATCAGAGTACATCATGTGGGTTCGAGTGGCTGGCTATTTCATTTAGTAGTGAAAAGGACACTGGCTCGAAGCGATCACAAGCAACAGAAGTTGGTGTGTGAACAGACGGGTCAGTAGAAGGAGGGATAATATGAGACCTGATATCTGTGATCCTGTTAATGAAGAATATGTTTTCACACATTGATTTTGATGCTACAAGAGGAGCGGCAGTAGAGAAACAACAAAGTTAATGATGCTAAATAAAATCTTAGAGAACGACTTTGTTTTTGCTGCTCTCACAGCCTTCTGATCATTTGACAAAGATTCGAAGTCCATCAAAGGACAGCTGAAGTCTATCCTGTTTTGTTCCACTTTTCTAAACACCTGTCCAAGTTCTACCTAGTAGTAGTAAATCCATAAAAATAATGTTGAAAAAGACTAAATGTACAATTCAGCATTGAACATTACATAAAACAGACAACATACAAAGTGTCTTTGAATGGCAGAGATGCAGAAGTGTGTCCAGAAGTGTGAACATGTTGTTGGTCTCAAAGGTACGGTTTTAACTTGGTTAAAATCCTACCTCTCAGAGAGGTCATTCTCTGTTGCTATGGGGCAACACTCCTCGGCTTCTGCCCCTATTTACTGTGGTGTGCCTCAAGGGTCCGTGCTCAGTCCTGCTCTTTTCTCTTTGTACATGTTGCCGTTGGGATAATTTTTTAGAAAATACAACATCTCCTTTCACTATTATGCCGATGATATCCAGATTTATTCACCTTTGAAATCCGATGTGTCTGCTTCTTTGCAACCTCTGTTCAACTGTTTGCATGAAGTTAAAATTTGGTTATCACATAATTTTCTTACATTGAACGAGAATAAGACCGAAATCATAGTCTTTGGTAGTCACACTCCGCTAGACCAGTTAGCTGATGCCCTAGTCCCTCTCGCTAGCCATCTCTCGCCCACTGTAAGAAACCTCGGAGTGTTCCTGGATGGCTCTTTTAAACTTGAGAAACAGGTGTCCACTGTGGTAAAAAACAGCTTTTACCAGTTGCGTCAGATTTCCAAAGCAAAGCTGTTCCTTCCTTTAAAGGACCTTGAAAAGCTTATCCACGCATTTATTACATCCAGATTGGACTACTGTAACTCCCTCTACTCGGGCCTCCAACACTCCTCTCTTTGCCGGCTTCAGTTAGTTCAGAATGCAGCTGCGCGTCTTTTAACAGGTACGAGAATCCATGAACACATAACTCCAATTTTAGCCAAACTACATTGGCTCCCTGTTAAATATTGTATAGATTTTAAAATTCTTTTGTTCACTTTTAATATTCTGAATAATTTAGCGCCCAGCTATCTTTCTGAACTACTCCACTCATACAATCCCAACAGAGCACTTAGATCGTCCAACCACAGGCTACTAGTACAACCTAGGACTCGAATGAAGTCGAGAGGTGACCGGGCCTTTGCATCCGTGGCACCCAGACTCTGGAATAACCTCCCTGTTTATATTCGTACTGCCGAGTTGATCCAGTCTATTAAATCACGTCTTAAAACTTTTTTTTTACTTTGGCTTTTGATTCTGTCCAGTTGGCTGGTCTAGCTTGTTGTGTTTTTACCTATTGTTTGTTGTCCTCTTTTATTGTTTGTTTTAACTGTCTCATGCTTTTATTGACTGTGAAGCACTATGGTCAACACTGTTGTTTTAATATGTGCTATATAAATAAATTTTGATTTGATTTGATTTGATGTGATGCAGAGCCATGGCTCAGTGTTTGAGCTAACCCTCCACCCCACCCAGGTGTCCAAGGTGAGCTGAGATACTAACAGAATGGTGGGACACGTTCAGAAAAGTGGCTAAACTCATGCATGTTTAGCTGAGTTTCTGTCACTGGAAGAAAATCAAGGCGCCGAGAGGTGAAGAAGTCATTCAGAAAGGTCTTATTTGCTTGCAACCAGAGACAACCTAGCTAACAACAGGGTCGCTTTCTGACCGGGATGCACGACTCAGGGGACTAAGATTCTGATTATCCACCCCACCTCACCTCTGCAAAGACTATAGCTAAAGTCTTTGTTCCCAGAAATATAGAACAAGGTTCCCATGTGGGTTCACCTTCATTGAAATGCTCATTTGACAGACTTTAGATTTGATTCAGACTCTTTTGTAACAGATTTAAGACTTGAGTTGGAAACAGTTGACAGACGTGAGACTCAACTTGGACTTTATGTAAGAATGGAGACTTCATTTAAGAGTTTCTCAAACTGACAGGAGGATTTTCCTGATGGAGGGTCAACTCAGGCGTGAAAGACATTCAAATACACTTGAGAACTTAAAATTTCACTAAGACTTTACGGGCAGATTGATATTACCTGACAGACTTGATCTTTAATCTGAGAGTTGGTCTGGCAGGCAGATTATATGGGACTTATTCTGATAGATTTTAGACTGAAGACTGACAGTTGACTAGAAGTCGCTATGACCTAACTGCTGAGTTGGTTTCACATTTGCAATCTTAGTAGCTCTGAAAGTTCTCTATATCCAATAATCAGTGTTTGTTGTGAAATAGTGCTCCTCCACACAGACACAAAAAAAAGACTGGTCACAGAAACGTGGTTCTTTTCTCGGATCTGTCAGAGGCAGGAATAATTTGCAGTTGTACCTAAGCACTGTGGTACTCTCAGAGTTATATGGAACGGCATGGGTGTAATTTCCTGTCACTGCAAGAGCTTGCCTACAAGTCACCCACTGCTTTCTCCAACACCCTCCTTCAGAGCAACACTGTGTGATTAGCAAAGTAACACTGACCCTACCACTGACATAGCTATTTGGTGAAAAGAGTCAAATGAAATAAACAGACTCATAAACACATTCATTAGTGTGTAATTATGTCTCCCAACGTGCGTTCTAATAAACAGAATTCTTTAAAAATAGGAGTAGATGGTTTTTTTTGTGGAAGCTGCCATGTTGCCCTGCTATGGTGCATATAAAGGCTGAGATGTAAATCACTGTTCTGCTTAATTGCTCTCTATGTATGTCACTAGAGACAAAAGCAGAGAAGAGGAGAACTCCTGGGCATTTGCGCGTCAGAAGGAAATTGAACCTTCAGACTCAATTTATGAGGGATCATATCCATGTTTGATCATCTGGGAAGTGGAAAAAAGTGAGAATGCGAATGGCAACCAGAGAAAACATCATCCCCTCTCAACACAGTGCAGCTGGTTTAGCCATCAGGTTAGCCCCAAGACATCAATGAGAATACATGGAGTGGGAGTGGGAATACCACATCAGGTTTCAATCAGATATCCAGAGAAAATTCGTTAACCTCCTCTGCCTTATACCACAGTAAACCTGTACATGCCTCAGCAGGTAAGGGCTGCAAAAGCGGTACAAACATTAGGTAGGCGGTCATAATGTAGAGAAATACCCACTTTAAAAATCTTAGTCCAAAACTATATAAAAAAAACTAACTAGATGTTTAAAAATAAATAAATTTGTGATATGGTGTCATCAAAACTCTCCATCTCTCTATCATATATATATATATATATATATAAAACATACACACACACTGTTGACTGTATGGTGCTCACTGCTGAGGCTTCCCCCCCCCCCCTGTGTGATTGTTTTCTTTCACCCTTTAACCATCTTGATTGCCTATTTTGTGCTGCTTGACAGCCTGTGGGTTGGTTTCACTCCATGGTAACAAGACTTGGAGCAGTAATCAAAGGCACAAGCTGTTGTATGCTTGAAGGGAACTGTAACCATAGTCAGAAGCGTACGCTTGTCAGAAACAGCTTGTTATTACAATATTTTGTAATGCACATCGACTGGAACAAGTGCAGACTAACAGTCAATATCATTTATTGGAGAATCAATGTTGTTTCTCTCAACAGTAATACATTTAGCATAAGGAAATTTGCTTTGGCCAATTATTTGTGTGTCACACTATTTTGGCAATAAATGTTATACTGTTGTCATCACCCCACGGGGTGGGTGGGTGCCGAAGACACCCGAGTTTGTGAATGCCATAACTTGACAACGAGGCGATGTAGGAGATTCAAATTGATGCCGTGGTGTGTCTACTAAAAATCTCAGACAGGTTTGATTCCACCTCAAGGTCGAGGTCAAGGTGAGAGGTCAGGTTTTCTAAAAGTCTTGTGACAGCATTACTGCAAGGAGGAAGTTATGTAGGATTTTCAAAGTGATACCATAGGTGCATCTCCTAAAAATAGCATTGGTCTAACCTTGACCTCAAGGTCAAAGGTCAAGTCTTGTAAATGAAATAAATCAAGAAAAAGGTGAAATTGATATCATAGGTGCCACATTTTGCTGAAGTGTGGCAGTTACAGGCTACAGTTGTCGTTTCAACCCAAACTGCCACCACTCGTTTGCTCCTTTGCTCTCTTGCATAGATGACTTAGTGAAACAAATTTCATCAAGTGTTTTTTTTGTGTCTTGTGATGCAACATACATCCTCTTGCACGAGTACCCATCCTTCCATCTGTCCATTGCCAGCAATTTGTTCTGCAAAAATCCAGCCAACTCTTCCAAATCGTTCTGCCAATCTTTTTCTCCATTATCTTTTCAAAACTCTTTGGGTCAGGGAGGCAAGTAAGAGCCCTCTATTTTCTTTTGGATTGGAGAAGGAGGAGCAGGGGAGTCACATTGGTGTGACTCTCTGGTTTCCCCAAGGCTGTTGCCAGCCTGACAGCCCTAGACAGTGTGTTAAGTCTGCCATTTTTTTAGGGTTTCTTTTGCTCAGATCTTGGCTTCTGAAAGTTTTACTTTGGCATGCCCAAGTCCTGGAAACTGCCCAGCTGTTCATTCTTGGGAGCAGCCATTTAACATGAATTTCTTTTGATTGTATTAAGAAGTCGGAGTACCTGGAGAGAACCCACACAGCAGGGAGAACATGCAAAGGCCACACAGCAAGACCTCAAATGGCCAGCAAATTCAAACTCAACTTGGTATCATTCTGTTGTTGCCTGTATAAAAAGATCTGTTTGGAGGAAATTAAGGCTACGCCAAATCTCATTCATCTTGCAATGCTTAAAAGAGATGACATGCACTAACTAAAAAGAGAGATGATAACCTTATTCTGGGAACAGTACCATCCAAGTCTCACTTATGACAGATAGTTCTATGGTGGTTCTGGAATGACAGGATTTCTATAGGCTAAACTTCCTCAATGTGTTGAACAGACAGTGGGAGGGAGCCTATGTCAGGTGACGCTAACAAGCATAGTTATGCATGCAAAAACAATATTACACAACTTGACCAGTGTTCAGCTTTGTTAAATGACTTTTATCCTCCACTACAATCCTGGAAGACAGAGACAGCAAAGATCACATCTCCAGCTTAGCTGTTAAGTGGTTGACATTGACTTGCATTCCTAAACTTTAACAGATTCTTGACCTGAATGTTGATGTCCTGGTCCTTTGGAATTGTGGATTCAAGTCCACCTACATTAAATCTAAATCACATGAATTGACTGGCCCTTTTACTTTGGCTTTGCTATTTGATGACTACTGAGACATGTAAACAAAAACTGTAGTGGGGTGACAAGAGTGTCATGTTGCAGTTTAACCCTTTAAAGCCAGTCGGAGCGGGCACGCTCTGTTTTGCGTAACTATTTTTAAATCCCGGTAGCTCTGCAACCACGTGAGCTAGCGCAATAATTTTTTTTGCATATGAAACCGGAGGAGTTGTACTTACATCTTATGCCATCAGCTTGTCCTCGGTCACAGTTTCCTTCCACATAAAGTTTTGCAAAAACTGCATAAAAAGCACTTGCAGCAACAAAAACACAATATTCCAGAAACACGCTTTGCCAATCCGATCAGCTGTTCATAACACTTCCTACGTCCATCAGCGCGAACTATCACATGTCCGCCATGACCTGCCCGAAACCGGAAGTGATGTCATTTTGCGGAAATGTAGTTTTTTACCATCAGGGCCTCATGAGCCTATACTGGTGTTTTTAAAAGTTATGTTTGACTTTATGACTTTCTGTGTGGTTTCTGGGATGCTTAGGACTCATATTGCACTGCTGGAAATAGTTTATTTTGATGCATATGCTGCTTTTTTGCAAATTTGCACAATAATATTTATTTTCATTTCTCCTGCAGTATATAAAAATTGGTGTATTTCAAAAATAAAACTATGAAGACACTCAAAATAAATTTCCTGTGGTGGGAAACTAGTTTGTGCAACTTTTTTGTATTTAAAGTTTTGAGGGATAAGCCTCTTAAATTTCTCTAACTAGAAATATATGTTAAAAAAACAAAAACGATTTTCAATTTTTTTGTAGTTTATTGCACTTTTTTGCAATTTATGTAATTACTATGGACTTAATGCAGACATATTATATTACTACAACATGTAAAAATATAATACGAGCTCTGGCGGATTTGGTTCTATGGTAGGTCTTAAAGGGTTAAAGATTGGCAGCCTTAAGTCAGTTTTGTGTTATAATTTGCATCTGCTTTTAGCTGAGGAGAGAAAGGGTTGTGCCTAAAGAGTGCATAGTAAAGCACTGCCCATCTGGAAAGCCCCTTAGATCCCCCACAAGATAAATAGGAAATAGAGATGCGAATTTCCGGAACCAAACTGGTCCTTTGGCTTGTCCCTTGAAGAAATGGTTATCAAGAGAGGGCAAGGGGAGGGTGGAAAATGAAAAGGAAACATTTAGGGGAGGAAACTTAAGGGAGTGAAGAGGCACGGGGAAAGATTAAAAAGGAAAGGAGGAGGAGATAGGACAGATGGGAATGGAGGAGGGAAGTGACCCCCTTTCTTATTTTAGTAACCGTTTTCTTAACGACATTTTCTAATGCCTGCATCAGCACACACTGCTGAAGTATATTTCACTGAGAAGCGATAAACTTGACATTTATCCATGTATCAACTCAGGAGTTTGCAGCTTTGTTTTTACACTTAATAGTTTGAAGTGTTCAACAAATCAAACCTGGATTTGACCAGTAGCTCACGGTCTTACTGTGTAGCACAGGAACATTTCCAAGCTTTTATCACAAAAGCAAGAAGCAATTTTGTTCTACTTGTAAATCTGAAATTGTGTTTTCAGTAAAGTACGACTAATGAGAATAAGGTGATAGTTTTGAATGTGTCTGTAAATTAATTCAAGTTAACTGAAGCAACATTTCTCTTTAATGCTTTGAATTCTCTCTTAGGCTTCCTGACAAAACAGCATGAGGAGAGATTACCTTTTCCATAAAGGAAAGTAATTGCAACAAAGTCTGCTTTTATGAAGACATAAATTGGTGTGAGAACGATGGGCAATAAGGGAGGGACACTTTGTAGAACCATAAAAGGCATTATGATGGAGAGATGGCCTCTGCAAAATGTCAGCAGGAATGATCACGACTCTGAAAGAAAAACTGTATATACACCATCGTCCTGTGGTCTCTTTTCCCCTGGATGTTATCTCTGTGCTTGTGTCCGTCTTTCATGCATCAGTGTGTGCTTTCATATGTGCTTAATCCACATTTGTAGTTAGGTTAATCCTTACCTGGAAAAGAGCACACTGGGTTAATCTGGAACATGTGGGAGCTGCGTCATTTGACACACACATAACACACATGCACTGAAAGACAAATGCAGGAAATGATGCAACGGCACAAAATCGCCTTTTTTATTTTTAAATGTATACACAAGTGTTTATAAATACAACTAAAGACACTAAATGTTTTTGCTTTTTAAACAGAAGTATGACAGTAACATGAGAAATATTTATTTTCTTATGTAATGCTGCACTTAGCTACAAAACTGTCAGAGGTTATTTTAGTTATTTGGGCAGTGAGTGAGTTTGCCTGTACGACTAGTGGTTGAGCACCAATGGAAGAAAGCAAGTAGCCAATCCCAGGGGGACAAACTATATGTATATATAATTTGCATATGTTGTGTCTACATAGCAGACATTTTTCCTTCAGCTTTGGATGACTGAAACAGAAGGTATTTCATAATCCTAAACTGACACGAGAAAAATATTGTTACCAACTCTAGAAGAGGACAGCTGCCTTTGTCATGAAAAACCCAAAAAGCAAAGTCAAGATGGATTTAAACAAACAAACAAACAAACAAACAGCAAACCTTTAACAAATCCAGGTGATGAAAGGAAGCAGGCAATCACTCAGACAACAGTACAACACGACAAAGAGCTAAGGAAATCTGAGGGCTTAAGTACATATGAGGTAATCAAGGAAACAGACGCAGCTGGGTAAAACAAGGCACAGGTGAACAGAATCAATTAATGACCGAGAGGGAAGGCAAACCTGAACATAATGCACATGAGATGAGTCTGTAAAGGTTCTCAGTCATCCAGGTCGTTGTAGTCAAAGGAGCTTGCAAAGAAAAGCGTCTGGACTTCTTTAATTGGAGAGACCAAACAGCCACTTCACAAGCGCATGGCACAACATAGAAGAGCCACCTCCACAGGACAAGACTCAGCTGTCCATCTGCATCTAAAGGTCAAAGGTCACTCTTTGAGGATGCCAATGTTCACATTTTGGACAGAGAGGACAGATGGTTTGAAAGAGGAGTGAAAGCAGCATCTATGTCCACTGTGAGCGACCATCTTTGAACAGAGGCGGTGGTTTACGACACCAACTCTCTGCCATCTATAATCCAGTTTTGAGTTCCTCCCCAGACGCCTTAACGCCCACTCACACCCTGGGCCATCTGACCTCAGGAAATCACATGATAAGGTGGGGCCAGGTTTCACAACGAGCTCACCCGAAACCCTGGCTGATTGGGACCCACACCCAGTTCCACACCTTGGCTCAGGTGATTAGAGGATCATCAGAGGGTCCTTTTGTCCCTCTGTGGGGGGACACTCCCACTAGGTTTAAATCTGGGACTCCCCACCATTTGACCTTAGAACTGAAGAAGCTTCTCGGATGAAGGTGAAACGTCTTCAAGTAACTTAAAGAAGTCCAGACGCTTTTCTTTGCAAGCTCCTTTGACCACATGAGATGAGAGACTATCAAAATAAAACAGGAAGCCTAATACGCTGAGACGGGGACTAAAACACTTAAACTTGACAGACCAAAGTAAACACAAAGACAAAACTGACTAAACAGAAACAGTCTAAGCTCAGAGAACATAGGAGGAAAGGAAAAACCTGAGAACAAATAAAGCAACCAATGCAAAAGTAATATTCGCCTTAAAACTGCAAAAAAGAATCAAGCAGAAAATATCAACAGAAGACTGACGGTCCAAACTGAAAACCCAGGATCATGACACCTTTAGAAAAAAATCTTATTTTAATTATTTTATTTTTTGAATTGCTTACTTTTTAGTTTAAATCATCGTGTTACAAAATCATTTTTTTACTGAAGCAAAAATTAACATACAGTCCACATTTCCTGTTTGGGAAGCTAGCAAATAATCACATAAAAAAAAAAACTGATAGTAGCCAAGGTTGGTGCATTTCTGTTTTTAAAACATCACCTGTGTTTCTGCGGTTTCACCTGCTTTGGTTTGAATGAAAATAACAACAGGTGCCAGAAGACAACGATGAGGCAATGTTGGAAGCCACTGGCAGTTTTTCCCTCCTCATCTTTTTAGACTGAATTTCTTTGCACTAGTTTTGTATTTGGCTAGGATAGTGTCACTACTGGCAGCATGAGGCAAAACCCTACAGAGGTGATGCAGATAGTCCAGCTCCTCCAGGATGGCACATCAAAATGTGCTGTTGGAAGAAGGTGGATGGATATGGAGGCCTACCATGGAGGGATGCACAGACCGCTACAGGTTAGGCAGCAGCAGCCTGCCTGCCATTAGGTATCAGAATGAAATTGTTGGACCCATTGTCAGACCATACCCTGGTCCTGTGTGTTCGAAGTTTCTCCTCATGCATGACAATTCCCGTTCTCATGCAGTGAGAGCATACAGGCCTGGAGAACGAGAGGATTGATAACCTGAGAGGAGATAATCCTCCAGTAGACTGACGAGACCAGAGCAAACATAACAGTGAGCAGAAGCAGTGGCATAATGCAGAGACATTTATCCAGTGTGTTGTGTCAATTGAACAGCAGTCGGCTTGAATTTTGAGTAGAGGGATAAAATGGGAATAATCAGCTCAGCCTTTTGTTGCTTCAGCAGGTGCGATGGCTTTAGTTACTCCGGTCTATTAATGGGTTTGTAGCTGTGTGAGAATCTGAGTGTCAAATTGTTGAGTCGCGAAGTAGCAGCGAAATAAATATCGCTGCTCTCAGTTTGTGTGTCGGTGACACAAACGCACACACACATCTCTTTGTGTTTCACACAGACGCAGTAAGATGTTACACCCTTTCCCACACAATCTCTATAGTCTCTCACACACTCGCACAGTAACATACGTTTTCATGAAGGGGTGTTTGATGTACCGTCTAACAGGCTTTCACCCGCTAGGAGACAAGAATCTTCACTCATTTCTCTTTGTGATACACATTTTTATTCCTCCTGCTGTCTATTTATCATCATCTTTATCAGTCTATTTGGGTTTTTTGCATTCTGCCTATTTTTCCCTTCCTCGTGTCCTCTTATAGGCATGGTAGATATCCCAGCTTTGTTTTTGCTTTCTTCCTGTTCTTGGTTGCTTGTATGGATTATTACGGCCACGTTAAGAAAGAAAACAGTGTGGATTATTTTGGGAATGTACTTCAGAATTGGTTTTAGTTACAGCAGATAAACACAGTGTGGTGATAAGTGTGAGGACATTGAAAAGATGGTGCAGAAAGCAGGATCTGGTCAAAAGGAAAAAACACACAAACTTGGCTGGATTTGTGCAAAATGAAATGGACAGGAACAGAGAGATGCAGGAATATTGATGATACAGCCTTTTATTAAGAGGATCTTCTTCTTGTCCTTAGCGGGCGACCAGCGGCGGTGGTCTGCTGCGCAACCAGTACGCTGCTGTAGGTGCCGCAGGTTCTCGTGCTTGACCAACGATTATCTTCCAGGCTTTTCGATCTAAAGCGATGGTTCTTGCCTGCTCGAGGTCAAGTCGAAGGGCCTTCAAATCATCCTGCAATTTGTTTCATCCATGTCTTCTTTGGTGCATTTTGATGCACCCTCCAATCGGTGGGGCGGGTCAACCAGAGTAGGCCATGGGGGTAGCAGCTCGGGTCCATTCGACAAATGTGGCCAAACCAACGGAGTCGGCGGCGCTGGATTAGGTCGCCGATCGTCGGTTGGCTGCCGCAGCTGGTGAGGATGGTGTCATTCGAATGACGGTCGCGAAGGGAAACGCAGAGAACGCATCTAAGGCAACGCATTTGGAAAACTTCGAGCTTGCTCAGGTCGTGTTTGAGCATTGTCCACGTCTCTGCGCCGTAAAGTAGAGTGGCAGGATCAGGGTTCGGTAAAGGCGGATCTTTGTCGCCAATGAGATGTTCTTCTTCTTCCAGACGCACCAGCGCAGGGAAGCGAACGCTGCCGCCGCCTGCCCAATTCTGGAGCGTATCTCCACTGAAGATGCCACTTTCTTCTCCTCGACGAGGGACCCCAGATATTGAAATTGTTGGACTTGTTTGATCTGCACACCGTCGAGGTGGACGATCGTTGGTGAGCCGTCGGTGGTCAGGAGGATTAAGAGGATGCATGTTGTATCACAAGAGACGATAGGACAGCTAATCAGTTCGGTTCACGATCTCACCTGCACAGAGCGTATAGTAGCTGTGGCAGTGGTTTGGCTTGAAATGACAACTGAAATCTCCACATTTGTTTTTCTCAAAATAATATTTAAACTTTCATCTCAAAATTGCGAATGGACACTGATTTTATTCACTTTTGTGTACCACACTGTAAACATGGTTATGTCTACTCGAATGAGTTTTCTTGATTGTTTGTTTGTTTTTAATATTTCAAATGCTTTTTTTATGGTTTTGCACTAAATGTTCATCTTTTGTCTTTTTCAACTAATGAATTTTGTGAGTCACATCTGGCCCAAGGCTCTATTTTTGCATCCTATTGTAGGCAGTTGGAAGACATTTTTTTAATAAAGGAGGGTAAAAGTCAAGTGTCTCTTTCCCTCTAGAGCTCAGGACATTTCCTGTCTGTTTTTTTTCCCATTTTCTTTTTCTTCTCTTCCTTCCTCTGTCTCTCCTCCTGCTCCCCGCCTGCAGATGATTGGTATCAGTTCCACATTATGGAGCCTATAAATGTACTTTTTCCTGGAAAGCTACACACATACACACACACACACACACAGGCAGATGCAAAACACTCGCGCACACAGATACAAAATGCACTCTCCGTCTCACACATTGCAGACATAAACACACTCACAGGCTGTAGCAGCGACTTGCCCCATCTGTGCTTTTTTTCTCGCTGAAGATAAAAATGCTGGATTGTGTCTGTGGCAGCCTTTGAAAATTTAACACACGTGCACATTTCTACACATTTTTTACTGACACTTACTTTTATTGCAGAGGCTATTTTTGACATTGATGTGAACCTAAGCTTGTAATCCTTTACTTCCTGGTTATTGCCCCCTCTCATCCTTTCCTTCTGTTTTCCATTCTTCTCATGTCCTTGTGCCCCTCCCTCTCTGTCCTACGTCTCTTCATCAAGTCTTCCCCATCTGATCTCTCGGTAATGACCTGATCTGATTGGATTTGGTCTCATATTCCTTTCCCTGGCTAATAGCCATTACTGTTGCTAGGCAGCTGGGATCAAAACATTGGCAAACATGGCTGTTGCACAGGACCACTCCGACTGTAGCAACACTTATTTGCATTGTCAGGTTTCTTTGCCATCACGTAGTTCAAGAAAAGCATTTTATTAAAATAAATGCAAGTTCGAGGCAGATATGTAAATGAGTTTATCATTATTTCATGTCAATGTGATCTTTAGCTATGTTATGCTTCCAGCTTATTATCTATATTTAACACATTGGTGCTAAATATAGATAGCTATTTTATAATTACCATTTTCATATCAGTGCTGGGTGATTTCTGTCTCAGGGACATGCTTGAAAATACATGTTACTGCTGGAACTCAAAAGCTTACTCTCAGAACACAAATACAGTAGGAATGCTAGGAACTGGATTTACTACATCGAGGGAACCAGAACACTAGAAAGACACGAGGGTGGGAACCATGAGGGAGGCTGCCACAAAGAGCAACGGGAGACAGGGAGATAATATATCCACATAAAATGACAAGGCAACAGGTGGGGAACATGGTTGAACAGAATTAAAGAAGTTAAACTGAAAATGACATACATGGGACAAGGACCTACCAAAGTAAAACAGGAAGTAGCTAAAACAGGGGCCTAAACTTAGACAGAACAGAACTAAAGAGGGAACCCAGGCAACCACAGAGACAGGACACACAGACCACTCAGAAACAGCGACACGACTATGAGCCAAGACTGACTTCACAAGGAAATACAAAGGAAGGACAAAACACAGGACGAGACAAAGGAAACAAGAGGGGAAATGAGTAGAGGACGTAGATGTGACGGGACGAAACAAGAAGGAAGAGAGCAACTGAAAGAATAAAGCAAAGAAACATAAATACTAAGCAAACCAGGAATCTCATAATGTGACTATGATAAAGAGTTATAGCTCTACGATAATAACTTGAGCTTGTGCAAGCTAAGTGATATAGAAGCCCGATGTTAAATTTATTTCCATTAAAATAGAAGGAGATTGCATTACCTGTAAGAACTTACAGCTTATTTATGGAAATATAGTATTTTTCTCACCTTCACCTTCCATTCAGCTCAGATGGGAAATTATTTTAGTACCACTGAGAGGAAACTTTAACACACTAAGTTGAGGTATTGTCTCAACCTGGGTCATATTATCCTAGACTCTCATCCTGCATCAGTCACGTCAACTAAAAGTTACACTCCAATAAAACTAAAAGTTAAAGTGACGAATGGTAATCCAGCATGGCCCACCCATCAATCCCACAGGAAGTCATTATTTTGCAATTTACAATTTTTATGAACTAATAACTTCACCTTGGGGGGGTTCAGCCATTTTTCTGTGTGTGTTGCATCAATAACTTGCAAATCTTCTGCCACTTTCTGAATCATTGTTTAGAGGAAGTTCTCACATTTCCTTGTGAATTTTCAAATTATGCTTCCACCACATGAATGCATGTAAAATGGATCTTCTTAGTAAAGGAGGTAAAGGAGGTCATCACACTGACATTCAAAACAAACAAACACACTTTTCACCAGTTCATGTAAATGAATTGTGTATGGTGTACTTTTGGGGGTTTTATTCCTATTTGCATCAAATTGGTTAAAAATGCATTTTAGGGTCATGTTATGATTAGTTAAATGAAGAAAGTGTCACAGTCTGGCGAGGGCAGACTGTAGGGGGTGACAAAAGGACCCAAAACGCAGACTCCAAGGAACAGGGAACAGAACTTGAAATGTTAACAAAAAGCGAGCCGTTTAATATGGCTGGTAAAAAAAGGTACAAACAAAGGGCAAACTGAAGCAAGATTAACACAAACCTAAACTGGGAAATCTAAACAAACAATAAGAAAAACCTAGATAAGAAACTTGGAAGCATGGCATGGCATAGGAAACATGGCGTGGACAACAGACGACCTGACCATGACACACTGAAAACAGAGGACTTAAAGGAGGTGATTAGTGGGAAGTGGAAACACATGGAGGAACAGCTGACTGACATGAGCCTAATGACAGGAAGGGAAGTGAAACTAAATACAATGAACAAAGAACACACGACTCCTTCAAAATAAAACAGGAAACATGAGAGAGACATGATAATACAAACTTGATAACATAAGACACGCAGCATGAAACACAAAGGGTGAGGGAAACTTAAATACAGGGGAAGAAAACACAAGGAGTCTAATAACCAAATGAACTTCGCTAATCTAATGAACTTAAACATAAACAACATCCAAATAAACTAAAACTTAAAACGCCGGGTCAACAGACCAGGAACATGACAGAAAGGATCCTTGTGTCACTTGTTAGATGTTATTCTATTATCTCCAGGTTGCTGCTTTTATAAAGCAGTTACTGATTTACTACATTCACTATTTTTTATTTGATTTTTTACTTTATTCTTGGACTAAACCAATGAGAGACAAAAACAATGTTTCCATTCTATTCTGTTATTGCCGACATCTTTACCTTTTTGTTTGTTTGTTTGTTTGTTTGTTTGTTTGTTTTTTACCTCTGATTATTTCAAGCCTCATTAGTTTCATTTACTGGGATCTTAGCTGGTTTCCATTGCAATGACAATAACATTCCAGTTTCTTTCAAGGTAACTAGCTTAGAAACTGTTCAAAGTACAAAGTTTTGGATCCACTTGTATCCCTGTATGTCTACTTTCACCAAACATTTGATTTGATGTTGCTGCTCAGTGTAATTAACTGTTACAGCCATTTTCCACATAGTCCTCCATTCTATTCTATTTTAAAGGTTCAAAATGAGTTGGACAAATAGAAATCATTTTAAATCGTTTTTAAACTTTGCTGGTTGCTCTACTGGAGTGAGATCATGTGACTGACTTGGTAATTGAACATTTCTTTGCCTGGAGAAACTCTTGGGCTGTGTTTCTAGCACGCTTTGGGTCATTATCCATCTGCACTGTGAAGCACTGTCCAATCACTTTAGCAGCACTGAGCAAAGTCTATGACCCTGCACGCTTTAATTCATTCTGCTATTTAAAGATGAAAGTCCATATTTAGTGTGCAAGCACGTATGTTGGAAATTTGCTATTTGATTTTGAAAATGACCCAGGCTCTTATTTCTCTTCTTTATCCCCTGAAGCTGTCAACACAAACACACAAACACACAGTGACAACAAAAACGTAAACTTTATACATAAGACTGCTGCTATTTAATCTGAAGGCTGGAACCAATCTAGTCTTTGGTCATCAGTGTCAAAATAATCCTCTGTCTTCTTTTTGTCTTTGTGTCCTTCAGCTGTCGTTTCATATCGTCGGCTCTGTTTTCTGCCTTTAATTGCCTCGTCTAAACTGTTTTCAATCTTTTTTCTCCTCGAGAGGCTTCATTTTAACCGTTTTCTCTTTCCCTACATCTTTCCTTTTTTATCACTTCCATGCATGATTTTCTCCACCGCTTTTTGTCACTTTTTCTAAATTAAGATGGAGCTATTAAGGCCGGATTCCCTTTAATGAGATGCAGTATGCAGAAGTAGCTGTGTTCATGAATAATAGGTGTGTGTGTGTGTGTGTGTGTGTGTGTGTGTGTGTGTGTGTGTGTGTGTGTGTGTGTGTTTGCACATGTAAATCAGCTCCAAATTAGAGTTTAAGTTTAAGAGGACTATTGGTCATGGCCTTTCTCTCCCAGTGTGCAGACTTATATGCATTTACACTCAGTTATTGCACAAACACAAAGGTTAAAGCTGAAAACAGAGGCAGTGGAAGTCCCTGGACTCCAGGTCTCATGGTGTCCTTAACCTCTTAAGCCCCAACGCCCCCTGATACGGGGGCAAAAGGCAGGAAATCAGTTAGGCTTGGGGCTTAAGAGGTTAAAGGAAATTTAAAAATCATCTTATTAACGTACATTTAGTACGGAGCCCCGCAGGGGACATGGGAGAAAAAAAAATTAAGACGGACTTTTGCGAGATCTCGCAAAACAAACTCGGGATCTCGCAAAAGTTTTAGCCGCATTCTTCGGAGGCCGCCGGCTCGAAGCCGACCGGGAGGTCGAGGCACGATGTGCCGGGAAAGCGGTGTTCCTCCCGGCTGTAGTAGGTCTCGACCTCCCGTTAGCTTCGAGCTAGTGGGTGTCAGATCTCCGAAAACATCGGCGCACTTTTGCAAATATGTGATGTCTTGTAAACCGAGCAGGTATCTGACATTTACACAGCTACATTCACGCCTCAAAATATCTTAAAAGTGTATTTTGTGACCCAGAAAGAGGAATATTACAACTAAGTAGCTGCCGCCATTGTTGGAATTCAACTTTTGCGAGATCTCGCAAAAGTTTTGCGAGGTCTCGAGTTTGTTTTGCGAGACCTCGCAAAAGTTTATTTAACGATTAAACATTAAATACATTTGTGATTTCTGAGGCTAAATTCAGATGAATTTGTCCTCAGGAGCAGAGGGCTTCCTTTCTTGGGGCTGTCATCATGTGAGTCAGTTTCCATCTCATGCATGCTGCACACCACACGGCAGTTAAGCGTCAAATTTAAAAAAGGACAATCCCACAGGAATAACCCAGGCTTAAAGTCTTTAACAAGAATCTCACCAAGCCGTTTTACTCCAAGTGAGAAAGGCCTGTAAAACCAAATCAAATATGTGGCTCATCAAGAACAAAGTTTCCACAGAGCTCAGGTTAACAGTGACCACCTTTGATGCTGGTGGCCAACAGGATGTGGTGGGAACAGTGCTGCTGCCGGCAAAAGACAAAGGAGGACAAGATGGGAAAGGCGTGATCTGAGGCAGCAAGAGAGAAGAAAGGCAGGACAGTAGAAGTGAAAGAGACTGTCAGACAGTATCATGAGCGTGATGTTAGTTAGCAGAAAAAAATGAACACAAACGGATTCTTTTCCTTTTCTTTTTCCTAACTCTGTCTTTTTAATTTTTTCACCCCGACAGATGAAAGAGAAGACGTTCAGAAGAAGACTTTCACAAAATGGGTAAACTCACAATTGGCTAAGGTAAGAGAGCTTCCTGCTTCTCTCACTTGCACCTGCACACCTTACACCCAGTGAGAAATCATTTCATCAGTATGAAATAGTATCCATCTCTTGCGAGCATATCTCGGGTCTTTTGTAGGTTGAGCTCTGTGAATTCATCTGTAAGGTTCCAACAACCCTGTGAATGAACCAGGAATGTGTTTTTCATAACTGGTAACATTATATCCAGTTTGATCTATGATAACATTTACATATGAATATGAATACATATAGATATGATGATAAAGAAGCCCTAGAACCATGTTGCATTAATCAGTTATTCTCCAGATGAGCTTTTCTGTGGTAACACTGACATTTATGGTTTCACAGATAAAAAAATGTCAGAATCTCAGCTAAAAGCTCAGCATGACCACTAAATACCACTAGAACAACAACAAATTAAAGAGCAGGTAAAAAGATGTAAACACAAAGTCCGAATTTCCCCCATTCACTTAATGGCGTGCACACGCACAAACAATGTCTCTGCTGAACGCACAGATCTCTGTAGAGTTAAATCTACTAAAAGATCTATCATCTAATAAAACCTCCCACACTTGTAAAAAGTCTCACAAGTGTCAGCTTTACTTTGACACCAACATAGATTTAAACAGGGTTTGTAATTGTAGAGAAATAATAAATTCATTTTCATGTCTCAACCTCAGAAGGCTCCTAGTGTTACAAAGGCTATGAAGAGAGGTCATGATCCATTAGCACCTATGAGAGCACTACAGATGTAATATTTGCTTTGTGTTCTGTCCAAGCATGGCAAGCAGAGCAGTGCTTGCTGAGTCAAATCTAAAAATAGAAATTAAAACATACCAGATTGGATGCTATCTCTCTCATTTAATCTCAAATAGCTTAAACTTAAAATAAAGGAGAAAGACAAATTTCTCCTTTTAGCTCAAACTACATAAACAAAAAGCTTCTCACCTGATTTGATCTGTCACTTAAATTACTATCATGTTGTGGCTGCAATTGGCTATCGTTGCTGAAGGACACTATCCCTTTGTTCCCGTTTGAAACTGCTGCGTGTCTTTGTTTCATGGGCAAGCCGACCTTTTTAGTTTGATCGTTGGCATCAGATGTGGTGGGAGAGCTCTGTAGTAGCTGGTAGACTGGGAATGATATGGCCCCGAAGGGCACTCCTGGATTCCAAGGTCTGCCGTCTTATACTAATTCATTGGACTTTCACCATAAAATACTCTTAAAAAGTGGGTAGGTCACTCTGTATAGAGTTAATGATTGAGTGGAAACAGTGGATTTGTCTGCATTATAGCCCTGGGCCTTACTAACTGGAAAACACTTTGCTTTAAACATTGTTCTGACTTTGTTTTGGAAATTACTTTTAAACTTTTCTTCCAAGTCCTTAATATGGAGTTCAAGCTGCATAGCTGGTTATGAAAATATCACAAATGTTTGATGTGAGCTCGGTCTTAAATATCTTTGGCATTAATGTTAATCCATATAACTCTCTGCTTGTCTTTGTGTCAAAGTCACTGCATGCTACTGGTTGGTGGACAAATACAGAGGAGGTCAGAAGGACAGTAGAGAATCCATATGGTTTCACACTAAGAGAGAGAAACTGTGGTGCTGTGAGGAGTACGAGAGACGTATGTGAGGATAGTGCACGACATGTATGAGCTGGTGAGGTGTGCATTAGGAGTCAAGGTGGTCTGATTACATCAGGGATTGACTCTTAGCCCCTTTTGTTTGCAGTGGTGATGGACAGGATGACTGACGATGACAGGCAGGAGTCTGTGGTAGTAAAGATAGTAGTAGATGGCACTGATTTGTTTGAGCAAGTGAAAGAGATTCTGGAGGTATGTTCTGGAGAGACTATGGCTTATTGTCACAGTATCATATTAGTCAACACAACATTTTGTAATGGCGGCTCTGCAATTGAAGATGCATCTGAGGTTGCTGTTCTTGATACTCCCCAAAAAATATTATATACACATTTACATTTACAACATGTAGCTGCACTGTTGTTGTGAGCACTGATACTTACCATAAAAATGTGATCTCATTAACAGAACTTGGCAACAGTTGGTTCAATAATTAATTAACCAATATTTGGGGGTAATATTGGGGTTATTGTGGGTCTTCAAATCTTGTCCATCAAGGACACAGTGACATCTCTCACTTTTGGTAATTTAAGCCTCAGTTTGTCTAAATAGGTAAAGATAACCATAATTCTGTTATGAATTGAGATATAGGTAAAGTCACAGAAACTGGACTTCAGATGTGGTTAAAAGTAGTCCCTTGGGTGCCTACCCCACCCTGCCACCTTTGTTACATAGATTTCATCTGCCATAATGGCAGATGGTATTTTGTTAGAGAGAAATAAGTTCCCCCTAAAATATAAATCACAATTGCATTTTGTTGCATGAGCACAAATTTTAGGAAGCAGGTTTGTTATATTTTTGCACCGGGGGAACTCACACTGACAGCCTGTAAGTCTCTTTGCTCTTCCCCTCACTTGTGCTCTGGTGTGTGCGCGCGTGTATTATATGCCATTGGATCACTTGTACTCTTATTTTCAAAGTTCATTAAAAAGGTGCCAAAGGTGTGTTGTTGGCATGGTGAAGGAGATTTTGTGAATGTACTGTGTATGCATGTTGGTGTGACTGTGTGAGTAAAGCTGTCAGAACCAATTCTAATCTTAGCCAGATGATTTAAAAATAGATCTTATTTAATAGAGATAAAGAGATCTATTAAATAAGATCTGTAGACGTAATAGAGCTTGAATTGAAATGTTATTTGTAATTAAACATGTTCTAATACTTCAATTTCGCAAAACGAAAAGAAAACCCTTCTATGTCCAGGTTAAGAGTGGTTGAGCGGTACCAGCTAGACGCAGATGTAGTGTCCTTGTATCTCCTCAGCCTGCTGCTGTATGTTGGTTTTTTTACCTGTGGATGACACTGTTGATTGTCTGCACCTTTGGGTCTGAAAACAGGTCTTGTCATTTGTGCCAAACAAAGTTCAGAGTACCCAGCCTTCGTGGAGTCACTCGTAAGATGCTTGAGGGTGCTCAATCTGAGGACTCTGTCGTGCTACTGGAAGACTTAAATACTGAGGTGGGCAATGACAGTGAGACCTGCTGGGGAGTAATCAGAAGGAATGGCCTGCTTGATCTAAACCTGAGATGGTGTTGTGGTATTGGACTTCGGTGCAAAACACAGTTTGTCTATAATAAACACCATGTTCAAACATAAGGTCCTCCATGAGCTGTGGATAAGCCGTGGAACCTGGACACCATAGGCTGGCAGAGGGCCTGGTCCTCAAAATCTTCCACTTCAGCAAAACATCAACAACATTCCGAGGAAGGCTGACACTGCCCCCAAATGCAGCTTGTTCCTCACCTCGATTGTAGAGGCTACTGCATGGAGCTGTAGCTGCAGGATGATTGGTGGCTGTCATGGTGGGATCTCCTTTCCCCCCTTTAATTTTCTCTTCCTTTCCGTTCTTCCTTTATTCTCTTAAAGTTTACATTGGTCTACATTTCCTGTTTTTCTTTCTCTTCTTGCCCTTTTCTTCCCTTTTTGCTCTCCTCTCTTTCCTTTTTTTTTTACTTTTCCTTTGTTTCCAGCACTACCTGTGCTACATTTCATTTACATGCCTTTCTTCTTGTTTCTTCATTTTCTTCCCCTTTCCTTCACCTCTCCCTTCCCATCTTGTTCTTTCCTTCGTATCCTTTTTTGTTCATCCAGCCTCTCTTCCCATTGAAATGGGAGAAAATTTGCATGTAGGGGGCAAGGAAAAGTACATGTGGTTAGCACCCCTTCCTAGATCGATCAGTCTCTCTCTCACACTCGCTCTGTCTGTCATTCCCATATGGATCAGATGTATATAAATCTTATAAAGTTTGTATCTGTCTTGTGTGAAACTTGAATGAAAAGCATACAAGAGTGAAAACAGATATAAGATCCCTTGAAAAAATTATATAAATGAAACTTGTATGTTTTGGATACTTACTTAAACAATATATGAAAGTAATGAGAAAGTGGCCACTTTCATGAGTAAATCATATAAGCCTTATATAATCACTATATCAAGTAGGCCACATCTTATGCAAGTCTTTTATAAATTTTTCTATTTCTTTTCCATATGGGTACACACACACACACACACACACACACACACACACACACACACACACACACACACACACACACAGACACACACAGAGAAGACTAATAGGTAGTGAGTAGTGAGACAGTAGGTGGAGCAAACTAGATTACAGGAGGAGAAATTAGAGACAACCAGGAAAGAGAGTATTGCAGAGAGATTTGGTACGAATAGAAAGAACTGGCAGTGAAGCACTATCACGTCTGATTTAAGTGTGATCTGCTGCTAAGAAAACCATAAAAAGACGTACTGCATGAATATGAGGATCAGTCACCAACAGGAAACAGAATACTTTTTTTTACTTTCTTGTTTGCACCATATCTGTAAATTACTTCATATGCATTTACTCTTCTGATGCTTCCATTTCAAATTCAAATTCAAATTTTATTTGTAACATACACAGTCGTACAATATGCAGTGAAATGCTTAGACAACTGCTCGTGAGCTAAAATAAAAGACTATGAATAGGATAGTAAATAAATATGAAAATTAAAATAAAGGGTCAATTTAACTAGGAAAGAATAAAATAAAATATAAAAATTAAAGTTAAAAATAAAATAACTGTACAACAAAATACACAATATAGAAAATATATAAGAATATATGAAGAAATATAGAACAATAAGAGCAGCTGTACGAGTAATAAATGGTAATGAAAGAAATGTGATGTCCAGGGTTGTGCAATCCTCATATTTAAGTGTCTTGTGCAGTGCAAATATGACTAAAAGTGATTTATTTAAGTGACTTGTGATAAAGTGATTTGATTTGATGACCACGCAGTGCAGTTGTGCAGCAGCCACTGGTGTAAACAAATGTCCAGAATGTCCAGTGTGTGTGTAAGAACTATATGTGTGGGTCAGTACTGTGTGGTGGTGTGATTGAGAGACCGTATCGCCTGCGGGAAGAAGCTCCTCCTCAGTCTCTCTGTGTTGGTCTTCAGGGAGCAGAATCGCTTTCCTGACCTCAGAGAGAACAGTCTGTTGTTGGGATGGCTGAGGTCCTTCACGACCGTCCTGGCCTTGGTCCAGCACCGCCTGCTGTAGATTGAGTGCAGGTCAGGGAGCTCGGAGCGGATGGTGCGCTCAGCTGATCGCACAACCCTCTGTAGAGCTCGTCTGTCCTGCATGGTGCTGTTCCCGAACCAAGTTGAGATGTTTCCCGTCAGGATGCTCTCTATGGCCCTCTAAAGTTCCTGAGCAGTCGGGGCAGTCAGAAGTCTCTCAAGCGTCTGAGGTGGTAGAGACGCTGTCGGGACTTTTTCACCACGGTGTTGATGTGACAGGACCATGACAGGTACTGCATGATGTGAACCCCGAGGTATTTGAAGCGGTCCACTCTCTCCACTGGGCACTCGTTGATGACGGGGGTCTGGTAGTTCCTCTCCATTTTTAGCAATGACAATTTATTTATTTATATCTCCATTAGTTGTTTGTTATATAAGCATGGGAAGTGGGCAGGACCTGAGATCAACTTTCCTCAATGTCTAGTGACTACCAATAAGAATGATGAATACTATTTATTTACATATAGTAGTAAGTACTTTAGAAGGTCTCCTACACAACCCAAGCAGGAAAGCCAGCTTATAGACACGTGGCCTTATACTCCTGGGAAAATGTGTCACAGATCAACTTACTCCATCCATCCATCTTCTTCCACTTATCCAGTTCAAGGTCACGGTACTCCATCCCAGGAACTGTGAGTGAAAGCCAAGGTACATCCTTGACAGGTGACCAGTCTGTCACAAGCAGCTCCGGCTAATGGGTGAATAAAGCAAGTTGTATAAGGTGCTTTGAGTGCTCTGGTAAAGTTGAAAAGCCCTATAAAAAACTAATCCATTGTCATTTAACATTTATTTATTTATTTATTTATTTATTTATTTATTTATTTATTTATTCATTTATTTATTTATTTATTTATTTATTTATCTATTTATTTATCTATCTAAAGCTCATCCCAATAATTGAGTTAGGGGTGTTGGTGCACTGATTGACAGCTATCCCTGTCAGAGTCTGTGAGACGTGATCCAGTCCTTGGAGTTGATGTGGAGTGGATCTCTTGTAGCCTTTTGAAGCACTTTCTTAGCTGACTTATTTTGTGGCTTGCTATGAGGTAAAGCTTTATGAATGGTAGGGAGTGCATGCATAAAAAAAAAAATAATTATTATATAAATTGATTTGCATTAGAAATGCATAATTAATCACAAAATCTATCAATAATTCTGTGATTGTGTCAAATAAAAATTGGAAATGGAAAAATGCTACATTTAAAACATAATTGATTCATAAAATGTATCAAAAATGTTTAAAATATTAATAAATAGTATTAAAAACACAATACAGGTTATGAATGCAGCTTGCTAAGATTAGCTGATAAATTAGCACATCAAACTGAAGCATCAACATCCTGTTTGCAAAACTAACTGGTGTCTACGGTGGCTACATCCACGTTTATATATGTCAAACTTTTATAAAAATGTTTTAAGAAAATGACCTTTATCATGTATTTTAATTATAAAAGAAGACTGAGTGGGGCCCATGAGATTTTTTTGAGTGGGCCACAGTACTTTGGGATGGCTGGTTTATAACCAGGTAGTAAGACCTGCTATAATTTGTGGTTTTCATTGGACTGAGTAGAACAGATAAGATTATGAGTGTATCAGAAAAATATAGAAATATTTGTTGAAATATTTTGGACACAAAGATAGATAGGGAAGATTGAAATAGTTTGGATTGAATAGGAAGTATAGTGGACATACAAGACAAAGTAGACTATGCAGACTAGTTGGTGAGAGAGGAGGATGCAGGGATAGAGTGAGGCAGAGGCTTCTGATCCAATGTGGAAAGAAGAAGTGAGTATATGCTTCATGGTTTTATTGGCAGTATTTCTTGGCATAGCCAGGTGTTGGAAGGCTTCCACTTTGGTGGCCTCAGAATCTTCTTCTGCAGATGATCTGGTTCTGTTGGCTTCATTAGGTGGTGACTTCTAGCAGCCAGTTGTCAAGGGGCACAAAGAAGAATCAGCACCTTCAAGTCTGAGACCATGGTCCTCAGTCAAAAAAGGTGGAGTGCCTACTTTGGGTCAGGGACAAGTTACTACCCCAGGTGGAGGAGTTCAGGTGCTTTGGGGTCTAGTTTATGAGTCAGGAGAGAAGAGAACAGGAGACTAACAAACAAATTGGGCGATGATTGCATTGAGTCAGATGCTGCATCGTCTGTTGTGGTAAAAAAGGAGAGATGACAACGAAAGTGAAGCAAACCAAAGTGGTGCTGTCCAAGTCAAGTGCTTGACACTCTTTCCTGGATGTCTTCCAGTGTGATGGTTACTGGTTACTGGATCCTATTCAGGGAGGCTGCCAGGGTCTGCTCTTAGGCTACGTTCACACTGCAGGCGAAAGCGCATCTAATTCGACTTTTCTGACCCTCTGCGACCATCTATCCGATCATGGTGTGACAGCGTGAACGGCACAAATCCGATATTTTCAAATCCGATCTGGGTCACTTTCATATGTGGTGCTGAATCCGATACATATCCGATGTTTTAGAAAGCTGCTGTTTGATGGTCATGTCGCATTAAATCCGTCTTTTACGTCACTGACACAAGACAGACGCCAATTATCAGCGCTGGAGAAGACATCGCGAACGCTTCCTGGTCATCCCGTGTAGATGTCAGTGAAACTGTTGGGAAGACAACGTTGGAGAAACGTAAACATTTTATTTGTTCTGTATAATCTGCAGATTCTGACAGAAATCTGCAACTATCCTTTGAAGCACCGCTCCTCTAAAACAGCAATAAGGATCATTATTAGGTTATTTACATTATTATGTAAATAACAAAATAACTTTAAGCAAAAATTGGGAAACGTAAAGTCTGAAGTCTTTATATTAAGGCCATCAGTCAAACATACTGTTGCTCTGGGTCTAAACAGAGCGCGTTGTGTGTGACGTCTGCTTTTGTGCATGCGGCCGCTTTGAGCGTTCACACTAGAGCGCGTTTGCTGTCACATTTTATCTGTAGTGTGAACAAGCAGACAAAAAAATCGGATTTGATCAAAAAATCGGAATTGATCAAAAAATCGGAATTGAGCATCAAGACCTGCAGTGTGAACGTAGCCTAAGATCCCCTAGCAACTGAAGATTATTGTTATGTGTTGCGTCCTTCTCCCATATGCTCCTCCTGTTCTGCTCTAATCTACCCTAAATCCATTGTTACAGATTTATGGTCTTCTTTGCTAATTTGTTATAAATGTAGTATAATAATGTATTTATAATGATAAAAATATTATGCTGTGACAGTGTAGTTGGATCTTTGACAATATTGCACCCTCTCCCCCCCCCCCCCCCCCCCAAAAAAAAAACAGAATAAAAATAGATAGACCTTTGGGTAATAGACTTCTTGGGGTAATGTGAAGGGCAGCCTGTTCTACATCTGCTGACAAATAGGTGTGAAATCACAGGCTGCTTCTACACCATATTCTGTCCTGATTTGTTTTAGCACTCATATCTCTTTTTATCTTCTTCAACACAAGCTGCGGTTTGCATTCATAGAAACACGAGCACTGACACAAAGCCAGGGAGGAACAGACAGTCATGTCCCACAGCATATTTCCCACACCATGTCCCACGTGCATAAGTGGTGGGTGGAGGGCAGGTCTGATCATATCACACACACAAATGCATTTTCATCTTCAGTAAGCACTGATAGCAATGACCTCTACAGGAATGTGAGCAGAATGCCAAACACTGCTGACTCGTTCCTCTTGTGTGTGGATGTAGTCGCTTCAAAATCAGACTTTACAGACACAGAAAGATGATTCTACCATTCTGTGCCCTCCACAGTAAGGACAGCTTGACTTACCTCACCTTTGAATGGAAATACAGGGTTAAAATTTAATTTGGATTAAGCATATATGAAGTTATGTTAAGTTCATCTACAGGGTGGGCCATTTATATGGATACACCGTAATAACATGGGAATGGTTGGTGATATTAAAGTCCTGTTTGTGGCACATTAGTATATGTGAGGGGGCAAACTCCTCAAGATGGGTGGTGACCATGGTGGCCATTTAGAAGTCGGCCATCTTGGATACAACTTTTGTTTTTCCAATAGGAAGAGGGCCATGTGACACATCCAACTTATTAGTAATGTCACAAGAAAAACAATGGTGTGCTTGGTTTCAACGTAACTTTATTCTTTCATGAGTTATTTACAAGTTTCTGACCACTTATAAAATGTGTTCAATGTGCTGCCCATTGTGTTGGATTGTCAATGCAACCCTCTTCTCCCACTCTTCACACACTGATAGCAACACCGCAGGAGAAATGCCAGCACAGGCATCCAGTATCCGTAGTTTCAGGTGCTGCACATCTCGTATCTTCACACCATAGACAATTGCCTTCAGATGACCCCAAAGATAAAAGTCTAAGGGGGTCAGATCGGGAGACCTTGGGGGCCATTCAACTGGCCCATGACGACCAATCCACTTTGCAGGAAACTGTTCATCTAGGAATGCTTGGACCTGGCACCCATAATGTGATGCACCATCTTGCTGGGAAAACTCAGGGAACGTGCCAGCTTCAGTGCATAAAGAGGGAAACACATCATCATGTAGCAATTTCAAATATCCAGTGGCCTTGAGGTTTCCACTGATGAAGAATGGACCCACTATCGTTGTACCCCATATACCACACCAAACCATCACTTTTGTTGGTCCAACAGTCTTGGAGGGATCCATCCAATGTGGGTTAGTGTCAGACCAATAGCGGTGGTGTTGTTTGTTAACTTCACCATTCACATAAAAGTTTGCCTCATCACTGAACAAAATCTTCTGTGTGAACTGAGGGTCCTGCTCCAATTTTTGTTTTGCCCATTCTGCAAATTCTGTGCGCTGATCTGGGTCATCCTCGCTGAGATGCTGCAGTAGCTGGAGTTTGTAAGGGTGCCGTTTGTGAGTAGCTAATATCCGCCGGAGGGATGTTCAACTGATGTCGCTCTCCAGTGACATGCGGCGAGTGCTACGCTGTGGGCTCTTGCCGAATGAAGCTAGGACAGCCACTGATGTTTCTTTATTAGTGACAGTTTTCTTGTGTCCACATTTTGGCAAATCCAACACTGAACCAGTTTCACGAAACTTAGCAAGCAGTTTGCTGACTGTAGCATGGGAGATGGGTGGTCTCGTAGGTTGTCTTGCATTGAAATCTGCTGCAATAACCGGTTACTGCGTTCACCAGATATCAACACAATTTCGATCCGCCCCTCACGTGTTAACCTCTTCGACATGTCAATGGCTGTGAACAAAGAGAAACTTGTAAATAACTCATGAAAGAATAAAGTTATGTTGAAACCAAGCACACCATTGTGTTTCTTGTGACATTACCAATAAGTTGGATGTGTCACATGACCCTCTTCCTATTGGAAAAACAAAAGTTGTATCCAAGATGGCCGACTTCTAAATGGTCACCATGGTCACCACCCATCTTGAGGAGTTTGCCCCCTCACATATACTAATGTGCCACAAACAGGACTTTAATATCACCAACCATTCCCCTGTTATTACGGTGTATCCATATAAATGGCCCACCCTGTAGATAATAGTTGTAAAAAAAAACAATGGATCCCCATTTGTTCTGCACAATTGTGAAAAGTGTATAAAACAGTCCGTTTATTCCAGTAAGGACCAGAGGTTAGGATACTACGCTTGACCCAAAACCTGGTTCAAACCCTCTTCTCCATCCAAATTTGTCTTTCTGCCTATATTCTTTTATTCTACCAGGTGCAATTGTATTTTCCAGTAAAATTACATTATTGATCAGTCAATGGGCAGGGCTAAAGACTTTATATTTTCTAGCTTTCAGTATTAAAACAACACCTGTAAAAAAAATGATTTCCCCTCTAGAATTAGTAAAGTGTTTTGAATCTAATGTTGTGGATCATAGTTACATACAACACAAAGTTATAAGGAGTGAATACCTTTTGTGATGTGTTTCCCACATTTGTTCCTAGTATCTGTGGTAGTACCATCCAGTGAACAAGAGAAACTTCCTCATGTCAGATGTTAAATTTTACATGTCCAAAAATAATGTGCGGGGAGAGGGAATTCTTTCCTATGTTTACATTTGTTTCACTATTTAAAACTATGTCTTTGGTGGTGAAAGAAGTGTCGGTGAATTGAGGTGCAGCAGAGTGCAGGCTGAGCAGGTGAAACAGAAGGGAGTAAAGGAGCACAAGGAATGTAGCTTGGAAGGAAGTAAAGGGCGGATAAGCAGGAAGGTGTTTGTTCATAAAGTTGTTAGAGTTTGGTGAAAGGTGAAGAAGAAGTAGAGACACATTGGGAACACAGCTAATGCAAATTAGACATAATGAGACTAGGGGAAGCAAAACTGAATGCAATGCACATGAGACTCTCAAAATAAGACAGGAAGCATGCAACCCAGATTCAAGACACACAAACTAGATGCTGGAAGAAAATACAAACACATGAGACACAGACAAGACAAAGAAGAACTAAATTGTAATCACATATAAATCCAGACATAAATCAAGAATCCATTTCTCAAAACACGATACAATAAAGACTAAAGATTCCAAAAAACAGCGAACACTGGGAAACACACCCAGGGAAGTGTGATGAATGTGACACTCGAGGGACAGTCTGAGGAGGGAGCCATACGGTTAGTATAGTAAAGGTGACGAATAACTAAGCAGACTAGAAAGTTGGTCTCAAAGTGTCTACCAACCGTGTGAGCTATTGTGAAACAACTGTTACATTGTCGGTTATAGACATGTGCAAGCATGTAAAAACGTCGGTGTCTAAAATCAAGTAAATACACAGATGAGTAATTTTTAGTATCAATTTCTAATAATAATTAGTTTTTTACATTAGCAAGCCCAATGATGGTCAGAGATGGTCAGATACCGAGAGCAACAATATGAAAAGACAGGAACCTGGAAATGTGTCCGTGGAAGTAAAATGTTTGTAATGAAATGTATTTTAAGATGTGGAAAATCTTTCCCTGAGAACTAGAAATGCAGGCGCAGAAGTGTGTGTAGGGAGTCACATGAAACACAAGCTACTGATAACTAACTACACAATAAAACATAAATGTAGTGCTTCTAACTTTGTCAAGTGTAATCTGGATTGGATTTTAAGTGAGTGTAGTAAATAAGCACAAAGGCACTGAAGGTGGCTTTATGTCATTAAAACACAGTAACAGTGTTTTTGAGGTCAGAGATGAACTAACAGTCATCTGTAGTTCTGACACTGGGGCACACTGAGCAAGAAGACACTGGTTTTTGGACTGAATGTGTCAAATACCAAAGCTAAAACTAATGTCACGGCTAGTTAGCTATCAGTTACCCATGACCAAAATCTATGGCAGCATGGCCCAGGGTGCCAGGTTGACTTTAACATGGGCCCCATCTTGACTGCCTAAACCTTTTCTTAGGGCATGATTGGTTATATTAGATCCTGTGTGAACCTGTGCGGTTTTGTCCTGTTTGTTTGACAGAATTACAGCACAAGTCTCAGTGGGAAAAAAGTCACGCAAATTGTTAACAAATCATTAACCTGTTATTTTTTTAGGTGTTCACACTTTAATTAACAGTAGAAATAGTTTAGTCAGTTTCTGGCTGCAGAGTGTGAGTAAGTGGTTAGAGTAACAATGATTAAAACGACAAATGCAACAAACACAATTACTAATAAAAAAAAAGCTGAAGGCCTGTTTGATTTTCTTATTAAAAGATAAGTGCATGAATTACAACACACTCTCTCTCTGTTGATATCAGCCTGTGCAGCTCACCCAGCGGTCCTTCTTTCTCTCACTCACATGTGTAAAAGCAGTGGCTTGCTGCCATGTGACTGGCTGATTAGAGATTAGCTGCTGAACTGCTTTTGTTACACCCTTGACACCTCCAGTGCTTCTTTAAGTTTCCTCCTGGAAGTCCTTTTTTGCTGATTTGTAATCACACCGTGTCCCCTGTGCTGTGCAAAGAGCAAACATCAGCTCAGGTATCATTGTGCAGTTTTTCAGTATGAAGCTACACAGTTCACACTCTGTTCACTAGTATAACACACTAGCACCACGATTCAATCATTTTTTTCAATTAAATTTTATTTACACAGCGCCAAATCACAACTACAGTCGCCTCAAGGCGCTTTATATTGTAAGGTCGACCCTACAATGATTCATACAGAGAAAAACCCAACAATCATATGACCTCCTATGAGCAAGCTCTTTGGCGACAGTGGGAAAGAAAAACTCCCTTTTAACAGGAAGAAACCTTCGGCAGAACCAGACGATCATCCCTTTTTTGAAGAAAGTAAAGATGTAGCTTCCTGCTATTATTGCTTTTGAGATGCTTCTAAGATTTTTGTCTTTTTTCTTTTTTTTAATAAAAAATAGGGACATAAAATCTAAAATAAATGGTTATGTTCAAATGTTGCATTGCTAAATAGGGAAATTGTCACGGTCCTGGGTTGGTAACCCAGCGTTTTGGCTTTTTTATTATTATTGATCTTTGATTTCTCATGGTTTTTGACTGCTTGTGTTTTGGTTTCTGTTTTGTATTTCTAGCTCTCCAGTTCTTCTTGGTTTGTGATTTCTAGTTCTTAGGTTTTGGTCCCTCGTGTTTAGTGTAGGTTTAGTTCTGTCATGCCTCATGTGTGTCTCATGCCACTCCTGTCCCTGTACTCAGTGTTCCCTCTGTTCAGTATCAACTCCGTGCCTCTGTGGCTGTCGTGTGTTTCCTGTTTTACTTTGAAAGTCCGTGTCCTATGTCAATGTACTCTTTTTTGCTTCCTCCCGGTTTTGTCTCATCTGATTAGTGTCAGCTGTGTTCCCTGCCTGTCTGCCATTTCCTCATGTCTTCATGTATATACAGTGTCTGCGGTGCGTCTTCCCCAGTGTTTCGTCTGCGTTTTCGTGTCTCCGGTTCCTCGTTCCCGGTTCTAAGGTTTTTGTAACATTTTTCCATGTTTCCGGTGTTCTTTAGTTTAGCTGCTCCCAGTTTAGGTTTTGTTAGTTCCCTTTCTGATTCCTTTTGTGTTTTGCTACAGCGGCCAATAAAGGCTCATTCTTCGGTTTAAACCTTCTCATTCATTTGTTTGTCTGTACTTGGGTCCTCATTCTCATCCACTCCACGCCATCTGCTTCGCCAGACGTGACAGTACAGTGTGCGTTATATATACTTTCCTTTACAAGTTCAGGACCACGTTTTTGGCCATGATTGTGGCACTTTCTGCACCTTCACCTCAACTGTTTCCTTTCTATTTTAAACGTTTGCCAAGTGGCACTTGCCATATGTAAGAAGGGATACTGTTCTCCCACATGGATGATCTGCCCCAAGAAATGCAGAGAGATACAGAGATATGTGATACAGTATGTTTGAGATGTGCCAGTTCATTCTGTAACACAGAAATGTGAAGTTTGTGTTGTACTCGGACAGCATCTGATTTGTTTTGTGCCCGTTGAATGTCCTGTGCCTGCGTCTGGTTAGTGCTTCACACTTTAGGTTGACTCTGTGCAGAGGATCATTAATGACACAGTTACAGTTATGACTGTGTTGCGCTCAAAAGATGAATGTGGTACTGTGAATAAATGTAACCCTAGCAACTGACGCATATTAATGTGTGCCGAAATTGGCTCAGTAAACTGACATTTAGGAAAGAGGCTCGTGTAAGTACTCTCTGGAATAATGGAAATAAATAAACCTCTATCTATTATTAGGTCAACATTGTGACAATTGTCCATTAGCATTTACTTCTAAAGAGCAGAGTTTTGTTAGCATTAGTGTCCATCAGGTCCTCCTTTTGACCAAACATGAAAAAGTAAATCATTACTTGCCTAGTAGCAGCTAGTATGTAGAATAAACACAAATGAACTGGTTATATACTTATATCCTCTGAGCACGTCTATGGAGGGCCGAAAGTGACAAAATGAAATAATTAGTGTGAATGCTTGTAAAAGCATTCACAGTATTGTTCTTCTAATTAGTGTGAATGCTTGTAAAAGCATTCACAGTATTGTTCTTCTAATCTTTATTATTATTTTCTTTTCCGTACGTTTTTCGCCGTCTATCTCCTTCAAAACCGTTCAACTTAGAAAAACCATTCAAACACCATCAGATTCCTCTTCTTTTGGAAAGGTGTGCTTCTATTTTTTTCATTTTTAACATTTATATTTTTAATTTTATTCAACTTTTTTCATCAAAAATTTCCCATGTATTTCAATGGGGAGACCCTTCAAATCCTCATTCAACTTACTCATTTTTAAAATCTTACTACTTCCACATACATTGACATAGAGCAACCATTCAAACTTTAAAACGAAGACAAGACATTCAACTATTCAACTTGTATTTATCTTTTCAATATCTATTATACTTTTTCTTCAGTTCCAGTTTAAGTTTCATGATGTTTTTTCAGCCGTTTCAGAGTTTATAATGGGTGTGTATGGGACGGAATGTTGGCGCTAGAGTGAGACAGCTCAACTGCTAGAGTGAGAGGAGCGAAAAAATTAATCTTAAAATCTTTTTTAAAACTGCTGCTGTGTCCACAGCGTTTGCTCTACAGGTCTGATTTTACCCTCAAAACGTAGCCATCGCTGTCCTCTTTCATCCAATGTGTTTACTATTGTACTAGGTGTTATGGTTCTTTCATAAATGTCACCAATGCACAGCCTCCTCCCTCCAACTCTTCCATAGACTCTAATGTTAAAATGGCTCAGAAGGTTCGTTTGAAAATCAGAAGAGCATAGTGTCTTTACACTGTCACCACTTCTATATAATAAACTCCACAGGCATGAAAACTGAGAATTTGGTAGACTGGACATTGCTGGTGCTCACGGTGAAAGAATTTTGTCAATACGACCTGTACTTTTCATTTGGGAACGATTTGTTTCGGCCTGACTTTTCTGTTCATTTTAAGCATCAAAAGTGAGGCGCATGTCTGTCTGTGTGTGTAGGGAGCCATTGGGTGCAGTCACTATAGCAACCAGGCTCACACCTGCCTGCCTAACGAGCTCTGTCTCACTCTGCCAAGATTCATCTTAAACACTTCTCTTTTAACTGCTGCTGTGTCCACAGTGTTTGCTCATCAGCCATCATTTTACCCTCAAAACGTCGCCATCATTGTTCTCTGTCCAACACCGTGTCTTTAAAAGCTCAGAGATGTAAACTTTTTAAACTGTGTGGATCCAAGTGGAGGGATAACATTTTAGTTATTCAGTGATTCAAAGACTATGAACTTTTAATATTCATTCAGATGTTTTCTGACTCTAAATTGTGTTTTCTCATTTCTTATGTTTTTCTCATTTACAATTAAAACATTTTCAGCTGTTTTCTAACTTCTTCTGTGTGGATGTCAGCTTTAGCAGTTCAGCACTTTTGTTTTCAGGTTAAAATTTCTGTATTTTTCCACTCATTCAACATTTTTAACTTAAAATTCAGCAATTAATTCATTTCAGTGCATACATTCAGATTCAAGCATTCACACTGCAGTTTCTTCAGAAAATGCACTTTCTAGTTAAATATGCTATTTTGTCACTCCTGGAGGGCAAACTGTTTGCACACTATTGCATTTAGTGTATGATTTTTTTAGAACACATGACAACTTCGTCAGACAAATACGGCAAAGGATTAGGGCCACTTTTTGGTGGGGGGCCGAGGGGGGTTGGCTCGTCTTTTTTTTTTTCTCAGTATTCTGAGATTAAAGTCAGAATTTTGACTTTTTTCTGATATTAATCTCAGAAATCTGTAATCTCAGTTGCAGGCAACTGCAACGGACATATAAAGGCTCATTCAGAATTCAGACCTTTTTTTCTGAGAGTAATCTCAGAATTCTGACTGTTTTCTCAGAAATATAATCTTTAGAAGTTATCAATGTAATGATTCTTTTTTGAAATAATGTATAAAGTAGGAAAATACTACTGGGAATGTACATAGTTTGAAAATACAAGTTGTTATTCTTGCTGTGACACGCCTACCACACATTGTTGAAGGGCAGGTGAATGTTTTATTTTTGTTTCCAGCACTAATTCACGCTTGTAGCTTTTCAGATGTCCTCTCTCCAGTCCCAGCACGCTCCTAAAAACATAAAAAACATGAAAGGCATAATTAGTCAGATCCCACCTGCCCTGCCAGCCACCGTGGCACTGCCCCCAAACCCACAGCACACCACAGCACACCCCTCCTCTGCAGTGGAGCTGGAGACCACACTGCCACAAATCCACATTCTTATTTACATTTGATGTGTTTGTGCTTTAGACAGGGAAGCCACCTGTGGAGGACCTGTTCTCAGACCTGTGTGATGGGCGACGCCTGCTAGAGCTGCTGGAGGGACTAACAGGACATGAGCTGGTATGAACATATACACATATAGTGTGCTTGCATTGTGACGATGCACTGGCTCTTGTCCGTTTTTTGAATAGGTGTATTAGTAGACGTCAAGGATAGAACTGGGACACAAATCCAAGAGTAGAAAAACACAGTCAGAAGTGAAACATTATAGCTGTTTGATGCCTGGGCTTTTATTGGAAATGTCAGTTATGTAAGCATCCACTGTATAAACATCCATCACTGTAACACTGCACATATAACTAAACTAAGAAACTACATAATGTGTCCATTTTAAGTTCAGTTTTTAAAACCTTACAGTGTGCACAACTATGGACACCATTAAAGCTTTATAAATGAATCAGTGGGCCAGTTAAAATTTCAATGTGGTGATCATGTTCAGGATTATGACTTACTGGGAACAGGTCATTCAAACCACACAGCACCATATTAGGATTCAAGGAGCTTTATTGTCATTCGCATCACATGTTTACATGAAGTGGAACGAAATTATGTACACACGGCCCCGGACGAAAAGAAACAGAATTTTTAAAAAGTAATAAATAAATAGTTGTTTAAAAAAACAAAAGACAAAAACAGAATAACATATTAAATATAACATATAAATGACATATTAAATTCTAACCTTGTACAGTCACTTACTGTGACTGTTAGCTGCACAATGTTCTTCTTGCCATATGATAGCAGGTGCTATTCATTCGTTGAGAATAAAACCATAGACAGCTAGATAGTGTTTAGTTTAATCCTTGAAACTGTATAATCATCTATCTCAGTATAAAGAGAAAGCAAGACACATAATATGAAATGAATATGAAATCTTAAATCACATAGAAGTTGTCACCTTGGAATCCTGAAAACATCTAGCTTTTTAAAATGTGATTCAGATTGAGGAAGAATATATATTAGAAGAAGAAGGGAGGTTGGATGATAACCCAACAAATATCAAAACCAGTGCAATCAAATTAGTATCTAAACATAACCAAAAAATAGGTAAAATCAACGTGTAGATGACGTTGGAGAGCATTGCCCATTATTTCTGTTTGGCACAATCACTTAACCATTTAAATGAGATGTTGCCGATCCACTGATCCCGCTGTAGACGGTGGAGGAGAGCGCCTAATCTCGACTGTAGTTTCGATTTTAATATCTACTGAAAAAGGACCATTTACTACTCCTAACACTGAAAACATGTATTTGTCCCACTCTGCTCATCAATGATTCTTGCAGCTTCTCAGAAATGTTCATCACCCATTTTAGAAATGCCCACAATCATTTTCTCTCCCTCTCTCTCTCTCTCTCTCTCTCTCTCTCTCTCTCTCTCTGTGTGTGTGTGTGTGTGTGTGTGTGTGTGTGTGTGTGTGTGCGCACATACACATAGGTGAAGTTGGAAAGGGGATTCACGCGCGTTCACTCGCTAAACAATGTCAACCGAGCTCTGCAAATCTTACAGAAGAACAATGTGAGTATGCACACACAGATGTATAATTTTGCTATAAAGATGTAAATATACATAATTATATTGTTTTTCTTGCGTCAATTACATTAAATAAATCTAACTTTACAATCAGCAGACTGAAATCAATGAAACTGCTGAGTGTTATATGGATTAATACTGCTACTGTTTAAGAGTGAGCTCTTTTTAAATATTGTATTATTTTAGTTTAATCTACAGTTTTGCCCCATATTTTATAAAAACATGTGTTTGTAAAGTGGCTTATTAACAGGATAACTGCAAGCAGGCAACATGAAATCTTTTACTGGAGAGATTGCGTTTAATTTGGTATATGTTAAACACCAAATTTACAGTGAACAGGGAAATAATTGTTTGATCCTCTGCTGAAGTTTGCTCCATTGGTTTGCCGTATTTTCCACACTATAAGGTGCACTTAAAATCCTTTCATTTTCTCAAAAATCAGCAGTGATCTTTATGTATGAATTCTGGTTGTGCTTACTGACCCGGAACCGATTTTATGTGCTACACGGCACTCAGAAATCTGTCAAAATGTTTTAGTACAACTTTGCTAAGCTACAAAGCCGCACTGCTGGATGGATTGTTGGAGCATTACGGCTGCTGTAGTCAGGAGCCTCGCGGAGGAATCTGGGTCCTAAACTCCGTCTGTTTCAGGTCCCAAAGTCAAACGAACACTGCGGCATCACTGAGAGTTACAAACTGTCTAAATTCTTTCATCTGTAATAAAATCATCAGCGTTGCTGCTTTACCAGGTGTAACAATTAAGTTTAACATCCAGGCATCCATGAAAACAGAGTTTATTAAATTTAACAGAGTTACCAGTTAGCAGGAAGTTAGCTCGCTAGTTTTCACCTAAACATGATATAGCATGTTCTGACTGAGAGATTTCTGAAAATTCAAACGTACAGCTCTGCTATCACTTCTACGGAGCCCCGCAGGGGACATGGGAGAAAAAAAAATTAAGACGGACTTTTGCGAGATCTCGCAAAACAAACTCGGGATCTCGCAAAACTTTTGCGAGATCTTGCAAAACAAACTCGGGATCTCGCAAAACTTTTGCAAGTGTAACAAATGAAGACAGAAAACTAAACAGCAGTGATGTTTGTAGGGTTACTGAAGTTGGACCAGCTGGTATATAATGATGTTTTACGTAATTGTTAGCACCACAGCTATGTTAGGATGACATAAACACTGAAGCTGGAGGATGAACAAATGCAATCGCATGGCAGGATGCTGTAAACGGACCAAACTTCAATCAGGAGAATCCGGTGCGCCTTATTTATGAAAACAGACCCATTCATCAACAGTGCGCCTTTTAATCCTTTATGTACTGTATCCGAAAAATACAGTACATAAAAGTTATATGTTAATTTACATGTCATTGAGTGGAATAAGTTTTTGATCCCATACAACTCATCATGAATTCTGGCTCCCACAGATTGGCTGTGTGGCACACAGGTTACGTCAGTCAATCAGTCACCTACAGATAATCCTGATCTCAGTTATGTATAAACACACCATCCACAGAATTAAGTTCTCCCAAACCAAAGGACTGTCAAAGGATGTCAGGGACAAGATTGCAGACCTGTGTAGTTGGGCTGCAACACCATCAGCTAAAAGCTTGCTGAGAAAGGTAACAACTGTTGATGCAATTATTCGAAAATGGATCATCGTCAGAAAGGTGATGGATCAGCCTAAAAACTACATGGGAGGAGCTTGTTAATGATCTGAAAGCAGTTGGTACCACAGTCACCAAGAACACCACTGTTAACGGATTGAAATCTATCACCTGTAAGGTCTCCCCGCTCAAGATGACACATATACAGGTCCATCTTATGTTAGCCAGTGTTAATGATTCAGAGAAGGCATGGGAGAGAGTGCTGTGGTCAAATAAAACCAAAATTAAGCTATTTGGCATCAACTGCCATGTTTGGAGGAGGAGAAATGCTGGGTATGACACAAATACCACCATCCTTACAATCAAACATGCAGGTGGAGTCATCTGCTGAGGGTACAGGACAACGGTAAAAAAAAAAAGCAGCAGATTAAGGTCATGGAGCGGCCTAGCCCGTCTTTACACCTTAATCCAATCTGCAATCTGTTATAGGAGTTGGAGCTCCGAGGTGTGAAGTGGCAGCCAATAAACCTAAAGGATTTAGAGCGTTTTTGTAAAGAGGAGTGGGCCAAGTGACCTACGAGACACATCTTACTGCTGTGCTTGCCAACAAATGTTTCTCCACCAAGTACTATTTTGCTTGGACATCTTATTTCGCTCACTAACATAGGTAATGTGTTTTTGTCTGGACATTTTTGTTGAGACTGATGATTTCTTTGTAAGTGAGCAAACTTAAAAATAGTTATTTCCCCATCTTCAGTTACCTTATTAATGTATAGAAAGAATAAGGGATAATATATAATAATTTTTCTATTTTATTAAAGGATGATACAAATAAAGTCAGCACTTTTAATAGTGATTAACATATAGGAAACAGCACGGCAGCATTGTGGTTACCACTGTTTCCTTGCAGCAAGAAGTTCCTGAGTTCAACCCCGCCATCTGGCCTTTCTGTGCGGTGTTTGCATGTTCTGTCCGGGTACTCCGGCTTCCTCCAAAGACATGCATTTAGTGCGTTTAGGTCAGTTGGTGACTGTGAGTGGCAATGGTTGTCTGTCTCTCTGTGTTAGCCATGCGACCGGCTGCTGACCTGTACAGGGTGTAGACCGCCTCTTGCCTTAGGCTCTAGCCACCCCGATTAGGATAAGCAGGAGAGGATGGATGGACATGCAACAATTTTGCAGATCCACAGATTTACTCCAGCTCTCATCTTTTTGTTGTTGAAAATCACTACGAAGAAACTAAACATAAAAGGAAAAAGAAATGAAAAAAATTCCAACGTAATAATGACTGGATACACACAACTAGGGATGGGTATCGTTTAGGTTTTATCCGATACCGGTGCCAAACCGGTACTTTTGAAACGGTGCCGGTGCTTAAACGGTGCTTAAAGAATGGAGAACACAAAATTGGTCCAAAAACCTCTCATGTTCAGCTGTTTTTTTGTAAAAAGATAACAATGTTAGCCTTTTCTGCAGCTATAGAGCATATATGGTATCACTCTTGGCTGGAAGCAGCTTAAACAATGGAAAAAACACAAACTTTGTCCAAAAACCTCTCATGTTTAACTGTTTTCCACTTTTTCTTTGGTCATTTTAGCCTTTTTGTCCAGGGTGAAGGGAGCATCTGCCATCAAACAAGAAGACAGCCGCATGTAGCTATGATGATGTTTGCTAGTTCACCTTACATGCATTAATGTAATAACGTGGTTAGCCTACTCAACGTAAATTACACACGGACAACATTAAGCTACTCACGCAGAGAAGAACGGCTGCTGCTGCATCATCATCCTCATCATTTCTGCTACACTGGCAGGGCTAGGGGCCAGGACTCTCCTCTTCGGGTTTTTGGGGGATGTTGCTAACTCCGGGTCCGATAACAGGCACCACACCCGCAGTAGATGTGCTCGGTGTGAGGTCTCGCAGCAAGCTATCAAATACGGTGCATTTCTCGGCTTTTAAAACAACGCTATGCGTCGCCAGGTGTTTCATCAGATTTGAGGTGTTACCTCCTTTGACAGTATCACAGTATCAGCTTAAAGCACTTGTTGCAGCTGCTGAGTTTGCATCTTTTGCTGTGAAGTACAGCCAGACTTTGACCGCTTCGCCTTGGGCATTTTAATCTGTAGCTCTGCTCTAAAAGAACGTACGTACCTGGACCCGCCTACTGTCCTCGGAAATGTAAAATGATTGGCTAGAATTCAAAGTTTATCACAGCTCAGGAAAAAAAAGCACCGAAATGTGCGCTGCTTTTCAGTCTGGTTACTACCGTTTATGTCAGAACCGGTACCCATCCCTAGACACAACAGATCCTTTTTATTAGTTTTGCAAGACAACTAGTAGTTTACTCGTATCCATCTGTAATCAGATAATCAAGAGTCATCCCTCCCTGTTGTAATAGTGCAATGTCTGTGCCATCTGTGATGTAACCACACTACTATGTGTAATTAATGCCCAAATTTAAATACTAGGACTGATTTTGTTATGTGCAAGTTTAAGTTCACAAGAAAACATGGCTCATTTTAAAGAGTCATCACCACAATGGAGGTTAGAGTAAGTAAGACGACCTTCCTAAAATTTTGGAAATCATAATCATTTGTGATTTGTGTGCTTCCTGCATCCCATCTCCAGGTGGAATTGGTGAATATTGGGGCAGCGGACATCGTCGATGGGAATCACAAACTGATTCTTGGGCTCATCTGGAGCATCATTCTCCACTGGCAGGTATGTGTTAGTGTATGCTCGTACGTGTACATCGTCCCCTGAATTTGTCAGCATTTGAAGACACTATTATATTGATACTTTAAAGCTGCTTTCATTTAGTTTAACTTTACTTTTTGCTGCCTTTTGTTGTCTGAGGTTGCTTCTTATTGGTCTAAATGTTCTTTTTTTTTTACCTTGACCTTGATGATGAGTTTTCATACTGAACTGCTCTGAGGAAAAGAATCAATGCAACAAAACAGAGCTGTGCCGGCTCCCTGAACTCTCAATTGTATGTATATATACATTTTCTGTGGAAAAGCGAGGTATTACAGCGAAAATATGTTTTATTTATGTGAATCTTTTTCTGGTGTGTCTTTCTGGATCTGATTGTCAGTAATATTTTTCTGTGTAACTTAGTGCCTTCAAAGTTAACACAATTAACACAAATTCCTTGTAACACCTCTAGTTGTTTCTGATGTGCAAGTAATGCATACACACTTGCTGTCAGATAGTTCAGGGTGTCTGACAGCAAGGCATTAGTAATGCTGTGGATGGTAAATAAAAATGGATAAAGGGTCTTTTGAGTGGCAAATTCAGCTTTAAAGCTCTGCTAGAGGGTTCCCTTGACAAGAACAAAGTTATTAGTATTTACTGTGAATTGTAATAACACCGTAGTACGAGTCGAGCCTCAAAACACCAGCTACTAGTGGACCAACCTGGGGATGCCACAGGCAAATGGGAACCATTGAAAGCTGCAACCACCAAGTACCTGCAGAGGGTCAGGCAAGTCCTGAGGAGTCAGCTGAACAGTAAGAACAAGATCCGGGCTATCAACACCTACACCCTGCCCGTGATCAGGTACCCTGCTGGAATAATAAGTTGGCCAAAGGAGGAGATAGAAGCCACTGACATAAAGACAAGAAAGCTCCTTACCATGCATGGAGGGTTTCACCCAAGTCCAGCACCCTGAGGCTGTACGCTAAGCGGAAGGAAGGGGGCCGGGGACTGGTGAGTGTCAGCACCACAGTCCAGGATGAGGCAGCAAACATCCAAGAATACATCAGGAGGATGGCCCCAACTGACCATGTGAATACCTCAGGCAGCAGAAACCTAAGAAAGAGGAGGGAGACGAGGAACCATCATGGTAGATATGTACACTGCACGGTATGTACCACCAGCAGATAGAGGAAGTGGCTGCCATCCAGAAGTCCTGCCAGTGGCTGGACAAAAACACAGCCCAGAGGCACTAATCATGGCAGCACAAGAACAAGCTCTGAGTACAAGATCCATAGAGGCTGGGGTCTATCACACCAGGCAAGACCCCAGGTGCAGGCTGTGTAAAGATGCCCCAGAGACAATCCAGCACATAACAGCAGGGTGCAAGATGCTAGCAGGCAAGGCATACATGGAACGCCATAACCAAGTGGCCGGCATAGTGTACAGGAACATCTGTGCGGAGTATAACCTGGAAGTCCCGAGGTCAAAATGGGAGATGCCCCCAAGGGTGGTGGAGAATGACCGAGCTAAGATCCTGTGGGACTTCCAGATACAGACGGACAAAATGGTGGTGGCTAACCAACCGGACATAGTGGTGGTGAACAAACAGAAGAAGACGGCCGTAGTGATCGATGTAGCGGTTCCCAATGACAGCAATATCAGGAAGAAGGAAAATGAGAAACTTCAGAAATACCGAGGGCTCAGAGAAGAGCTCGAGAGGATGTGGAGGGTGAAGGTGACGGTGATCCCCGTGGTAATCGGAGCTCTCGGTGCAGTGACTGTCAAGCTAGGCGAGTGGCTCCAGCAGGTCCTAGGAACAACAAGATCTCTGCTCAGTGGAGTGCAGTCATAGGAACAGCTAAGATACTGCGCAGGACCCTCAAGCCTAGATTAACTGAATAATGTTAGTCCAGTCACATGGTTGTTAGCCTTGTGACTTGAGAAGAAATCCCACCAATGCCCAAAATATCCAGAAAAGGCAGTGGTGCTAAAGGTTTATGCATCTTACTTACGTTTTTATCAGCCCTGTTTTGTATTCCTGTGTGCAGGTTAAGGATGTGATGAAGGATGTGATGGAGGGCCTACAGCAGACTAACAGTGAGAAGATTCTGCTGAGTTGGGTTCGTCAGAATACACGCCAGTATCCTCAGGTATGTTCCTTTACTCTTAACCTCACAGGCTGACACATGGATCATGTTGGAATAGCTGTCTTCCATAGTTACTACAGTTACCGCCCTGTAACTGAGTGCTCAAGTACTTGTAAGTAATGGCAGTCGCCACTTTCAAATTTATTCTTTCTTTCATAGAGTATGAAAGAAAGGTCTTTAGTACTCTGGGGGGTCTCCTGGGTCTGCCTCTGGCCCCCGGAGGACCGTTATTGTGTCGACTCACCCTCATTATGAAGTCCGTCTGTTGACGAAGACAGATACACAGAACACAACGAAATTGTTTTATTTTTTGTTTGTTTATGTTATTTATGGTTTTCCTTACAGTTGTAGCAGTTGCCAGCCGATTGCGCTTTCCAATCCTGCTCTGTCCTATAATATTTCCTCCTTTTTCCCCCTTTGTTTTTTCTTTCTGTCCCTTTTTTCTCTTTCCATGTATGTCAGCTTTGACATTCTTAAATTGCACGTGTAGTGTGAGTAATAATAGAAATAATAATAAGACAAATTAGTAAATAAACAGATTAAAAAGAATAACAACAGAAATAATATAGAGAATCTATAAAGGTGGTCTTGGAAAAGCAAGTATGTTAGGCACAACAGTGCATTCAGATCATATTGTCAATGCAAAGCTGCCAGACAGGCTATTAAAATGTTCTAAGGGTTGTTGGAGGCTCTGAGCCAAAGAATAATCAATAAATTCTTTGAGGGCAAAATCATAATCAGTATAACTCTAAGCTCTAGCCCTAACCCTATAATATCAGAATGTTACATTTTCGTTTGGTTAAATATTTGGCAACAGAATTTGGAAAGTTTGATCAAAACAATAATTGTAATTGGTATGCATTAAAAATGTTATACAGATCAAGTTTTTTGCTTGATTCAGATTTGGGATATATGTCATCATATTGCTTTTATGACTATGTAGAAACTTAAAAAGACTGAGACATGACATATAAAAATACTCTTAACAGTATCAGTAGGACATATTTGCACCATAGAATATTTCCATATATTTACAGTTTTATACCATGTGGTTAATAACTCTCTAATTTATGTTTTTTGTCATTGGACTTGACTCGTTTTGTTTTGCGTAAGGCCTGAAGCTTAACTAAGACCAATCACAACAGAACATATGACATAGTTTGAGCAGGCTGTGCAGGTGCTTGCAAAGAGCTGAAGTTGTGTTAACAGCATAATGCAGCTGTTTCTTTCCTGGAGACAGTTTACACTTCACCATCACATCCTTTTGTGCACTAAAAATCAAAATAATGTCCATATCCACACTGTAAACTGTGTCGCTGTAACTGCAACGATCAGCACCATCAATAGGCAAGTAGACTAAAAAGGCACTGAACTCCTGGCAACCGGTTCTTTGATTCCCGTCCATAATCACTGCAAACATGTGAGCCTCGTTATACGAAGTGCTTGACAGGAATAGCCACTGTTACTAAGATGACTTCTTAATATGTTTTTTTAGCTATATATTCAATTTTAAACCCTTTTTGCCCCCGTAGACAATCATTTCATGTATTAAAATTTTGATCCACTCACTGAAATTGAGAGCGAAATGTCTTTAATCTATACTGGAAATGTAAACAGTATTTGGATGACAGTCCACTCTTAAATGTCATGCTGCTTTCTCAGGTTGGTTCTTGAACATCCATTATCTCTGTCCTCAGGTCAATGTGGTTAACTTCTCCAGTAGCTGGAATGATGGACTGGCTTTCAATGCCCTCATCCATAGCCACAGGTATGTGTGTGTGCATGGGTGTAGGTGTGTGTGTGTTCAGATGAAGATTTAACACGGGAGAAGTGGATAGACAGACTTTCAAAGGGATAGTAGAGCAAATATAGTCACTGCACTAAAGAGATATATTTTAGACATGGAAGATGCCAATGCTGTCATGAGAAAAAGGTTCAAAAATTATTGTATATGAAAAGATGCAGCCAGCCAAGTAAAAAGACTAACATCCCAATGCTGCCACAGCTGAAGCACTTATTGTTTTTCCAGAATTAAATGGGCGGAGCAAGTCCTTCCTGGACCCACATTCTCTCTGGTCTCTAGGGATTTGCATTTCTTACCCAACTATCTGCCTCTGAGTTTGATGCCAAACTTAAAATTAACCTATAAATATGATCGTTTCTTCATTGAGAGAAAGAAAAATAACATTACTTTAAACCAGGGGTATTCAATTCAAATTCACGGTGATCCCATTGAAGAACATGTCCTCAAACAGAGTGTTGGCGTATCATAAAGTTCTGCATTATAATTTAATGCAGTATATTTTGAAGTAACCTAGCAGTTGCATCAGCATCTATATGTAGTAAACAACTGATTTTATTTGACTTTATTTACAGTATTTCAACAATGTTGCTTATTCACTTTCATAATGACCTTGAGGCTGCTCTAATAATAAAATGAACCTCACTGTTTCGTAGTTTGAATTTCCCCCTTTCTTCTTTTTTCCTTTCTGCGTTTCACATGTAAACCATCCAAGCTTTAACCCGACTCTTCTCTCTGTTCCCCTTCACACTTCAGCGTCTCTTTCCCAGCGTTTGCTGTTTTCACAAGTACATGATTTGATGTCAAGTGGGATAAGGCTGACAAAGCACAGGGCTGGCCTAACCAGGAAGCTGATAATGGCTTAATCATGACAAAGAGACAAACCTCAGCGCTTCACATCGATGTTACATCCTTTGTGCTGCACTCATTAAGATCAGCCAGAAATCTGTCCCTTTACTTTACATCCCTGTGCTATTTTACTGAAGTAATAAATCCAACTGTACAGTTTCCTGAAACAATAGCATGTGTCATCATATTGTGATATTACATTTTGGCTCTTCTGCACCTTCTGCTCAAAGTTGTTATGCTGTAAAATAAAGTCTTAGTCCTGATGTAAGAGTGAGGACTAAGAAGGGTTTTTAAATATTATTTTTGATCAAAGGTTTTTATACTTACAAGATCCAGCTAATTTCAAATAGGAGAAATTAAAAATGTAAATAACAGACAAGAGTTTGTGTGTTGGGAGGCTCATCTGTAATCAGTGAAAGGGCTCAGTTTTAGTAAGCATATCAGCATCTAACAACTGTTTCTTTAGCCTCAAAAAGTGGATTCAGTTCAACTGGGCAAGTGTGTTCTGTTGGAGAAACTTTCCATCACTCATCCATGAGACTGACATCACTTAAATGACTGATAAAACATTTGTGTCATGGACCATCATCTCCAGAGGAACATTTGGCTTTATCCATACCTGGGAATCATCCATGCATTAAGACACAGGTGTCGAACTCCAGGCTTCGAGGGCCGGTGTCCTGCAGGTCTTAGATGTGTCCTCGAACCAACACAGCTGATTTAAAGGCTAAATCACCTCCTCAACATGTCTTGAAGTTCTCCAGAGGCCTGGTAATGAACTAATCATCTGATTCAGGTGTGTTGACCCAGGGTGAGATCTAAAACCTGCAGGACACCGGCCCTCGAGGCCTGGAGTTCGACACCCCTGCATTAAGACATTGTTTGTAGTTTTTTTTTAAGTTAGCATTTCTTTTGCCTTATTTTTAACTTTAGGAAGCAACAGTTTTCAGAAGAAAAACACAGTAAACTATCTGAAAATCATCAGACTAGTTGGTTAGTCTAATTTCTTTTTCCATGGTTAGTGGAGTAAGAAATGAGTTGCTAGGAACTCATTCATAAGCTCAAGAATAAACTAGCGGCACTCAGCGGTACGCTCGGCCCTGTAATACGGGCTGGCTGTAGCTCAGACCGTAGAGCGGGTCATCTACTAATTGGAAAGTTGGTAGTTGTCTAGTCTGCATGCAAAGCGTCCTTGGGCAAGATACTAACCCCAAGTTATTCTTCAATTCATCCATCAAATTATGAATGTGTGTGAATGTTAGAGAGAAAGCTCGTATGTAGAAAAAAATATACGAGGTCTTGAATAATCCGACCCGATCTCATCTTAAAGACCTCATAGTACAGTATCACTCCAATAGAGCACTTCACCCTCAGACTGCTGGTTTACTTGTGGTTCTCTGGGGGTTTTAAAAGTAGAATTGAAGGGCAGAGCCCTAACTCTCAGTTACACTATCTCTACTTTTAACAACAAGCTTAAAACTTTTCTTTTTGCTAAAGCATATAGTTAGGGCTGAAACAGGTGACCCTGAATCCTCCCTTAGTTACGCTGCAATAGGCTCCTCCCTCAACCCCAACCAATCAGTGACAAGTGCTTGCTCATAGGGGATTGTTTGATTGTTGGGGTTTCTATGTATTATTTCAGGGTCTTTATCTTACAATATAAAGCGCCTTGAGGGGACTGTTGTTGTGATTTGGCGCTATATAAATAAAATTGAATTGAATGGAATTGAGTTGAATCAATAAAGTGCTGCATCCCACTTAAACACCAGAAGTGTCAAATCGTAAATCATGACAGAGAATCCCAAACACAAGAGCAAGTGAAAGCTGTATTCAAAAGACGTAGACCACACATGCTGTTGGCTATAAATTGCTAGTGTTTGCCAGTTATATGCAACTTATTAAGGCCAAAGTGTGACCCACTTGCCACTGCAACACAAACTTCAAATAAATGTAATAATAATAATAATAATAATAATAATAATAATAATAATAATAATACTACATTTTATTTGAAAAACCTGAGGTCACCTTACAAAAGAACAAAATTAATAAAAGAAGCAATAGTCATAAAGTACATAAAATAAGTTAAAATTACAAAACAGAGCTTGACAACAGATAAAATCAGCACTAAAGTTTGAACAGATGTGTTTTGAGCTGTGACTTAAATGCAAGAGTCTATATTTCTAATGGCTGGAGGAAGAGAGTACCAGGGCCGAGGAGCAGAGCGACTGAAAGCTCTGCTCCCCACAGTGATGAGACATGTGGACAGAACAGTAAGATGAATAGCACATGAGGATCTGAGAGGGCGGGAAACAGTGGTGATATGGAGCAGGTCACACAAATAGGAAGGAGCAGATTTATGGATACACTTGTACGTGAAATGTAAGATTTTAAAGTTTATCCTGGCTTCTACGGGCAACCAGTGAAGCTGCTGAAGAACTGGGGTAATATGAGCTCTTGACGGAGTGCAAGTTATGACCCGAGCTGCAGAGTTTTGAAGAAGTTGGAGTTTATGAAGAGACCTTTTAGGGAGACCAAATAAGAGGGAATTGCAGTAATCAATATGGGATGTAATAAGACTATGGACAAGGATGGCAGCAGCATGGGGAGGAAGGAAGGGAGTCGGTTAATGTTACGTAAATGGAAGTAAGCAGACAGACTGAAATGAGAGAGTACTGTCAAGTATGACATCCAAACTCTTAACCTGAGGGGAGGGAAGGGTGGGAGAACTTTCAATGTTAATGGAACAACTGTGGTTAAGATAGAGGCTGTGCCAACAAGTAAAACTTCTGTTTTATTACTGTTAAGGTTGAGAAAATTGGAGGAGAACCAGGATCTAATCTCCATAAGACAGTTTGAGAGGGCAGTAGGTGGGAGGGATGAATTAGGTTTGGAGGAAATGTAGAGCTGGGTGTCATCAGCATAACAGTGAAAATTGGTATTATATTTTTGGAATATTTGGCCAAGAGGGAGCATGTAGATAATGAATAAAAGAGGCCCTGATACTGAACCCTGGGGCACACCAGCAGAAACAGGAGAGAGACTTGAAGTATGGGATTTAAATTGGATAAACTGAGTGCGGTCTGAGAGATAGGAGGTGAAGGGGGTGTGACTAATGCCAGTGGATGCTAACCCGTTTAGGAGGATATTGTGAGACATGGTATCAAACGCCGCACTAAGATCCAGAAGGATGAGGATGGATAGGAGACCAGAATCATTGGTAATCCTTAACAGAGCAGTTTCTGTACTATGATTGGGGCAGAAACCAGATTGAAATTGTTCGTAGAGTAAGTCAGAATAACGAGTACCGTAACCATCTTACCACCTCAAATTGTTATTTTTTATTCTATTCTAACTAAATGTCTGTTTACTGCAGCCCTGCAGTACCTTCACAGCCTACACTTCGGCAATCACTGCAACAGAGTGTGCATTGCTGCCCAATCAGAAAACTAGCTGATAGACGTATCCTGGTGTAGATTAATAACAGGGAAACGTGTATCTGATAAAGCTATTGCTATTAATATGATGCAGATGAGAAGCTGATTAAGTTTAATCAAGGTGGTCAGCATAAATGATCATTAAATTACAGAAAGGACCCTGCAGTGCATTTGGTTCTTTTCATCATTACTCATTATTGATATTAGTGTACATGAGTAGGACTAAGCTTTTACCGTAAAGAAAGTGATCGTTCTAACATGAATGAATGATTGAGTTTAAATTTAAATAAGTTGGCATTGAGTAGAAAATAAATTCAGTGAAATAAATCTTCTCCTTGTTCTTACAAGAATGCAGAGTGGGAAACAAAAGCCATCACCATGAACATGATGGCAGTGGAGGAGTTTTCACTCAGAATTTTCTAACAAGCTATTTTGCATTATAAAAGTCTGTTTTTATTGTTTGCTGTGGGGAAAAATGAGAATGTGAATCTCATTAAAATATGACTCCACAGCAAATAAACCTCCAGGACTCAAAAATAAACCCAGCTGCATAAGCTGTAGGATATTTGTTTCCTATTAACACGCTACTAATTTCCTTAAAGCACTACAAAATACTGAGGAATGCAAGGTTTTTTATTGATAAAAGGTGTGTATGATACCTACCGATTCTCTTTCATCTTGCCAGGCCTGAACTTTTTGATTGGAGCTCTGTGGAGAAGAAGACCTCGGCAGTCGACCGACTGGAACATGCCTTCAGTAAGGCAGAGCAACACCTGGGGATAGAGAGGCTACTGGACCCGGAGGGTAACTACATGCTCACCTATTACCTTACTGTCAAGGGGAAATTTGTTGACAGGTTTTGCACAATAATACCAGGAATGCCTCCTAACAAATACTTTCATCAGAAAATGTGTTATCATCTGTGGCATCCATCATTGCCCAATTTACACCGTCTTGAAACCAGTTTAAACTTTCTGGATACATGCTCAATCGTCCAGGTGAGAAAATCCCAAAGAGTTGATTCTGTTGATCTAGACCAGGGGTGTCGAACTCCAGTCCTCGAGGGCTGGTGTCCCTGCAGGTTTTAGATCTCACCTTGGGTCAACACACCTGAATCAAATGATTAGTTCATTACCAGGCCTCTGGAGAACTTCAAGACATGTTGAGGAGCTCATTTAGCCATTTAAATCAGATCTGGAGTTCGACACCTGTGATCTAGACATAGCATTTTCAGTGGGAGAAACATTTTATCACTCATCCAAGTGGCTTCTTCAGTCTGAAGAAGTCACCAAATGATACTGTCCCTCCTCGACTGTTTAAAGAGATTCTCCGTACTGTAGGGCCTTCTGTTCACATGCAGTCGTTCAACCTCTGCTTAAAAAACATCTCTGGATCCCACAGTTCTCACTAGCTACAGGCCTATAAGCTAAGCTTCCTGTTCTTTCTAAATTTCTGGATCATTTTCAATCAGTGAATGAAGAGAATACCATTCTAGAGGTTTCAAGTCTGCTTTCAGAATATTACACACCACTGAAACATCTCATTTAAGAGTTTTTAACCACATGTTTTTAGCTATCGACTCTGGTGACTGTGTTGTTTTTATACTTTTAGATTTAAACGATGGGTTTGACACAATCGATCATGAAATTTTACGGGATCAAACCTTCTGTGCTAGCCTTTGAATCCTCTGCTCCTTTCTCATGTGGAGTTCCACAGGGCTCAGTTTTAGGCTCCCTCCTCTTTTTTACGTATTGTATTTCATTACACTGTTGTGTGGACGATACCAAGATTTTTGTCCCTCTTAAAAGTAATGAAGCGTTTTCTTCTAGACTGCTGCTCAGGTGTCTTGAAGACATGAAGGCTCTTAATGTTTTAAATTTTAATGAGAAAAAAACAGAAGTGATGGTGTTCGGGCGTACAACTCGGACCCTTTTTGTCGAGCTGTGTTCCTTTGTTCAGTACTGTCCTGATTCGTGATTTGAGGTGAGAGACAAACAACTGGAGGTCCATTGTGCGTCAAAACAATGATTTTATTTACACACACGTTTGGTGGAGATGAGCACTGGCATACAAATAGCGTTGATTTCCCCAGAACAATAAACGAGCAGTTGTATTTATAACATCAGGGTATCAGGAAATATAACGCCCCTTGTGCGTCCAAGCAGATAGATAAAATGCATCAGTTCCAGTAATTCCGACCTTGGACACATTCAAAAAAGAACAGTTCCTTCCTCTGTTCCTCCGCCACTGCCAGATGCTTCCTGTTATTTCACTTACTGCACTTCAGAACAGAACATGAGCATGCCGTTTACAAGCAAAACAAGTCTACATACTGTGTATGTATCCACGGGCAGTGTATGACCTACTCTGAGTCATCTGTTACCAGGCAAACTCCAATGCAGCAGGCTGCTGAGTGCACACAGGCCTGTATTCTGTTTACAGGTTATATGTGGTGTATTGTATTGTAAGCATGTATGCAATTCTTTCATAGCTCGATGAATTTCTCAATAGATCGGCCGGACGTCGCGCCGCCCGAAGCTTCAGACCATTAATTAACTGACCGAGCTTCAACTCTTTAATAAGCACAAAAATACAATGTGTATAACATGATTACAGTTGCACCTGCAATGAAAGATTAGCATGTAATTAAGCTAACAGCTAAAATACAGACTTTAATGTAACATCAACAGCTTCAATAAATGCTTCGATGAAATGATAAGTAATGCAATCGTAATGATAATGGTTATGAATAGTAACAGTAAAATAATTTCCTAATCTCCACAGTACATCAAGCCAACGATTACAAACTTCTGGGTTAAGGTGGACGCTGTAATTAAGTTTGACAGTCAAATCAGGGCAGTGGCAAAATTGAGCCTTTTCCAGTTGAGGCACTTGGCCAGCATAAAGCTTTCTCAGCAGCACTTTGAGACAGTAATCCACACCTTTGTTACTCTCTGCTGGATTACTGTAATACACTTCATGTAGAGGTTATTGGCTCCTCAATCACTACAGTTGGTACAGAACAGAGCCTCAGATCTTTTCACATGCACAAATTTGAGTATGTTTCTCCCATTTTAGCCTCACTCCACTGGCTGCCCATGAATTAAGTTTTAAATTATTTTATTTGCTTTTAATGCCCTTAATCATCTCACCCCACCCTATCGCTCTGAGATGCTACAACCGTCCTTTTATCTCAGGTCAGTGGATCAGCTGCTCCTCAAACTAAGCATAAGCTAAGAGGAGACATGTCTTCACTGTTACAGCTCCTAGAATATGAATGATTTGCATTTACACATCAGACAAGCCTCTTTTCTGTCTGTTTTTAAATCTCTTCTTAAATCTCTTTTCCTCAGCCTTTGACATCATGTGGGATGTTTATGTAATTTAATTGATTTTTTATTTCATTTTGTTTTATACTATGGCACTTGTTCTTGTTCTGTGGCTTTTTGATTCCTATCTGTTTGTACATATTTATTATTCATCAGTTAGGTCCATTGATGCTGTTTTTAAAGTGCTTTACAAATAAAGCTGGAATGGTCTGGTCGGGTAAAGTTAGAGAGAATAAAGCCTGGGTCAAAGATTATTCCAAAAATGTGATCATTAGCAGTGTTGGGACTAACGCGTTATTAAGTAACGCGTTACAGTAACTACGTTATTATTGTGGTAACGAGCACGGTAACTAGTTATTATGCCAAAATCAGGAACGCGTTAGTCGTTACTGGGATTTAGATAGGGTCGTTACTCGTTACTTCGTGTGGTGGCTATCGCGGAGCTTCCACAGATTCAGTAACATTAGCAAGTGGTGGAGGCAGCAGGTGGAGGAGAGAAAGGGGACGCAGAAGGAAAAGAGACCCGAGGCAGCCGCCGGTCGGAGTGTCAGGTGAACTGAACTTCAGATAAGAAGTTATGACCTGCAGTCTATCTGGGTCAGATATAAACCAAGTTTAGGTGGAGTTTATTTTCGTTGTGCTGACTTTTTCCGTACTGCGTGCTAGCTAGCATGACGGAGTTTCTATACAGCTGGGTGGGTGCTATGAAGTTAATGTTGAACTTTATTTTGTTCATAAGTTATTAGAGTTGCCAACCGTCCCGTCTGGTATTCAGAGAAAATATTACGCGTTTCTTATTGAGGTGAAAAGGAACAGTTTGTCCCGTAATTCAGCTACATTGAAAAAGACACAAAGCTGGAGTTATCCTGTGTTTGCTGCACAGCTGCCTCTTCTTCTTTCATTCTCCCCCCTCCCTCTCCCGTTTCTACTTCAATCATGAAAACTGATCAATGATCAGCTGATCGGCTTTTCTCTCTTGTTTGTTTATCACCCACTTTGCGCCAGAAACAGGAAACCAGCCGATGTCGCGTTAAACAACAGCAGCACGTTTAAGCTTGATCAGCTGTTGTTAGAATTTATTTAATATTAATTTCTAGTATCAGCTGATGTTTGCTGGAGCCACAGCTGCAAAAGCTGCTGGTCATGATGTCGGTTTGGTTATCTGGTGAGAGGGAAACATGAAGATGAAACCAGGAGATGTCTTTACTGAATCATCAGAGCTGAACAGGTGATGGAGAAACAGGTTTACCTTTTAGGTGACATGAATGAGTTGAAGGGAAGTTATGAACTGATTCTGAGAGACAGATAACACCAGGATCCTTTTTTATGTAGCTGACAGCTGGTAACTGTGCAGGGGCGGGTCTAGCAAAGTTTTGCCAGGGGGGCAGGTAGGGCATTAACAGGGAGAGGTGGGCACAAAGAAATACTTTTCTTTCTTATTCTCATTTAAAATGTCTCGCTTTTAAAAAATAATTATCTGAATCTTACAACAAACGATTCATAGATTGATGCAAATATACCATCAAAACAGTGTACATCACTGTCACAACAGCGTTTGTTTTCATTCAAGGCTTTATGATTTTTCCTATAATGGTGGGCCAGTCTCTAGTCAAAATGCCAGGGCTGATTTTTTGTCCCAGTCCAGCCCTGTATGCAGCTCATCTGCAGTCTGGTGTTACCTACATCTTCCTATTCAGAAGGCAGAATTTCCGAGTTCTGAGTACAATCGAAAGCACCACGACTGCAGTTTTTGTGTTGGATGTAAAAGGCGCACATGACGCTGTGACATAGGCTAGAATCATGGCAGCAGTCAATGACGGTCCAGGCGTGGGATTTCTCTTGTGGAAATATGCACATTATCTTTTCCTTTATATTGGTAGGTGGCACAGTGCACTTGTGGCAAGTAAGCAAGCTAGAAGACTGGCAAAGTTGTGGAAGCAACACATTAACAAGAGAATTCTGAGTAAAACCAAAGTTACTTTCCCTAGTAACTAGTTACTTTGAAAGTAACGAGTAACTTGAAGTAACTGAGTTACTTTTGATAGAAGTAACTAGTAATGTAACTAAGTTACTATTTTAAAGTAACTTACCCAACACTGATCATTAGTGAGTGTGCTTATTACAACAGTCGCTGTCATTGTCTCTTCTCAGGCAGAAAGAAATCAATCAAGATATCTTAAAGTGTTCCAGATAAGAGAATAGACTATAGAGAAGATCACAAGGAGTTTCACTGTGTTTGTGCCCCCAGAGAAATCACATGACAAGGTGTCAAGAGAGGCTCCGTGGTACTGCACAGGGACATCAGGGGTGGCAGAGGACGTGTATGAGGGCAGGGACAGTATTGAGAAGGCATGGGAATTGATAAGAATTGATAAGAATTTAGCAGTCCATGGAATGGAAATCACTGATTAGTTAGATTCCTTATTGATTCTTGTTGTGTTTGCAGTGGCTCCACTTTAAAAACATCGCCACTGCAAAGAAATTCATGTAAACCAACTGCATGCTGTGAGTCAAATGTTTTTGCATATTGGAGGTATTTCCCTTCTTTGTTGTGATCAGCGTTGGTATCAGCGAGGGGGTCGTTACTCAAAAAAAGTAATTATTACACATATTACAAAGAACACTCTTTTCCTCAAAGTAATAGAGTACACTACATAATTACTCCAAGGAGAAAGTAATTCATTATACTACTTGTTCCATTACTTTCATGTTACTCTGTAAAATATCTGAAACACACTATGTCATATTTACTGTTTAATACTGTAAACCTGAGGCCCCACACACCAACACAAATCCATATGCTAATGAGGACACATGTTATCTTTCTCTATTTAGTATTTAGGTAATCACACAACAAATGGCACAAAGAAACTTCAGAGCGATTCTGTTCTACTTTGTCGTCGTCAGTTTGTTACCTGTTGAAGTTCAGCGTCTGCCTGCGGGGTTAGCATTCACTCAGCTTTCATTCTGGGTTCTTGGCTAGCTTAGCATTATAGGATCTTGTCTGTGCAGATGCTTACAAAGAGCCAAAGTGGTAACAGCAAAATGCAGCTATTTCCAGTGTAACTGGAACCAATAAGCGGGTTTTATAGATAAGCAGACTAACAATTCCAAGAATTGGATCACTGGAACTGGTTCTTATAGAGAACAATTTTCTTGATTCCTACCTCTAGTAATGGGGGTACAGACAGGAGGGGAAAAGGACGATCTGAAAGGAGGCTCATGTATGTAGCAGAGGAGGACATGCAGAGTGTTGCTGTGACAGAAGAGGATGAAATGGTGGCAGATGATCTGGTGTGGCGACTCCTAAAGGGAGCAGGTAGAAGATGATGATTAGCGGTCTGTAAAGCTAGTTGTAAAAAGTTTTGCACTCATTTTGGTGTTACAGCCCTAGCTGTTCACTAAAAACATCTGTTTTCCTTTCATTCTGTTCTGGACTGGATTTGTTACTGGTCCCCTCACTCGCATGCCTAGACCCCTTCGGGGGGACGTAACAATGTGGGGGCTCGTCCGGGATATGAATGGAAGGACGTAACATTGGGAAGAAACACGTGTAGATTATAATCCCTAAAATTAACATTTGAGACATTTGTGTTATTGGTGATTGTTAGTATGATCTACCCAATCATACTCAATCATACTAGAGTAAAAATAGGATTGCAACTTCTCTAAATATAAGTCAATATGAGTTTCTGTGTATGTAGATAGCAACACATTTCCAAAAGATGGATTTGTATTTATTATCAGTTTATCACAGTCACCATGAAATCACAAATAGATTGAATGGAATTGCCAACTTGAGACTAGTCAACTGCAAACTAATAGCACACCAATAGCAAATGCACGATACAGAGTACCTTTTAAACATTTTGTTCATAATTTTTATCGATAAAATTTCGAGACAAAACCAAGTGGCAGAAGGCTCCCACATTTGGTGGCCTCAGAATCTCATCTCTGTTTTGTTTTTGGGGTTTTTTTGGATAATGTGGTATATAGCTGGGTGTGCAGCGACGTGTCTGAAGCCGTGGTCCTCAGGCAGAAAAGGTGCCCACTCCGGGTCCAAGCCCCAAATTGAGGAGTTGAAGTATCTTGGGGTCTTGTTTATGAGTGAGGGAAGAAGGATAAGGTAGACTGACAGACACATTGGGGTTGTAGCTGCAGTGAAGCAGTTGCTGCACTGGTCCAGTGAGCAATAGGTGAGAAAAGCAAAGCTGTCCATTTACCCCTACTCTCACCTATGATCACAAACTTTGATAATCACTGAAAGAATGAGATTGTGGATACAAGCTTTGGAAATGAGCTTTCTCCAAAGGGTAGGGTACCTCCACATCATCATAGTGATTCAGGCATCTGACAAGAACGCCTCCTGGGTGAGGTTTTCCTGACATGTTTTATCTGGAGGAGGCCCCAGGGTGAACGTGGGGATAGATGGATGGATGAATAGCTTTTTACCCCTCAGCTGTAAAAGGTCGTTGGGATTTTAACATCTCCCTCTCCGGCAGGTGGGCGGAGTGGACACCCAAGTTTGTGATAACTCAAGAATGAGGCGTGTAAGCAATGTTCCCTCTAATTTTTCATGTGTCTGAGCGAGCACACAAAATCCCTGAGCTTATTAAAATAATCAAATTACAGCATTTACATTTATGTTAGACTACTTTTAATTAGCTGCTTTAGCCCACTTACAATGAAAATTTAAAAAAAATCTTGTTCATGACCTGCAGCATGTTAACACTATTGGAAGTAAAAATAACTTGAACTCCAATTTTGAAAACACAACTTTCTATTTTTATTTTTATATAAAGCTCTGACTTGTATTATGAGTCTGTGGTCTGGGAGAGAGTCTGTAACTCCATCCATCCATCCATCTTAATCCGCTTTATCCGAGGCCGGGTCGTGGGGGCAGCAGCCTAAGCAGAAAAGCCCAGACCTCCCTCTCCCCAGCCACCTCCTCCAGCTTAGGCGTTCCCAGGCCAGCCGAGAGATATAATCTCTCCAGCGTGTCCTGGGTCTGCCCCGGGGCCTCCTCCCGGTGGGACATGCCCGGAAAACCTCACCCAGGAGGCGCCCAGGGGGCATCCTTGTCAGATGCCCGAACCACCTCAGCTGGCTCCTTTCGATGTGAATGTGCAGCGGCTCTACTCTGAGCCCCTCCCGGATGGCTGAACTTCTCACCCTATCTCTAAGGGAGAGGCCAGCCACCCTTCGGAGGAAGCTCATTTCTGCCGCTTGTATCCGCGATCTCGTCCTTTCGGTCACTACCCACAGCTCGTGGCCATAGGTGAGGGTAGGGACGTAGATCGACCGGTAAATTGAGAGCTTCGCTTTTACACTCAGCTCCCTCTTCACCACGACGGACCGGTGCAGCGTCCGCATCACTGCAGCTGCAGCCCCAATCCGTCTGTCGATCTCTGGCTCCCGAGATACTTGGTGGTGATCCACTTGGGGCGGGAACTCATCCCCGACCCGGAGTGGGCACTCCACCCTTTTCCGGCTGAGAACCATGGCCTCAGATTTGGAGGTGCTGATCCTCATTCCTGCTGCTTCACACTCAGCTGCGAACCGTTCCAGTGCGAGCTGGAGGCCCTCACCCGATGAAGCCAACAGAACCACATCATGTATGAATGTTAGATACTTAAGCTTAGAAGTGCTTGTGTGAATGGGTGTGACTGGGTGAATGAATTAGCTGTTGAGTCTGTGGTCTGGGAGAGAGTCTGTAACTCTGTCTGCAAAATACAGTAAACAATGACCAATGTTGGGCAATTAATTAGTTTTTTGCAGCTGTTTACCTAAAAATGCAGCCAAGGCGTTTTTTAAACAAACATTTCAAACTATTTACAGAACAATCAGCTGTTCTGCATCAAATCTGATGCCACACAAATTATTTGTGCCACTCCAAAAAATAATTTGTGTCCACTATGAGATGAAGGAGAACAACAGCCTGATACCTGCAGGCCTGACAGCAGCAGATGTATCACTGCTGTAACACCTGTAACACTCAGCAGTCGCCTCATTGTTCTGACACACAACAAAACTATTGACTACACTACACACTAACTACACACTAACTACACAAGATTTGTGCTACCAGCTTCTGAGGTCAACAGTCACCTCACTCAGTGGTGATCAAGAGGCACATTATGAACACTACTACAGAGTATGTGATGTGTGCTTTTATTGGCACTGAAAAGGTTTCTTGTCAGTATCATAGAAAATGTTTTCTTTAGTTTAATATTTACTCAAAGGAATTTCAAAAGCCCTTGAACTTCCTTGTTGTGCATATAAAACACACTGTTGTGATTTTAAAAAGGCACTATAAGAATTCAACTTTAATCACTGTAGTTTAAACGTTGCTGATAATTTTGAGAGCTGCATTTATATGATAAAGACCTTCATAGGGAGTTTATCCTGCATATAATCCTGTTCTTGATTTCATTAGTACTTTTTTCCTTTTTCTCTTCCCACTGTTTGTCTTGTCTTTTGTGTATTTCTCTCACCAGTGTTTCTCTCTAATTCCTCTTTCTTTTCATTTGTTTTGCACTGTTGTCTTTGTTCTCTTCTTCAGCCGGCCATTAAAGCACACATCCAGCTGCAGCAATGCAGCTCAGGTCGGAAACTTTATCTCTTGGAAGCCATATTCTCCAAAAAACACTAGCAAACTGTGGAATACTGGTTAGATGTAGTTCCCACAAACTGTTTTCAGATTTTTTCTGAACATTTAATTCAGGACTCAGCAAAGTCCCGACTAAATGAAAGGATTTGTTAGGATTAAATATTAGTCTCTGAAAATATTTCATCAAATATTTTTTCAGGAATAAATTGAAGAGTTGTTTAAATACACACTAATGACAGTTTCATAATGCGAGTTTACGGAGACAGATTTAATTACCGCATAGAGACACACATACGATATGCTAAAGTACAGTATACACTGACACAAACTCCCACAATACCTCATAACAACGCATACATATGTAGCAGAGCCGTGGTAACATGATTAAAGTGGAGATCACAGAATGGACTAAACCACTGAGGGATGTATACACACAGATGGTGGTATTATTTACAGAGAAACAATAACACCATAAGATTTCTCTGTGATAAATCAGTATTCCACAGCCAAATGTATGACTCATACTCTAACTTTATTTCTCTCACAAATTGCAATGATACACATCATTCCTGGCAAGCTTGCCGCACAGACTATTTCCTCTTGGTCCTGTTCATTATTCTTAGCTGTGAGCTAACTGCACTCCACACATCATTGTATTAACATCACCACAGCAATCAGTTCATTAGCACTCCATCTTCACCCGTCTTTCTTTTTTCTTGCTCCTCTCCTACTACTGTGCCATCTTTTTATCTGATATGGGGTTCACTCATTTGCCCCACAGCAATTGCTCTCTTTTAATTATTTACTTTGTTTATTTGTTTGTTTTTTGTTGTTAATTTTTGGGGGGCGGGGGGCATCTTTATTAGCTAGTGCAGTGAAAATGAGACACGAAAGCAAGAAGAGAGAATGAAAAGATGTAGCAATGGCCCCTGGGTAGTAGTTGAACCTGGGGCTACATCCACACACTAGCCCAGATAGATTTAAAAATGGCCGAAAGTCTGTGTTTTTGTTTTCAAATGAAAACGCATTAGTGTGGACATAGCCTGGGTTACTGGATTTAGCTTTGTGACATGTCGACGGCTGTTTAGCCTTTGAGCTAAACATCACTTAAACATCACTTATGACCTCAGTCATCCAGGTCATCGTAGTCTGAAGAGCTTGGAAAGAAAAGCATCTGGTTTGAAAGAGGAGTGAAAGAAGCATCTATGTCCACTGTGAATGACCATCTTTGAACAGAGGGCGGGGCTTACCACACCAACTGTCTGCCATCTATAATCCAGTTTTGAGATCCTTCCCAGATGCCTTAACGCCCGCTCACATCCTGGGCCATTTGACCTCAGGAAATCACATGATAGGGTGGGGCCAGGTTTCACAAAGAGCTCACCTGAAACTCTGGCTGATTGTGACCCACACCCATTTTCACACCTTGGCTCGCGTGATTAGGTAGAGGATCAATAGGGGGTCCATGGCCCGCTTGGGGGACACTCCCATGGGGCTTAAATGTGGGATTCTCCACCAAGAAGCTTCTCAGATGAGAGGTGAAACGTCTTCAAGGATACTTAAAGAAGTCCAGACGCTTTTCTTTCCAAGCTCCTTAGAATGACAAAAAGTGACGTTTTTGGATGAAGACTTTCTGAGTGGAGTCACCTATTGCTTATTTAACTTGCTGTTATACTACATAGTGAATATGATTTAAACAGCTGGTTCTTAGCTTTAATCTGAATTGAACAAAAATATTTTGTTGGCAGTTTACAATTTTTTTGACAAGCATTTCTTTTAACAGTTCTCTATTTCCAGTGACTCAAATGTAAGCTTACAGTTCACCTTAAAGCTGCTTCATGGGACAGCTATTTCTGAATCACAGCATGTGTGAGGGTTTGAATGCCACACAGACACAATGTTTTTAAAGTATGTGTCTCAGCTGTTCTAACAGTCCTAATATAAGGGATCACCAAAAAGCGGGACACCAATGTTTATCGCTAATGAAAACATTACGGTGACAGGAGTGTCAGAACAGTGGACAGGTAGTTGGTGAGCTCACTGAAGGGTCTTTCTTTTGATCTGTAGTTTTGATACCAGGTTATCTAATACAGTCATATTTTAACACACGTGAATATAGTTTATTTTCTATCTATAGTTTTGACATATCACACTCGTCAGACAACTTTAGGTCTTGAAGAACTTTTTTTCCAGAAACGTTTGCTCTATTGTCATATTAGGTGACATTTATCACAAGTGGCTCGTGAAATTTAGGATAAACTTCACTCTCCTCACTCTTTTTCAGATGTGGCAGTGGCTCACCCCGACAAGAAGAGTATCATCATGTATGTGACGTCACTCTTCCGGGTACTTCCGCAAAGTGTTTCTATGGAAGCCATCCAAGAGGTGGAGACGTTACCTCAGGCAGCCACAGCCAATATCACCCGTGTGACAACAGAGGAGCACTATCAGATCCAGACCAAGCAGCGCTTCTCTGAGCAGGTTAAACAATAAAACACTTGTGAGACTAACTAAACCACAGACACGTTCTCATCCCAAAACATAACATACCGACACTATGTGACAAATCGTCAGTATGTTACTGTTAACTGTTGTAAACTTATTTTACTTTCTCATCATGGTTCGCTTTGGAAAACACTATCTGATACAGTTACGGTTGTGGTTAAGGTTAGGGCTGGAAAACACAGCTGTTACCACCGGGAGCATCATCCAAAATCCGGAACGTATCATAGGGACGCGGAAGGTTACCTTTTGTGTTACTATGAGACGCCTCGGGACGTGGCAAATCGTTGGCATGTTGCGTGTTGGGAATGAGAATGCTCTGAAACCACGCATGTGGAACTCAGCAGCTATGCCCAAAAAGGCCATCATGCACATGAGAGTGTCTGCTTTGTGAGTGCATGATGCTGCTACCTCTGTGCACAAAGCTTCATTCTACTGGCTAGAATTAACTGACTTTTGACAGTTTGGAGGGAAGACCCCAAAGGAAGAGGGGTCCAGATTTCAAAACTGTGGTGATGATGGACAGGTCACAGCGTGGCAGGAAAATAAATGCTGTTTTAAGTCTTAGAACTAGGGTTGGGCGATTGGACGGATATATGGACTAGCTCAGCCTATCGTCGGTAGTTTTTACAAGGGCGATTTATTTATTTATTTGGCCATAAAGTAAGTTTGCTAATAATGATGGCGCTAATAGAAGCGGTCAACAGAAAAATAATAATAGTAGCGCTGTTTTAACAGCACCCTCTTTCATCTGCGAGCAAATGCCCCCTCCTCAGAGAGCACCCAAATGCTTGTTGATGGAGCTGCAGAAGCTGCTGATAGCCTAGCATACTCAGCCGGATGGTTGACACGTACATGCTCTTGCAAGTTAGGCATGTTTGAGTACTTTGCTCGCACTATAGTCTGCACAAGCGGCACACTGCTTTGGTCACATCCTTAGGTTTACCTCTTTCATCTGGTTTAAAGCCAAAGAAATCCCAAATTCCCGACTTTATATTTTTTTAGTGCTGTCAGCGTTAACGTGCCGTCATCATGACTAACGCGATTAACAATTAACCCATCTAGAGCACAGACTGAGTCAAAATCCCTGAAATGTCTCTGCCAACGCATTTCCTGATTGTCCAAATTTTGTTCCTTCTGCGCTCCAGATGGGTTGAAAGCGTTAAAAATTGTAATCAGAATCAGAAAGACTTTATTTATCTTTAACTTTAAATCGGATGGAAAGTTTAGTGGCCAGGATATGAGGCTGCAGAGTGTGGAAACGCTGCTGAGAAATCAGCAAACAGAAGTCTGGAAGAGTCAGGGAGCTCCAGATGTTTGTGGATGGAGTGCAAGATGAAGATTTTTGCATCATCGACGCCTCTGCATGCACGGTAAGCAAACTGGAGGGTCCATCAGGGGATCAGTTGCTCTTACTATGTGCTGTTTTATGATGTTCTCCATGGCCTTCATCACCAGGAAGGTGAGGGCCACAGGACGAAGATCATTCAGAGACTTTGGGTTGTTTCTTTTGGGTCCATGGAGTCCAGAACACACTTCCTAGTTGCCCTGCACAGTGCCTCAGAGCTCGACTGCTGATGTTGTCAGCGCCGGGTGAGCTCCTCTCCCTGGTCCTCCTGAGGGCTCTCACCACGTCCTCAGTCCTGAAGCTGAGTGCAGAGCTGCCAGGTTTGAGTGAGGATCTGGACTCCTCAAGCTGGAGGATGTTGTCCGTCTCAAACATGGTGTAGAAAGCGTTGAGGTCATCAGGGAGGGAGGAGGGGTTGCTGCCCTCCACCTGGATGGTTCTAGGGGTGGTGACCACAGTATTCACAGAGGCCATGGTTTTGAGGCCCTGCCAGGCTGAGTGGAGGTCCCCTGTGGTGAATTTCTTTTCAACTGTGTTTTTATACTCCAGTTTAGCAGTTTTTATGGCCTTCTTGACCTCCCTGTTGACCTCCCTGTTGACCTCCCTGTTGACCTCCTTTTTATCCAGAAGAAAATCCTCCTTTTTTAAGGATTTCCTTGAGTTCCTTGGTGATGCAGGGTTTGTTGTTGGGGTAGACGGAGACTGTTTTTGAGGGGATAATGTTGTCAACACAGAAGGAGATGTATGATGTCACCATGTCGACTTGTTCGCCGATGTCATCAGAGGTAGAAAGAAGGCTGTCCCAGTCAGTGGCTTCGAAACATCCTTGTAGGGTGAGGATACTTTCCTCTGTCCACTGCTTGATGTTTTTGGTGACCTTTTTAATCCTCTTGATGACTGGGGTGTAAGCAGGGGCCAGCAGGATGGTGTGATGGTCTGAGAGGGGGGAGGGCTATAAATGCATCTGCTACAGAGCCATAGCATTTATCTCGAGTCTTCCCCTGACGTGTGCTGCATGTAACATACTGTTGGTATCGTGATGACCGCACTTAAGCCGCGTTAATGCTGACAGCGTTTTGTTTTTTGTTTTTGGAAACTAGTTCGTCCATTTGGACTTCTTCTGTTTTGTAAACGCGCAAATCAGTCCGTGTATGATTACGTTGCCCCGCCCATCAAAAAGTCTGCGCATGCGCGAATATATCGCCTATCGATGATTGTTGGACTGACGATTGCCGACTGGAAAATTTTTACATATGCCCAACCCTACTTAGAATAGGCAGTATAAACTAGCGTCTGATAAAACAGTTAAGGTTGTTGCTAATATTTTGTGCAAATCATAACTATATGACACACTGTCCTGTAGCTGCTGGGTGCTACGTATGCTGCCTTTTTACCCCTCAACTTTAAGAGGCTGACAAGGTGTAGTCGTCACACTGAAGTCTTCTGAAAATCTTGTGAATGTTATAACTCAAGAAGGAAGTCACCGAGGATTTTCAAATTGATAACATAGGAGCAGCTACTAAAATGTCCGATAACCTCAAGTCATAGTTGGGATTTTCACCATATCAGTAATTTGTGTTTTGATTTGTTTGAATCGTAAAAGCTATACACCTATTAGAAATAACAGGATGACCACCTGTCTAATATTGTAATGGTCTCTTTTGTGCTGCCAACACAGCCTTTGCCCATAGAGGCATGGACTCCACTAGATCCCAAATGGTGTGCTGTGGTATCTGGCACCGAGATGTTAGCAACAGATGCTTTAAATCCCGTAAGTTGCGAGCAGAGGCCTCCATCCCTGCACATCCCACAGATGCTCATTTGTATTGAGATCTGCAGAATCTGGAGGCCAAGTCAACAACTCAAACTTCTTGTGCTCCTCAAACTATTCGTGAACCCTTTTTGCTTTGTGGCAGGAAACATTATCGCTGAAAGACTCACAACCCTCAGGTAGTTCAGTTTCCATGAAAGTGTGTAACAAAGTTTAGGCAGATGGTGCACGTTAAAGTAACATCGATAGGGCAGGACCCAAGGTTTCCCAGGAGAGCATTACCCAAAGCATCACACTGTCTTTGAAGATGAGGGTCAGCCTTTGCTTGAGCTTTGGCATCCCATCATACTATCACTGGTTCACCACTGTTCCTTCTGCAAACCACATTTGATAGATAGTGACCAACGCACCATTGTCATCGAGCTGTCACAATTTGGCCTCTGTCAAACTTACTCACATCCTTACAGTTGTCCATTTTTCTTGGGTCTAATACATCAGCTTTAGGAATAAAATTTACTTGCTCCTTAATATATCCCACAGGTGCCATGATGAAGAGATAATCGGTGTTATTCACTTCAGCTGTCAGTGGTCATAATGTTATGCCTGACTAATAACAGACTAATGTGACAGCAGTGCAGAGGCTTCAGGACTTGTCTTAAAAGCTTTCTTCAGCATTAACGTAATCCAGTGAGAGTATTTCCACTGCTACACAGCAAACAATACATTTTTAATTTATTGATAATTAAATCAAATTCAACAAAATTCAATTCAATGTGGTTTAAGCAGTGCATATGTTGCTACTCTGGTGTAACTTGGTATAAGTTATACCTCGAAAGGGTCAAACGTGTCAAAAGTCAGTCGGTTTGAGCAGAATTAATCTTTGAGAATATGTATGTAGGTTTTCATTCATCTAGTTTATGGCAGTCTAAGGAGCTTGAAAAGAACACGACTTGAATTGAAGGAAGTGCACACAGTAAAATGTACACATAATAGTAAACCTTAATCTATCCAAGGCAACTAAACTGAAGAAGCCTCTCGCATAAGAAATGAAACATCTTCAAGTCCAGTCGCCATCTTTTAAAGATCCTTAATCTTCGAGAATAATTACTCGCAAGAGAGTGGATCTGCTGCAGCATGCATGTGTGATGACTTCTTTGTCTATGTGCCTCTTAAGCGCTACACAGGCGGGTTGCGGACTTTAGATATAGGCAAGGCAAGGCAAGTTTATTTGTATAGCACAATTCAACAGCAAGGTGATTCAAAGTGCTTTACAGAGACATTAGAAACAAAAACAAATAAAAAGTGTGATTTAAAATTGACTAAAACAAGCAAACAAACAAACAAAACAGTAGATAAAATCAAAACAGATAAAATCAGTAGTTAAAATGTAAGTTTTGGAATTTAAGCTTAAAAGTGTGGATTTGGTGCTTTATTCAAATGCAGCTGAGAACAGGTGAGTCTTCAAGCTGGATTTAAATAAACTGAGTGTTTCAGCTGATCTGAGGCTTTCTGGGAGTTTGTTCCAGATATAAGGAGCATAAAAGCTGAATGCAGCTTCTCCGTGTCTGGTTCTGACTCTGGGAACTGATAAAAGACCGGATCCAGATGACCTGAGGGATCTGGAAGGTTCATACTGGGTATATAAGGAATTTAATTCCAAGAGTGTGATGGTGTTGAGATTTTAGGATTTCTGGAAGTTGTGCAGATACTCAGCTGTGTACGCTTACTTGGTGTTCAAAGCTACTTTTTCACCTGTGCTGTTCATTGCTATGTTGTTGTCACATTATCCATACTCTGCAGTACTGCACATTATACAGCTGAATGAGTGTGGTTATATTTGCATAGTAGCCTATTTTATCAGCTCTGAAACAGAATTCTTAAACCCAGTTACAAAATATACTTCTAAATATTAACATGGCCATCCCACCTTCTCAAAGTGGGCTTGTAAAATTCACAACAGAACCATTTGTTTATATTGGAACTGAAAGAGTAAGAAACTGATCCTTCAGTGTTGTCTGACTTGCTTTTAATCAGCACTGTGTGAGAATGCAAAGTAATAAGTGCAGAATTAAACAAAGAAGTTTGGATAACTCTGAAAGTCAGATCTATGTTTAACCTGTTAGCACTGCTACTCCTGTTGCAGCAATGACACACAAAAGTAAACAGGAAATGACGCGGTGTGAAACATTGAGGGTGAATAACCAAACTTGCAAAACTTTAAGTTTATAAATTTAATAAATAATAGTAATAAATATTACTTAAATACTAGAAACTAGAAAGATAATTCATTAAAAATTATGCTATTTCATTATTTATCATTTTGAAATAACTCATTACTTTAGTGTATTATTAAACAATTAGATAATTGATTAAATATGTCATTAATAAAAATGGAAAATTGATGCATAATTTGTTGTGCATTAATTTGTGTTCTTGTAGATTCATGAAGTGTGAAATTTACGGTTTACATTATAAGTACACATCATGCTCACAATATGTAAATGTAAGTAACAAAGTGCCTTCAAAATAAAATCACTTAAAATAGTTTATGTTTTACAAAGTTAGCAATAGCTTCTAGTGAAAAAGCACCATCGTATTATTATTATTCATTATATTATTCATCCATTCATCCATTTTCTACTGATTATCTGGGTTACGGTTGCATATAATCTCTCCAACGAGTCCTCCCAATAAAACATGCCTGAAACACCTAACTTAGGATGCATCCAGAAAGCACTCTAGTCAAATTCAATTCAATTCAGTTTAGTTCAGTTTTATTTATATAGTGCCAAATCACAACAATAGTTGCCTGAAGGCGCTTTATATTGTAAGATAAAGACTCTACAATAATACAAGAACAACAGAGAAAACCCCAACAATCATATGACCCCCTATAAGCAAGCACTTTGGTGTAAGTTGGAAGGAAATCTCCCATCTTCAGCTCCCATTACAGGATTGGGGAGACACTCGAGTTATTCCTTCTGCCACTTGACTCCATCCACAGGCTGTGCTACACTGTGATAAAGTGATAAAGACCCTACTTCTTGAACATGGTGTTCGTTATGGCCATCTCTCACCAGTCCAAGCCCTCTTCACAGGAAATAGTTTCCAGAGCCTGAGCTTCATGTTGAGGTGAGCCTGATTATATTCAGCTCTGACTCCTTCCCCAACAGGAGTTCCACGAACCACAAGCCAGATTCAGGAACCCAGGGACTGGTAGAACCTGGAACTATGGCCACAGCCCGATCCACTCCGGTAACCCTGTCCCAGGCAGGCTACACTAGACTGTTTTTGTTGTGCCTTGATTTTTCTGTGAGATTTTGAATTCAGCGCTGAATGAGTTATTATTACTCCCATATGCTAGTGTGCAAAGCAAAGCTATACGAGGCGCAAGGTGGCACAAGTCATTGCTGGACACCATGAAGATTGTTGACGGTTATTTATTGATATTTTTTAAGTTTGGGCGTGGTTAGTTTGAGGAAAAGCTCGTGGCTTGTGTGACAAGATCTTTGTTTTTACACCCGGGGAAAGAAAAACATGACACTGAACCTCCAGGTCTATTACATGCTGTAGAGGGATAATAGCCTGATTAATTAAATTCAGTTTCATGTATGGCAGGAGTTAATAACAGCGGTTTTCCCATGGTGCTTAAACATTACAGATCCATTTATTCAAATGACAAGCAAGAGTTACCTTTACCGAGCTCGCCTGTGGGACATTTGGCCCAGTCTGAAGCACAATTATAGTTGTAATAACAACTGTTAATAGCTATTTAATGTGCTAATAACATTCAATAGTGGCTGAATGTGAATACTTCTTTCAGGGCTGCACATTTTCACTAACTTGGTAAAGCAATTATTTAATTTAGCTTCTGGATCTTTCGCTTTCCTTTTTGCATTCTCTTTCTCTCTTCCTGTCTTGCCTGTCTTTTCCTTTCTGTCTGTCGTCTCTCAGATTACAGTGAATGTGGCTCAGGGGCGAGTGCAGAGCCCCTCCCCTCAGCCTCGCTATAAAAGCTATGCCTACACCCAGGCTGCATATGTCCAGTCGCCCGAGCAAAAGAGGAGGCGTTTTACTGATCAGGTCCGTGTCTCACACTAACACTTGATGCCAGTTCCCCGTCTGTCTCTGCATGTGTGGTTTTTGTCCTGTCTGCTCCCCAGAATGTGTCCCTTTCTTTAAAATGCTGTTTGTTTTTGTGATGTTTTAAAAATGCATTAAACATGTGAATTCTACTTTTGAAATTTTAACCCAGTGTACAGTTTTGCAGTGTGTTTACGTTTTCAATGCAAATCATGATTTGAAATGCATTGACTTTTCTCATCAGTGTTAATTTCAATCATTTATAAATCAAGTCATAAGCTATACTAATGTGTGTTTGTGTATTCACTTTAAATCAGTAGTGATACAGCTCGCAGTTCTTTGGCAGCGTGCTGTAGATGAACAGCGGTTGACTTTACTTAACTTTGAAAATGTTGGCAGTCAAGAGGAATATATACAAAACAAGAGAAAGGTGCACAATAGAGAACAAGTTGTTCTTAGAAGTAGTGCAAAGGAAAAGGATTAGGTTTGAATAGAGTCCATGGTCGTGTCCAAATTCATGGGCTGCATCCTCCTGAGGACCCGGCCTTCGCGGTCTACGTGGGCCGGGTCCTCAGAAGGTCGGGTAGGCCGGAAGTAAATGGCTGTGAAATTGGACGTTCTAGCCTTCAGATTAGCGTCACCTCTGTCTCGGTCGAGTTTAATAAACTCAGCCGTCTGCTCCTTGCTATCTAAAATATAACAGGACACTGGCGTAAACTCTCGACCGTCTCACACTTCTGTTTAATCAGTTTTCTGTTTGACGTTTATTCAGCTGTGTAAAAACCAAGGAGGAACCCACCCGGGGGATTAATAAAGTTTTATTTAATCTAATAATCTAATAACTTTAATCTCAGCCAAACCGATTTACTCACGAACAAATAAAACACTGAAAAAGTCCAACAATAACATTTTTAGGTTGTCTAAGTGACTTATATATTACGTTTAACCCGAGTAGCAAAACTCTGCGGTGATCTGAAAATGATGTGCCAGGAGTTGTGCCGTTCTCGGCGGCTTCAGTGACCCTCGAGCTCCCGGCTCGCTATCAAGCTGGTGGGTAGCAGACGTCTCCGAAAACGTCGAAGCACTTTTGCAAATATGCGATATCTTGATAAACGGAGCAGATATTTGATGTTTACACAGCTACTTTCTCACCTGAAAATATGTTAAACGTTTATTTTGTGACCCAGAAAGATTAGTATGAGTAATTTTAAAACTTAGTAGCGGCCGCCATTGTTGGAAACTGGAGTTTGGCTGGGCCGCGCTATGAATTCTGGGATATGGTAGGCCACGAAGGACACACCCGACCCATCCTTCAAATTCGGGGAAAAGGAGGACACATTTGTCGGCTGCATTCGGAGGAGTCTACAAATTTGGACAGCCTTCGGCGCGTCGCTGTGATGTAATCGGTCTACAAATGCGTCCTCAGGAGGATGCAGCCCATGAATTTGGACACGACCCATGTGTGGGCGGCCAGAGTGATGGGGGTTACTCAGACCATGGCTTAGAGTGGTGAGGTGGGTGAGCAGGGCAGTGGGTCAAGCGGGTGGTGGGGTGCAAGGGGTCACCTGTGATGGCCCATTCTAGTCCAGGTTATTTTTCCTCAGGACATGGAGGACGTGCAGTCGCTGCTGGGCGTTCTTTACCTGGGTGTTGGTGTTGTGGGTCCAGGTGAGATCAGCAGAGGTGTTTGGTGCCCAGAAACTGAAGGTGGAGACAGATTCCACCCGCTCTGCATTTATAATCGGAGGGGAACGGACCTGTCTGTGCCTCCTGAAGTCGGTTATGAGTTCTTTTGTTTTAAGGATGTTCAGCTTCAGGTTATTTTCTGAGCACCAGCAGGACAAATTCTCTACCTCCGCCCTGTACGCTGTCTCTGGGTCTCTGGGTGCTCTCTCTGCTGTTTACTCATAATAAGATGAAGGCACTTCAGTGCCAAGATAACGTTAGCATAGGGTGGGGGGTGTAAACAATGGTAACTGTAACTGTAAATGGTAACTGTGGCTAATGTTAGGTTGTGAGGTAGATAGAAGAGCCATGAATGGGCAGCACAGAGCCTGTAGGACCGGTTCGGTGCCTCCTCTGAAGCATCTGGGATTTTTGGATGGAGCCAGGATTCGGTTACGATCAGTAGACAACACTCCCGGACGGTTGTAGTAAATCTCTGATTGAAGCTCCTCCGTTTTGTTTGTGAGGGATCTGGCGTTGGTCAGGACGATGGATAGTTGTTTTCACGACAGAGCACAGACTAAACACGAGGATAAATTACTTATTTGATCTTTCAGCACTCTTGAAGCTTTTATAAGAACAAGCTTGTACTTGGTTTGGTCATCTGAGTGTCAAGTCAAACCCATGTGGATGGAGTTAAGCTATATGTAGCAATTTTCTCATAAATCGTTTAATTCAATGGCTCAAGAATACTTGCAGATATGCAGTATTCTTGACACATCTGCTTAACTTGCAGATAAGCAGATGTGTCATGCTGACATATCTACTTAAACCGTTCTATTCAATAATATTTGGAAAGTCAAGGGGAGCTATTTGATTAAATGAGCACATGCTGCTCCTCTTCTGGGCAGAAATCAAGTGCTGTGGTGTAGAACTAAAAGCCCAGAAGTGCACAAGTACAATGAAATCATGTTTTTTGGCCTACAAGTATAACAATAAAAAGGCTGGTTCGTGTTTATCTTTGGTTGTTACAACAATTCAGAGACGTTGCTGACGCAGCTTTTTTGAAAGGAACATTAGACAGAGTCAGCTAAACCGTATCAAACCCACGACTGAACACAGAAATAGACGTCTAAAGCTTTCTCTTCTTATTGTTTTGATCTTGTGTGAAAATCAATCAATTGTCACATGAGCTTTACATCTAGTAGGTGAACCTACAAGCATATTGATTGTGAGGTGACATCAAGAGGCTGTTCAAGCTATCAACAACTATCATTTTATAGACAAGAGAAAATGCAATTTTTCTACTGACGTTTTTGCATCTTGAGAAAAAGAAAAACAAACACATTTCATACTGATTCTGACAGTTCAATCTTTAACCCAACTGTGCTCTTCAGTATTTGATCTTTTTTCTATTTTTCACCACCTTTTGCTGTTTTTGGGGATGGACTAATAATACATGTAAAACTTAAAATATGAAGCACTTTCTAAACATAGTTCCAAAGTATGTTACAGAACACAAAAAAGTAAAAACAGCTAAAGCAACGATAATTTAAAAAAAAGAAACAGTGTATAACTATTACAGGTAGGATCAACCAATATTAGAAATGTATCAATTAGTTAATAATAGAAAATAAAAAAGTCAGAAACGAGATTGTGTAGGGTTTACTACAGAAGAGGATTAGGCCCACTAGAAAAAGAAAAAGTGTCACTGATACAAAAGTATCCCATTTCTGAGGAAAAAGTCAGAATTCTGACTTTTTTCTCAGAATTCCATTCCAGTCCATTCCTCTTCCGTAGCCTTACACCCTTACACTTTTACCCTACTCTCCTTTTATTTGTTTATGTTAGATAGACTAAACATTTATGTGTCTGCCGTCACACAGATCTGAACAAAACAGACATGAAGAGACAGCAGCGTTGACTGTGGTTGGCAGTTATTGAATCATCTTATGTATCTTTTTAGGACCTTATTACCAGAGAGAAGAATGAAGTGAGAGAAACAGCACTGAGATAAAAAGAGAGAAGTTATTGGTGTCTAGATCAGAAGTGAGCGCACAAAGAGAGATCAGGGGAGAGAGAGGACGAGTTAAGTTTGGAGAAAGTTTAAAACTGCTCGTCATCATCATCATTAATATCTGACACTCGGAGGCTTCTCCTTATCTCTCTTTATCGCCTCCCACATTTCTTTCACATGTTGCCTTTAATATTTTCTACTCGTCCCGACCCCTCCCTCCTCACCCCTCCTGATTTTGACATACTGCTTGTTTTATCATCTCTGTCTGTCCTCTTTTCCCCTCGACTTCTTAACCCTGGTGCCCTCCATTCTTCTGTTTCTCCACACATCATCTCCACCCTCTGACTGTCTCTGCCTGTTATCTCGAACCTGTTGCTGCCTTGTTTAGTTCCTGGATCCCGGCCAAGAGGAGCTGCAGCAGCGTCTCAGTCCTCTGCCTGCAGGAAGCACCAGCCTGGAGAGCTACCAGGCTGCACTGGAGGAGGTGAGACAATGTGGTGATGATAAAGGACTTATATCTGCTTTATGAAACATTTAATGTACAGAAGCAAATATTGTGTGTGCGTGAGTGTGTCTGTGTGTGAGTCACCACCTTCCTCCCAGTGATCCTTGTATAAGAAATGTTTCTTCACACTGTCGCCGGGCAGGGCATTTTAAACGCAGACTGTTTCTACAAACATTTGTGGAAGAATGAGTCGCTTTCAGGAAATCAGTGACTTTCATTGCGGTACCATGATAGGATGCCACCTGTTCTCTACTAAACTTTCCAGTGGATGCTGAGGTACATAGTCCAGAGAGGTCGCCAACTTTCTGCAGAGTTGATTGCTACAGATCTCCATACTTCATGTGGCTTTCAGAGTAGCTAAAGAATAGTGCGTAGAGATCTTTACGGAGCTGTATTCAAGCATTATATCACCAAGCACAATGCAAAGTGTCAGATGGAGTAGTATAAAGCACGCTGCCACTGGACAGTGGAAAAGGGCGATCGTGGCTCAAGAGTTGGACGTTCGTCTTGTAATCGGGGGGTTGCCGGTTCGAGCCCCGGCTCCAACAGTCTCGGTATTTGTGTCTTTGGGCAAGACCACCTACTGGTGGTGGTCTGTCAGTGCGCCCCAGGGCGGCTGTGGCTACACATTAGCTACACTGTAGCTTGCCATCACCAGTGTGGATGATTGTGTATAGTGTAAAGCGCTTTGGGGTCCTTAGGACCAAGTAAAGTGCCATACAAATGCAGACCATTACCAAGTGTTTTCTGGAGTGACTCCTCCTTCTTCTATGTATTGCAATCCAACACATGAGACAGATGAGGTTTGGTGGTTTCCAGGAGAACAGTACTTGTCTAACTGCATTGTGCCAAGTTTGGTGGCAGATTATGGACTCGGTGCCCTATTTTCAATGAAAGACATTGTGGACAGTTTCATGCTCTCAACTTTGTGGCAAGGATTTCCTGTTCCAACATGACTGCTCACCAGTGCACAAAGCAAGCTCCATAAAGACATGTGCCAGTGAGTGTAGAAGAGTTCTGATTTCAACCCAATAGTACAGATGGATCGATCGGACAAATGATGTTTAAAAATGGGGTTTTCGGGTGGCAGGAAAAGAGGAAGACCAGAGAGAAAGTTCATGCATGTAGTGAAAGAGTAAATGCAGAGGGTTGGTGAGATGGAAGAAGATCTGATATATCAACCCCTAGAGGGAGAAAATGAAAGATAAACAAGAAGTAAAAAACTTTATTTTAGAAAAAAAAGAAAGTATGCTATTGTTATGTTAATTAAATGTAACTTTTAAGGTCTTGACGTGGCTTCTGTCCGCTGAAGATGGTCTCCAGGGCCAGGCTCCTATCTCCAACCATGTGGAGGAGGTTAAGGAGCAGTTTCACACACACGAGGTAGGAGGAGCACTAGTGAAATCCTATGTCTTCATAAATGTATTGTATTATTTTTTTAAGATTCAACACTTGTTCTCAGGATTCCCAGCAAAACAGTGAATTTTTGAGAGTTAATAGAATTTTAAATTCTTTTGTCAGAATAGATTAGGGTGACCAAAAAATAGACAAACTAAAGTACAGCTGGTAATAAAATGTTTGTACTGTCTTACATTTCTAAAGGGATTTTATGTTTTCACACATTTGCGTACAGCTGAATCTTTGCAACTGTATAATTATAGGTGAAATGCCCAAATAACACTGAGCTATTATTTCGTGTGCACAACATCAGAAAACGTTTTTTTTTTTTAAAGGATTCTCATATTTGTGTCAGCAGCAGCGGAAAATGTATTGATTATCATTATCATCAATCCATAGAATATCCAATAGCTAAAAAAAAATAATTTTACAGTTTCACAATTTAAGATGTGAAAGGGGGCTTTAAAAATCTGCAGTATCAACATCACATTTTGCTTGTGAAATGTGATCAAAGAGCAGAAATATGAAAGGGGTTTAAGTCAGCGTCTCCAACCTTTTTTGCGCCACGGACCGGTTTATGCCCGACATTATTTTCATGGACCGGCCTTTAAGGTGTCGCGGATAAATACAACAAAATAAAACTAGTACCGGTACCGAAAAAAAGAAGATTTATTCATAACACACGTGAAAAGACCCAGGAAAACCGAGTAAACGATAAAAACGATAACAAAATAACGCTGAAAACCGATAAAAACCCTGAAAACTATACATTTCACACCTGAGCCTCAACTCTCGCGGCCCGGTACCAAACGACTCATGGACCGGTACCGGTCCGAGGCCCGGGGGTTGGGGACCGCTGGTTTAAGTCACAGTCAGAATAAACAGTTGCAGTTACGTCAGTTAAATCTGTGAGATATGGATTTCTTACTGTAATAAAACTTGGAATTTTTTTTAAATCTGTTGTTTGTAAGCATTTGTGGTAGCTGTTTGCAATGTGCAGCTGTTTTCAGCTTTAACTGTAAGTGATGCTTTAACATACTGAATGGGATTAGATTTACTCTGACCATTCTGCTTTCTGATATCCTGGAAGGATCACGTTGCAGTTACGTGTTCAATAAAAACAGATGAAGCAGTAGGTGCCATAGTAATATGAGGTACCCCCTCACCTTTGTAGGATTACTCAGGCAAAAAATAGTTGAATTACTGTGAATATGCATGTGCAATTCTTCCATCTGTTTCTTTAATAACAGGGGTATATGGTGGAGCTGACAACACACCAGAGCAGTGTAGGACGAGTCCTCCGGGCCGGTGCTGCCCTGCTGGGGGAAGGAAACCTGAGTGAAGAGGAGGACTCTGAAGTCAGAGAGCAAATGAACCTTCTCAACTCGCGGTGGGAGCACCTAAGAGTCGCTAGCATGGAGCGACAGAGCAGGTACATGCATTAAAATGTATGCATCAGTACAATCAACAATATTATACTCACATCTATCTTATTGATCTTGTTTCGACAGAAGCCTGGGTCATGTGATATTTTGAAAGTATTTTCATAGACGATATATCTTTAAGTCATTTTCTATCAAGCTTCTGTCAAGGACACAGTTTTTGTTATTGCTGCTGAGTATCAACCACGAATTAGTCACACAAGGCACAAGTATCAGCCATATCAATTAACCACTCCTTATTTCTGTTTTAAGTGCAATGGTTTCATAAAGGCTAAAAGATATGTTGCATATAGTAACCATTGTCCTTGATCTAAATATGTAAGAAAAATTGTTTATGTTTCTGTCCTGTTTGTTTGTATTTGTGTCTTTCTGGCTGCTGTTACAACCAAATTTCCCCTTTGTGGGGCAATGAAAGGATTATTCTATTCTATTCTATTCTATTCTATTCTATTCTAAACAACATAATGAATATTCTCACTGAGACTATTTTTTAATGGGTCTAAAAAGGTTTCTTGTTTGCATTGGTGATTATCAGAGATTGCATCAGTGAGAGCTTCACCAATCACCAATACAGTTTAACATTTTTTTACAGTTTAACATTTTTTTACAGTTTAACATTTTTTTTACAGTTTAACATTTTTTTACAGTTTAACATTGATTGTGACTTTATGAAATTCTATTCACTTCTCAAAATCTTGCATCTTCGGCTCGAAGACTGTAAAAACCTTTTCAGCACCACCAGTATTATAATGTGTGATATACAGTTGTGATCAGAACTTTACACTCATCATGGACACGAATGTCAATCCCCAATGTAATTTCTTTGATTTTGTTCAGCTGTGTTTTCCAGGGTGGAATCATTGTAATGCGTACATATGTTTTCTTTATTTATCTTTATTTTCTCTAATCCACACAGGGTTAAAATTAGATATGCAGGTCCAAATGTATGCATAGACTGCCACTAATATTTGGTCAAACATGCCTTAGCAAAGTAGACACTTAATGATTGTCATCAAGAGGCTTCTGGCATAATTGTGTCTGTATATTTGTGGACACTTCTTAAAAATAGATTTAATTTAAACTGGTTAGTTTCTTGGCCGGGATCAGGCTTTTAAACATACCCCACAATTGTTTCAGTAGGGTTGAGGTCAGGGCTTTGAGAAGAACATTCCAGAAGCTTAATTTTCCTTTTCAAAACCAATTCTGAATTGAATCTGTATTTGGGATCATCGTCCTGTTGGAAGCTCTTGAAGTAGAGCAGGTCACCTACTAATTGGAAGGATGGTGGTTCAATTCCTGGCTCTCCCAGTCTGCTTGCAAATATCCTTAAGCAAGATACTAAGCACAAGTTGCTCTCAAATACATCCATTGAAGTGTGAATGTTAGATAGAAAGCTCTTTGATAGAAGAAAGTAGAAAGAAAGAAGTCCAGTTGATTTTGGGTGAAGTTGGGGAAAGTCCTTGTTCCATCCACTCTCTGCTATGAACCTGTTGTGGCGAATCCACTTAGCCAAAAAAAATGGATCGGACATCAGTTGTAGAAACGATATTCTTTATATAAGGCTTTAAATAAGGGGAATGTACAACAAATAAACTTCTCGACATCAGAGCAACATGTAATGGCTTCCCGAAACTTTCTCTGCTAGCTAAAAAACCCCAGAGTAACTTTTGTCTACCACAAAGGATTCTGGGAAACACAGTTTTCTAATGAAAATACCTGTTAAATGCTCCCCTTTAGCAGAAAATTAAATCTATAATTAACAGCTCTCACTAAACATGTGACTAACACTTAAATCACTTACAAAATAACCAAAATGCTGTTATCAAACAATAAACTGCAATAAAGTTACAACAGAACCACTAAACTCTTGCAGCAAACCAACCCCAGTGGAAAGCTTCACCTTTACGCCTCCAAAGATAAATTTCCACGACACTCACGCCCATGATAAGTGTATGTAATTTGACCTAATACAGTTCCTAAAAAGAGTGCTTTACCACTCTTCACTTTGCTAAAGCATATCCTGTTTTAAAATGTTTTAATAACACATCTAACAACTAATGTCATCCCACTAACACCACACCACTGAGACAAGATACTAAGTGTCAGTCAAGTAAATCAGCTCTAACTGCTAGTGCCTGAGGTTTAAACCCTTGTCTCTGTGGATAGCACGGTAGCATGATCCATCAGTGTTAGTTTAGCTCTGTCAGGTTAACACTGCCACCACACCTCCTTAGTCCAAAGACATGTATGTTAGCTTAACTGATGATTTCAAAGTGGCTGTGTGGAAGTGAGATAGATGAACACTTGGTAACAAGTAAGACTAGATAATAGCCGTGGAAATACCAGACTGCTGTGGTTTAAATAAGACATTACTGAATTGCATCTCACTCCCAGACTCCATGAAGTTCTGATGGACCTGCAGCATGAGCAGCTGCAGCAACTCACAGACTGGTTGGATGTGACAGAAGCACGGATTAAGAAGATGGGGGCTCAGGCACTGGGACCTGACCTGGAGGACATCAAGCGCCGAGTAGAAGAACACAAGGTGGGCGTATACTGGTCCTTGTTTTTGAAACATTGCTTTACTAATCCAGCCATGTTGTTACCGTTCCCTTTTTCCTTATAATGTTACACAACAAGTTGTCATTCGCAATTAAACTGATTAATACATTCCTTACAGTCTTGCCATTAAGCTTTTGATTTCTTTTGATTTTTTTTGAAAATCAGTCTACAGATCTTAGTTTAAAATAAAACTTTGTAGATAAAACCAAAACTTGCTGATTTCACAATCGTCTTTAAAGTGTGTCGGCATGTTTAGGGAAACCTCCCTGAATGTATTAGGGGTATAGACCCAAGCACATTCTCTTTTTGTGTCCCTGGTCATGCCCTTGTGTCTGTCTCGTCTCTCTGTGTCCTGTCTCTGTGATTATTTGTTTTCCCTGTCTGGTCCAGTGAATACATCTTTAGTCCTGCTCCCAGTATTTATCTGTTTCATCCTTTTGTCTCCTCAGTCAGTCGTGTCTCCATGGCTACGTTCACACTGCAGGTCTTGATGCTCAATTCCAATTTTTTGATCAAATCCGATTTTTTTGTCTGCTCGTTCACACTACAAATAAAATGTGACAGCAAACGCGCTCTAGTGTGAACGCTCAAAGCGGCCGCATGCGCAAAAGAAGACGTCACACACAACGCGCTCTGTTTAGACCCAGAGCAACAGTGTTGTTTGACTGATGGTCGTTAATATAAAGACTTCGGACTTTACGTTTCCCAATTTTGCTTTAAGTTATTTTGTTATTTACATAATAATGTAAATAACCTAATAATGATCCTTATTGCTGTTTTAGAGGAGCGCTGCTTCAAAGGATAGTTGCAGATTTCTGTCAGAATCTGCAGATTATACAGTACAAATAAAATGTTCACGTTTCTCCAACGTTGTCTTCCCAACAGTTTCACTGACATCTACACCGGATGTCCAGGAAGCGTTCACGATGTCTTCTCCGCTGATAATTGGCGTCTGTCTTGTGTCAGTGACGTAAAAGACGGATTTAATACGACATGACCATCAAACAGCAGCTTTCTAAAACATCAGATATGTATCGGATTCAGGACCACATACGAAAGTGACCCAGATCGGATTTGAAAATATTGGATTTGTGCCGTTCACACTGTCGTACCATGATCGGATATGGATCGCAGAGGGTCAGAAAAGTTGGATTTGATGCGCTTTCGCTGCAGTGTGAACGTAGCCCATGTCTGTTTATGTCCGGTCCCTCTGTCAAGTTCACGTGTCTTATCTGGCTCTCAGCGTGTGCATTACATACTGTTTTATTTTGATAGTCCTCTGTCTCATGTGGGTCATGTTCAGTTGTGCTTCCTGTGTCTTGTCTGTCAGATTCTGTTCAGCTGTGGCAGGTGTGTCCACTCTGCTCTAATCTCCTCCTATGTACATAGTGGCTGTATCCCAATTCAGGGTCTGCAGCCTTAAAGTACGCAGCCTCAACGATCCTCAAGGGCCGCGTACTTAAAGACCGCTAAGGCCGGAAGTGCGAGGCTTGTGAAATGGGATGGTCTAGCCTCTGTTGCGCTGCCCAGGTTGCCTAGCAACCATGATACTAACAGCTGGAAACGTTTCATACAGCTTTGTTTGACAGAAATGAAGGAGAAAATCTTTTGTTCATTTGTTTGTTTCTACATGAGCTTTGATCGTTCTCTGATTAAGCTCAGCTATTGAACGGCGTATATTTTAAAGTAAAGGCTTTAAAACCAAGTTAGTACAAACGTCACTAATGTCACATGACTTTGCCGACATGTGGCCAACAGTAATGTTTTAATGTTCTTCATTATTAAACATTTGCACATAAATAAGTGACATAATATTCAGTACTTACTTAAAGTTTACTCTTCGGCGCGCCTCATCCGCTGTTTTTTTTCGGCAAAATTATCCACACCCACCGCCGCGCTATGCATTCTGGGATATGTTGGGCCACGAAGTCTACACCGCCACGTCCTTAAAATTCAGGGAAATGAAGGACACATTTGAGGGCCGCATTTGGAGCAGCCTTCGAATTGGGACAGCCTTCGTCGCGTCGCAGTGACGTAATCGGCCTTAAAATGCGGCCTTTAAGGCTGCAGACCTTGAATTGGGATACAGCCATTATCTGCATCTCCTCGCTTCTTTGTTGCATCTTTCCTCATGGCGTGTGAACTTCTGTCCATCTGTTTACCCATCAATCTGTTCCTACCCAGCTCCGTTGTTGGTTTTGTTGCCTGAACACGAACATTGAAAACATTTGCATTCATCTTGCTAAATTAAATTACCCCACTGCATTACTGCAATACCAGCACTGGAACCATAAAACTCACAAAAAGATTTGTTGCCATATCTACTAAAAGTTGGATTTTTGAAACACATGGCCTAATTTTAGTCATTTATAAGGTAAAGAAATATAAAATCTCTATAATAAAGTTATTCCAGAGGTGGAATGACCTGTGTGAGGAATAATCTTCTGTGTGAATCATACAGCAGTAAGAGTGTGTTTTTCATACATTTCCATAACTTAATTTGTTATGTTGAAGCCTCTCATTTCCACTCCTTGTAGCTTATGAGGACACCAGTAAATCCATAGCAGAACTTTCATAGCAGAACCTTCATAGAGAATTATGGCCTCATACTTGGAGGTACTAACTTTTATCCCTGCCACTTCATACCTGGCTGCAAAATGGTCTGGTGGAAGCTGGAGATCACTGAAGCCAAGGGGTGACCAGAAAAAGCAAAAACCCTGCAGTGATCCTGAGCCCACTGAACCTTTCCACCAAAGCATAGCTCCTAGACCAGGGGTGGGCAATCTCAGTCCACGAGGGCCGGCGTCCCTGCAGGTTTTAGATCTCACCTTGGGTCAACACACCTGAATCACATGATTAGTTCGTTACCAGGCGTCTGGAGAACTTCAGGACATGTTGAGGAGCTAATTTAGCCATTTAGATCAGCTGTGTTGGTTCGAGGACACATCTAAAACCTGCAGGACACCGGCCCTCGTGGACTGAGATTGCCCATCTCTGTCCTAGACCAAGTGGTTTCAATAAACTACCACGAAGATAGAAAAATAGAGGAATCATGTTACCTTCACCCAGACTAGGTTATAGGGACTCCACCCTAAAGTCAGACCAGGGGACGGGGATTTGGTGAAGTAGTGCCTGAAGTAAGAGGAAGAGGTCAACGTAGTCATGAGCCAAGACGTCAGCTGGCGTCAGAAGAGGGAGGTAGTGCTCTGCACACATGGACTGGAGTGTGATGACCTCTACTGGGGACATAGTGAGGTGGCTGTAGGAACATTTGAAGATCTCCTCAATCCCAGGGACACACCTTCCATATAGGAAGCAGAATGTGGAGATGAGGGAGACAACTCACCCATTATAAGGTCAAAGGCCACCGAGACAGTTTAAAAAAACTACTTGATAGTAGTTCTTCTTGGGAGGAGGAGATTCACCCTGAGCTCCTTAACCTGTTCAACCACAGTGCCCCCTGTAGGGGGACAGAGGAGGAGCTGTGCTGGTTTGTGCTTCCACAGAAAAGTCAGAATCTCAGCAAAACGCTCACAAAACCACATCCATGACCACCAAACAGCTAAAACATCAAACATCTAAACAGCAGGTAAATAAGATCCTGCAGAAAGGTGTAAACACAAAGTACGGATTCCCCCGTTCACCCAACAGCATGTACATGTGCACAGACAGCGTCGCTGCTGAAAGCAAAGATCTCACAGATTTCAAAGCTGCATGTTTGGCCTTCGTTTGCTGGTCCAGTAAATTTTGTTTAGAGCGTGACAAAAATTACACTTTGCATTTTGCTGTATGCTATATAGAGGTTAGGGGTTATATGTTGACACAATGGTATCTGCTGTGATGTTTACTTTGTTGTGATTTTATTTTGATACCAAGATGGTTTACACAGAGTTTGTAATCATTCCTTTTTGGCGCGTCATTTTCACGCATAAAGACCCTGAAATTTAAAAGTATCTGGATGTTGTGGGGCTGTGTTGGTTGAGCAACATCTCTGCAACACTTTGTGAAAGTCAAGATTGATAAACTGGGCTGGTTTCAAGTAAGCAACTCCACCACACACAAGGCGGTGTACTACATATCAAACAATTATTCAAGCAGTCGTTGTGTGATTGAACTTTCTGAAAGACTTTCCGCTTTAATTCAAGACAGTTTCTAAAAGATTTTACAGCCATCCTACACATGATCGGATTTGCTAGCATTTGACTGAATTTGAGCTGCAACTGTAGCTGTGCACACTTCAGAATCATTGCACTACTTCTATCAGCTCTCACATCATCACTGAACATTCACAGACTGACATGCCCATCCCCTAAAATTGCTCCAGCATGTTTGGTAGCCTGTGGTATCCTCATGATTTCTCTCCAGCCCGTAGTTTTCTCTTCACATTTATTCTTTTGCAGGTTAATCTTGAATTTAATCTGTGATTAAACTATCAGCATGTTTGGGAATTCTTTGTGCTGATGGGTGCCAATGTGTGCTAAAGCTCCTGCAGGAGGACCTGGAACTTGAGCAGGTGAGGGTGAACTCTCTGACCCACATGGTGGTGGTGGTAGATGAGAACAGTGGAGATAGCACCACTGCTGCCTTGGAGAGCAAACTTCAGGCAAGTACACACACACACACACACACACACACACACACTGCACATATTTTTGCTGATCACACAGATTAGCAAGAAATTTTATTGACGGGCTAATTTTCTTTCTGTTTTTTGAGTTCTCTTTTTTTCTCTCCAGCAAAACGCTTTTTGTTTCTAATGGACACATTGAGCTTGTTTTGTCTTTGCAGTTGTGCAGTAATTAGCCCTGTCAGTAAGACATTGTTGCTGTATGTGTGTTTATCTTTTTGCTAAATTAATTGACTTGTCATCATCACACAAACTCCAATTCTTTGTCTCTGTGATTAATTATCCTTCCTTCTCTTAGCCTTTGATGTGCACTTGTTTGTTCCCACTGTTAACTCACAAAATCTGCAATAATTAAAGTAGGATTCCTAATACTCCAGAAACAACGAGGGAAACATGAGTGCTAGAAACTGCAGTTTGAGTGGCCACCTAAGGTTAGCCCCAAAATTGAGTCAAGCTCTTCAAGGGTAATGTGTTAAAATGTTATGCCATCTATAATTTGGAGAGACCATGAAACTTTTTTTTTCTTGAAAAAGAAAAAAGAGGCAATAACGAGAGTCAGTTTTCTATGATTTGGACAAAAATCTGATGGTAGAAACAGACTGGCTGTGGGCACATTGGTAAAAGCAAGAAGGATTACAGACAAAGAGAAAATCAAATCTGGAGCCCATTATAACATATTTTATTCATGGATGAGATGAGCACAACAATGTCAAACTACAGCTTGAATCAGAGGTAAAGGCTGCTGTGAACCAAAGAAAATTAGGACACTTATATAAAATGATGCATTAAAAACGTCCTTCAAAAAAACAAATTTGAGGTGATCGATAAAATATAACAGTAGGCTGCATTGTATAAAAGGCATGATGACCTGAAAATGAAGCGCTGGTTTAACCAACCTCACATAAAGGTGTTTGACAAAGAGCAGAAACCTGCAGATTGCAGGTGTAACATCAGAGGTCTCTGTGCAGAAGACGGTAATCCTCAGGAATAGTTTCTCCAACTCTAAGGACTCAAAAGCTTGAGGATATCACGCTCTAGGGGACTGAGCGGGATCTATATGGGTCTGTGTTTATTTCATCTCTGCAGGTGCTCGGTGACCGCTGGGCAGCGATTTGTAGATGGACAGAAGAACGCTGGATTCTGCTTCAGGAGACTCTCCTGAAATGGCAGCACTTCACCAATGAACAGGTATGATTGTGTAAGGTAGGATCACAGATAAGATTGCTAATGTAGTGAGAAACCCGAATGTGTCTGTGCATGTGAGGCTTCTTCACCTGTCTAGAACAGATTGGATAAATCCTTCTGGTATACACTTATTGTCTACATTTTATCTATACCTGTTCAACTTGCTCGTTAACACAAATGCACACGACCAAATTGTGATGGCTTGACTGGTTCAGAGTATCTCTAAAACTGCAGGCGTGTCAGAGACATAGAAGCCAGGAGAATAAATCGGCTGTTCTCCACTGAACAATCTGAGGTGTACTCTCAGTAGCAGGCAAACAATAAATGAACAGCCCACCAAGGGTGAAGACAGAGCAATACTGGAAGAGCATACGGGAGAAGGATGCAACACATAAGAAAATGCTCATTGGCTACCTCCCCTAACTTTGCCTAGTAATTAAGGAAACAACAGGCAGCTCATTGTGCTGCCTGTTGTTGTTGTTGTTGTTGTTGTTGTTGTTGTTGTTGTTGTTGTTATGACCTTTGCTTGACCATCTCTTTTGTTTTCCTTTTTCATCTTTCTCTCCTACCATCTACCCTACCACTGTTATCTTCTTTTCAATTTTTCTCACCTGTCGGCCCATTTCATCCTTTTTGGCATCTAACTTCCCGCCTTCTTTTTCCCTCCTATTTTCTGTTTTCCCATCTTTAACTCATTATTTTGTTTTCTGTCAGTCTCCTTACTTTCCACTGGTTTCTTCTTCTTTTATTTCAGTGTTTCCTATATGCCCCTTTATCGACCCGTCCTGATCTTGGTTCTGTGAGAGGTTTCTTCCTGTTAAAAGGGAATATTTCCCTCCCTTTCTCACAAAGCGCTTGCTCATAGGAGATCATCTGATTTTTGGTTTTCTCTGTATTATTGTAGGGTCTACCTTACACTATTCATATACAGTCACCTTTGAGGTGGTGTGGTACTATAGAAACAAAATTGAATTTCATTTATCTTTCCATTTCTACACATTTTCTCTACTCCTTTCTTGTCAAACTCTTTTCTGTCTTCTTGTTTTCTTACAGTGTTTATTTGACTCCTGGTTAACTCAGAAGGAGGAGATGGTTGGGTCCATTAAGACAACCAACCTGAAGGACCAGACGGAGATGGTGGCCTGTTTGCACCATCTTACTGTGAGTATGCCTATACCGGAGCTGCTGTACCTTTTTGTCAAGAACAGAAAATGTTCCTACTTAAAAAACTCTGCAGCAGTTACACGAGTGACATGTGTGTCTGTGTCTGTTCCGTAAGACTGTGAAGGCAGACCTTGATGTTAAGCGTCCCACCATGGACAAATTATGCTCAATGAGCCAGGATCTGCTGTCCAGTGTAAAGAACAAAGAGGTGGCCAGCAAACTAGAGGCCAGACTGGATAGCTTTGCCCAGCGCTGGGAGCAACTAGTCCACATCCTAGAGATGAGTATCACCCAGGTACAATGAGTGCTGAGTTGTCTTTTACTGTATGTAGAGTCATGTGAACATCATGGCACATTTTTTTACATTGTGTCAGTATTTATTTAACAAAAACTATGTCAATGTGCAAAAACAAAGTGTGAAAAAGACACTCAAGACAGCTACATTGTAGCCACAGCCGCTGTGGCTACAATGTAGCTGTCTTGATTAAAGTTCAAAACAGTCCAATGAGAACAGGAGAGAACAAGTCTAACGTTTAATTGTTGCCATGAGAAAGACTCTTCTCTCTAAAAGAGGAACTCATCTGTTGCGAGAATCGCTGAATCTAGTTTACTTGCTGATGGTAGCTGTGTTTCCACGCAAGGCGAAGGTTGTAAGCAGCAGTAAAAGCAGTAAAAGCAGTGCCAGCGGCAGCTTGTATCACACGCTGGTTTCCCATCAATTTACTGTGAAAGACAGGTTTATCTACAATGAAGCTGCAGTTTACTGTGAGTACAAAACAAGCAGAGCTTTCAGTAACAACAACCAACTGTGATCAAAAGATGGCAGTAATGTAAAGGATGCATGCAAACAGGCAAAGCTCTGAATGAAAAGATAGTGGCTGCTTCACTTTTGGTGCATTTTATGCACATTTAAACAGATTTGACTGTTTAAAATAAATTCATGTGGCCTCATAATCAGAGAACTTTGGTTTTCTCATCTGCGATTTGTTAAGATTAAGAAAATACCAACTGAAAACCACTTAATACACAATGTTTTGTTGAGGACTGCTTGTATGTACACGTACTTTTAAATGCACACATTAATTAGTGCTCAAGCTGGTTGCAGAGATATCAATGTTTCTCCCTCTCTTTCTTATTTTATTTATTTTTCCAGCAGATTGACCTCTACATACACATACATACACTCTATATATGCTTCTTCTCACGTTGTCATTACAGTCTACTCTAAAGTCAGAGTCTAAATTGCTGCTTAACTGCCTCCACAGCTGTCTGAGTGTGCACTCACCTACATACTCACACACTCAGTCTACAGCTCTTGTTGGAACCCACACTTATACCGCAAAACACTGTACTCATGACCTTGTATGATAGATGATGTCCAACCATCAGTTATCACCTGTCAACAATGAGGATTTGTCATCTGTATAATTCAGCTGCTGATGTTAAACAGTCTGCCTGAGTGTATTATGCTCTCCCTGTAACATTCAGCTCTCGGCAGCTGTCCGTGCAGCCCAGCACTCCGAGCTAACCCACTCAGTAACTGCGACTGTAACCAAAGTGACAACACGAGAGAAGATGTCAGCTGTCCGCCAGACCCGAGAGTCACCGCCTCCACAGAAGAAGAGACAAGTAGTTGTGGATTCTGAGCTCAGGAAAAGGTGTGTTTATGTTCCTACACTTGAAAACGTGAGCGTTGGAGCATTATTCATTTCAAGATGCCTTCTAACTTTTATTAAATGTTCAGACACATGCATCCCTTTTTACTCTCTTATCTCAGCAGGTAGGTGATGAACTATTGCGAATACTCATAGTATCTAGGTTTGGTGGTTATAATAGTAAGCAGCTTTAAACTGAACTTTTGCCAATAGTCAAGTAGCAGTTTCTGAAAATACTCCTCAACCTTGTAGTAAGTAGAAAAGCAAGCTTAGAAGTTTTGTAGTGGTAGTTTAACAGTGAACCTTTTTGGTCATTTTTGAGGCATTTTGTTAAATTTAAGGGTTTTCTACAGCACTGAGTAATTCTCAGCTACAATGCGTGAGCACAGTCAGGTGAACATTACTTTGGATCCCAGGCAGGCGGGGCACGTAGCGTGCTGGTCCTTGTTGTACAAAGAGAAACCAAACCCCTGAGGACAGGGCAAAACAGAAGAGTTCTGCTTTGCTTGCTTTGGTTTAGTATTCATATCAAAATGCAAAGCAAAAACACTGCAGAAGAAGACTCGAATATAGTGCTCCGTGGGCAGCCGACGCACCAGCTGAGCAGTGGTGGCTAACACCAACTTTAAGCTAGCAGACAACAGAGCTAACCAGTGTTGCCAACTTAGCGACTTTGTCGCTATATTTAGCGAGTTTTCAGATTCCCTTAGCGACTTTTTTTCTGAAAAGCGACTAGTGACAAATCTGGCGACTTTCTCTGGTATTATTGGAGACTTATTTATGACGTCTTTTTGACGTGAAAGCGGGTAACGCTCTTACTCTCAACAAGAAGCGGTGCTGCCTTGAGCACCTCGCCCGTGCCAAAGCGCTCACGGGCGGAGGATAGTCCTCCCCCCGCTGCTATCAGGGCAGGAGACGTTCACACCTGTGCATCCAAACGGCAAATGAACCGCGCATGAGCGAAGCCGCTGCTCCCGTACTGAGAGTACTGACAGTCTTCTTTTACTCTTATGCTGTTTTGTGGATCACAAGGTTTAAAACTACTTATAAACACACACACACAGTAACTCCACCAGAGTGCCTATTTCGGGTCACTTTTGCCGGTCCAAGCCCGGATAAAGGAGCAGGGTTGGAATTGTGACATTAAAAAAACAATAATTGCTAAAATAAATGTAATTTGCAGCTCTAAATAAATTCTAACTGCATTTAGGACGTTTTTTACTCACTTTATGTCTCTTCCACGATGTTATTTCTCTCTCCAACAACTTAGGTTACAATTACATTAGCATGACCAATTATGCAAATTAGGCAATGACGTCATTTGGCGACTTCTAGCGACTTTTAGGACAACCAATAGCGATTTTCCTTACTGAGGAGTTGGCAACACTGGAGCTAACTAGCAGTTGCTACCTAGCCCGACCTGGCAGAGGTGTTCTTAGCAAGGTGAAGAACTTATGAAGAACACAAACCCCCTTTGATCACAGGGGTTTGTGCAGGTGCGACTATGCATATATCATGACTGGTCATCTCAAGATAAGACATGTAAAGTGTCCACACTTTAATTGTCAGCTTTTCAGACGTTTGTGTGGCCTGCATGGTCATTGCAGTGGGATTGTAATTCGAGCTGGCAGCTGTCAGTCAGCCAGAAGTGTTATATGTTACAGTTCTGAATTGTTTTTCCACTCGGCACATCAATTCCAATGTGTTGGCAGTTCTTATTTCAGGACAATGAAATTTATGTTGCTGACAAAGGTTTTTCTCCACAGAAGATGGATCTGCAAACACCAACATTCCATAATTTAATGGTATTTCATAATATCCACCAAATTTAAAATATTACAGGATAATAGTAAACTCCCTCTATGATATTTAATAACTAACTGTTTGAGTGTGAAGCTGAAACGAGGTCCTATTATATGAAAATAGATTACCACAGTGCTGCTATGTGACTAGGGCTGGGTATCGTCACTGATTTCTAGAATCGATTCAATTCCGATTCACAAGGTCCCGAATCGATTCGATCCACGATTCGATTTAATTCGATTCGATTCGATTCACTTCGATTTGAATCTGGGAAATTTTGACAGTCAGAAATATTATAATTCAGATCAGTACATTTACATATTTTTGTATCTATAAAAAGGAAGCTGACACAAGCAAGACTTTATCAAAGGTGTAAGCATCACAGCAGATGCCTTTGTGTCAAAGTAGCTGAGGATAAAACACAGAAAAACATGAAGGTGATTTTCCTGGCCTGGGATTTTATAAAAATATTCTGCAGTACATCAAAAACGAAAGAAAACCATTAATCAACACATGAACATTACCTCTGAAGTTACAGCGGTTTTATTAGAGACACGGCTAAGCGTTTTGCATAATTTTAAAAAGTTTAAATTTGTTCAGTATTGAACGGCAGAAATTAGGTTTTCTTTTCAGAAGTATATGAAACGAAAAAAAAACGTCGGCCGACAGCGCTGTAAACAATGGTAGACTTGTGCGTAACAAGCAAGCAAATAATGCAGAAAACAGTACAGAGAGAGAGAGGGGGAGAGAGGGAGAGAGAGAGCGCGAGAGAGAGCGAGAGAGCACGCAAGAGAGAGCTGTGCATCGTGGTCGAAGCAAAACATTAAAAGTAAGACTGAATACATGACGATGTTTATGTGAGGCATAGTTTGGATCTTCTTTTGCTGCTGGTTCGGTCAATATTGTTTGGAGAGACATCAAACTAACAGCTTTAGAATCAGCGCATAAAGGGCGTGAACACAAAGGCGACATCTAACTGATTCTGATCTGCGGGTTGCGCTGTGTGTTTACTCTTTGTGCAGAATCCGTGTTCCTGCTCTCATTTACTGTCTTAGCTGTTTGGTGGTTGTTGAAATTTTGTGAGATTTCACCTGAGATTCTGGCATTTCGGGCAAAATAAATTTATATTAAAAAATCGATTCAGGATTTTAATGAATCGATTTTACGTTATCCAAGCCAGAATCGATTTTAATCGATAAATCGATTATAAAAACCCACCCCTATATGTGACATCTTGTATGCAATCTTGTAAATGTAGTGTTAATAGACCTTCACCACCACATTATCTTATGTGCTTCAACACAGTGTGACGCCTTATAATACAAAACACGTTTGTGTTTGTCTGCATCTATTGCCAGGTTCGATGTGGATTTCACTGAAGTCCACAGTTATATGACTCGTGGTGAAGCCATTCTGCAGAGCCCTGAATTCTCTGTGACACGCAAAGACACCAGTATTCAGGAGCTACATGACAAAGTCCAGGTAAAAATTGTGTGTCTTATGTGCATATGTGTATATATGGATCTGTGTCTAAGTGTGCAATAGGACCTTGTTATTTCAGCATTTGAGTCATACCTGAGGGGGCATTTTGAACTGTGCTTACAAGGCAATGATAATGTACCTCATATGAGATGCAGCAAAGTGTCAGTAATGAGTGTGATGACATTTTGCAGACATTTTGGACCTTTTACTTATATGTGTCAGCTGACGACATTTTTATTCTGCAGAAGAAAATGCATGATATGAGTTTACACCCATATCTAAGTGCTTTGTATAAGGATGAAACAAAACAAGAGGAAACAGGGTAAAAAGCCTGTTTTTCTTTGATAGTTAAAAAATACCCAAACAAACATATATTTTGTAATTTTGGTTAGTATGTTAATCTGGTTCAAACTTTACATTTCACCAGTAGGCATTTGGATTTGAAAGCTACACAAAGTATCCAAGTTTGTTGTTTACATTGTTTTAATTTGATATTTTTGGCAACTAAGTGTAAAGAAAAACATTTTATAAACACAACACTGACAACAGTTTAACCTTTGCAGGCCTGCTTGCAAACACTTGATAAACATGATGTATTAAGTCCATAGTCACTTTTTGTGTTCTTTACTAATTCCTGAGCAATAAATCAGTGCACATTAATCATCCTTATTCTTTCATCTATCACTTAGATCTACACTACCAGGCAAAAGTTTTAGAACACCCTAATTTTTACAGTTTATTGTAATTCAAGTCATTCACGTCCAATGAACAGCTTGAAATTGTGCAAAGGTAACTGGTGAACTGCCAGAAATTCAAAATAAAGGTAAGGTTACCCAAAACTGAAAAATAATGTACATTTCAGAATTATTCAAAAAAGCCTTTTGCAGTGCTCTGCTGCCATCTAGAAGGCAAATGAGGAGCTGGGAGCGTGGCTCACTAAGGTATATAAGTCCAGCCTGCCTGGAAGATTGAAAGCCTGGATCTACCAGTATTTCATCCTCCCACGAATCCTGTGGCCTCTGCTTGTCTGCACAGTTCCAATAAATAATGTGGGATCCCTTGAAAGGAAGATCAGTGGCTTTCTTCGTAAGTGCCTGAGTCTTCCCCACAGACTCACCAGTAGTGCCTTGTATGGGGCAAGACGCCCCACAGTATAGAGATTCCAAAGACTGCAAGATGACATCAGCAGGCATCAAGGTAAGGAGAGGAAGAAAGTGGAAGGCCGAGAAGGCAGTTGAGGTGGCAGAGTCACGCCTAAGGCAAAAGAAACTGGTCAGGCAAAAGACACCCTCCCTGTCTTAGCAACAGGGGGAGCAGGCTTGGGGTACTTCCCAAAGGCCCAGGTCAGCAGGGCACAGAGAAAGGAGAGACACCAGCTACTCGATTAAGAGGTCCACGCAGGTGAGGAGGACGAGCAAATAAGCAGGGCCACAGGCCTCAGGCGGCAGGGAGCATGGACACAGTGGGAGAGTACCTTGCAGCGCAAGGTCACAGGGGCAAACATCATGCAGGCAGTATACATGTGTAGGGGAAGAGCGAGACACCTGCCTGTTCCCTGTGCTCTGGAAGAGGCTCCCTGGAACACCTCCTCAGCAGCTGCCCAAAGGCCCTGGCCGATGGTCGGTATTGTTGGCGACACGACCAGATGCTCAGAGTAGTACCTGAGAAGATTGCCTCAGCAATCAGCACCAGTGAACACCATCGCGCTCCAAAGAAGGCAATCTCTTTCATTAAGGCTAGAGAGAAACCCCAGGTGCACCCACATTTAACAACCGGCCTCCTCAACACAGCCTCTGATTGGGAGCTACAGGCTGACCTGGGTAAACAGCTAAACTTCCCACAGCACATTGTAAAAACATCTCTCTGGACAGACATGATCATTATTTCTGAGGCCCCAAAACATCTGCTCATGCTGGAACTCACAGTGCCCTGGGAAGAGCGGATCAAGGAGGCCAACGAGAGGAAACGTGCCAAGTACCAGGACCTAGTGCAGGAGTGCAGGGGAAGGGGCACCCTGCAAAGTCCTTGGCCGGCTGGGTGTGGCTGGGGCAGCCAAGAAGAGGACCATCGAGGTTGTGAGTGAAGCGGCAGAGAAAGCCACAAGATGGCTGTGGATTAAGAGGGCTGATCCATGGGTAGCTACTGGTCAGTCAGGGCCTGATCACCCCTGGCTGGGTCGCATGGGCGAGGGTGTATTATGTTGCGAGACCCGAAATACCTGATGACCCCAGGATACATAACTGAAGATGCGTGCCAGTGCATCCAGGAGATGTTTCTTGTATAGTTCAGGGAAAATGGGTTAACAATTTAAAGCTGTTCTGCAGCAACAGAGGTAGATCAAGCCTTGAAAGCTGGTGCTACTAATTCCTACAGCTGTTCCAACTTTGTGGATTACTTCCCCCTCTGTCTGCTAAAGCAGTGTTGGAACACACGGTGGTACCATACCCTGGTGAGCATCAGTTGAACAACATTGTACTGCAAAACGTAGTGTGTTGGTACAAACATGGTGAGAAAAAACAGTGGAACAGACACAGACCATCATAACACTTATAAATGTCGGTCTGTCCTACAGAGAAACTGCAAAGAAAGTCAAGGTGTCAGTGAGTCCAGTTTCCTTCAGCATCAAAGGCTCAGAAACTGTGACAGGAGGAGGTCTGCAGACCCAAAGACACGACTGACTCAGAGGACAAGTTTCTGAGAGTTAACAGCTGTGTGATGGCGGCTCACAGGACAACAGCTTCAAGCAGCTTCATAGTGGTCGTAGTGAGAAAGTCTCAGTTTCAGCTGTGAAGAGAAAACTTCAAGCTGCAGGTTTGACAGGACAAGTTGCAGCGAGAAAGCCAGATGTCAGAATAACACAAAGAGGCTCGTCTGGGCCATGAAACACCGACAGTGGACTACTGAAGACTGGAGGAAGGTATTATGGACTGATGAATTGATTCATCCCCGTCCAACCCCAAGCAGCACGTCACACAATTAATACTTTGTGACAGTGATTTATTTACAATGAGTGCGGTTAAACAAAGGAAGGGAGCATATCATAACTTCAGGGTGAACCCAAGGCCAAAACAACAAACAAAGGGTAACCTATCTCAGGAATAAATACAACTTACCTACTCAAAAGAACTAACTCAAACGACAATCACTTTCCTCCCTGCCTAACAAAAACAGGAGAAAACTGATCAAACAAAAAGGCGGTCCACCCCTACATGCTCTTACATTAACCAACATAGTGGATGTTGGTTAATGTTGGTTAATGTTAATGCCAGTTGGGTTCACTGCCCAACCCAACCGGCAGTGAACGGTCTGCCGGTTGGGTTGGGCCGAGGATGAATGACCTGGCAGTCCCGGGCGGTTTCTTCATATCCGCTGCCTCCCGGTCCTTAGCCAATCGGTGCGATCCATCCACCCTGGATGCACCAATCACGGAGGAGCACCTGCACACTCAAATTTACATATAATTACGACAACAGTCGTAACAGTACGTTGTTGAGTAGGTGAAAGGACTGTTCCACAGTATGTGACATCCTGAAGAGGAAATGTGATGGTCTGGAGCTGTTTTGCTGGATCCAGGGTCGGTGACTTGTACAGAGTGAGAGGCCCCCTGAACCAAAACGACTACCACAGCATTCAGCAGCACCATGCAATATCTTCTGGTATGAGGCTAGTTGGTCAGGGGTTCATCCTACAGCAAGATAATAACCCAAAACATAAGTACAAGCTGTGCCAGAACTACCTCAGGAAAAAGAACAAGATGGTGAGCTTGAAAACATGGAGTCCAGCACAGCCTCCAGACTTAAACCCCGCCGAGCTGGTTTGGGATGAACTGGACAGAAGAGTGACAGCAAAGCAACCTACAAGGTCATTTATGGGAACTTCTTTCTACAATAGAAATCAAATATTCTCCCATATCTGTAGCAGAATGCCACATCTGTGTTCAGCTGTTATATCTGCCAAAGGTGGCTACTGATGAGTCAAATGTTTAGAATACATTTTGGTTTATAAACTGATTCCTTGTTTTTTAACTCCAATTACTTATTACAATTACTTATTTGTGCTATGCTTTCATTTCAGAGTGCAATGCGACATTAAACTGCATAATTTTTAATAAAAAACTGGAAAAAAAAATGGGGTTTTCTAAAACTGATAGTGTGTACATATTTAGAAATTCTTTGTGATTGTGTTTCATTTTTTTTTGGTTGGTTTAAAGGCTCTCTGTGTATGTACAGCCTAAAGGTTCAGTGGTGATCTGTCTATTATCGATACAGCATATGTGATGTGCTGAAACTCTCAGCTCACTTTTAGCCACTAAATGCTGCACAATGTTTACCAGCTTGTGCTTCGTGTTAGCTCTGCGGTGTACCCCTGCCTCTCATCTTATAATAGCTGAGATAGACTCCAGCCCAACCTTGATAAGGACAAACAGAATTCAATTCAATTCAATTTGTATAGCGCCAAATCACAACAACAGTCACCTCAAGGTAGACCCTACAATCATACATACAGAGAAAACCTCAACAATCATATGACCTCCTATGAGCAAACACTTTGACAACAGTGGGAAGGAAAAACTCCCTTTTAACAGGAAGAAACCTCCAACCAGCACACCAGCACAACCAGGCTCAGGGAGGAGCGGGGCCATCTGCTGCAACCGATTGGGGTGAGAGAAGGAAGACAGGATTAAGACATGCTGTGGAAGAGAGACAGAGATTAATAACGAGTACGATTTGTCAGGGCTCTGTGTACGGGCAGGCGGAGATGAGCATCCAAACGCAGGACTCGGAGACTTAGCAGGATTTTGAATTCTGGATTTAACAGGAAGCCAAAACAGGAGAAATCTGCTCTCTCTTTCTAGTCCCTGTCAGGACTCTTGCTGCAGCATTTTGGATTAGCTGAAGGCTTTTCAGGGTTGTTTTTAGGACATCCTGATAATAATGATTTAAAGTAGTCCAGCCTGGAAGTAATAAGACAGGATATTTCTAATTTTAGAGATGTTGCACATATGGAAGAAGGCAGTCCTACATATTTGTTTAATATGTGCATTGAAGGATATGTCCTGGTCAAAAATGACTCCAAGATTCCTGGAGGCCATCCACAGTAAGAATATGGTGGTTAGATACCATATTTCTAAGATTTTCAGCACAATAACCTCAGTTTTATCTGAATTTTAACTACAGCCAGATTGAAGGCCTGTGGTTTCAGTTTCAGTTTTCAGTTTTATTTGTCATATGCAAGTTAGCACAGGGTCAACATTGCAATGAAATGTGTTTGACGAGCAGCAGTCACTCAGCAGCATGATACAGTAGGAGAAAATATAATAAAATAAAATAAAATAGAAAAATAGTAAGTAGCAAAATATTAGAGAGACATGGTAAAAGAGAAAAGATGACTGAATATATATGTATCTATAAATATAAATATATGTACACTAGTGATTAAATAAGAAAATCTTGAAAAGAAATATGACGGGAGGGCAGATGGGATATTGCACAGGAATGAGCAGCAGAAAATTACAGTATTGCACTTTTAAATATAAATATCAATGACAATAAAGTGAAGTGACCAGTGCAGACTAAACAGAGTACTTGTGAAGCTGCAGGGTAGCTTCTGAGTGCGTCCTGTGGACTGTGTTGTGTGTGTTTAAGTGTTGTGGTTGAGGTGTCGTATGGCTTGGTGGTAAAAACTGTTTTTAAGTCTTGTTACATAGTCTTGGTACATAGCCGATTATTAGAGATAGGTTGATAAGATTTAAGATTGAAGCATTAATTAATGGCAGGACTTCTTTGAGCAGTTTTGTAGGAACTTTTGGGTTGATGGTTTGGAGGAAGTAATTATTGAAGTTAACTCAGAAAGATCAATTGGAGAAAAAGAGTCTAAGTGAATATAAACATTTTATGGCAACATTTTCTTCAGTTAACACTTCAACTGTTTAAGCTCTTTTCCACACAAATTCCAGCTTCTTTACCTCTTTTCAGCACAAATTTCAGCCTCTTTGGCTCAGTGGGATAAGCAGCTGCCGTGAGACCCGTTGGTAAAGGTTCGAATCCTACGTGTGACGGTTTCCACACATCTTCCCGCTTGCCTCCGCTCTGCTTTCTTGACACTCTTCGGTGTACCCTTTCACATACAGCCATCTTCAGCAAGCACTTCTGCTTCCACACCTCTTTTCAGCAGATTCCAATATGAGGCATTCACACTGCATTTTCGCAGGAAATGAAACTTTTTCTAGTGTGGTCCTAGTCATCAAAATGGGCCAAAAAAATGGCATAAAAAGCTTAGTATTTCAAAAGGTATAAAGGTTATGACCACCAAAAGATATAGCAGTCATAAACGGAAAGAGCGGAACAGGTTAAAATTTGAATGGTGAAAATTGGATGAAAACTGAGGGAGTAGTTAAGCAGCAAAGAAAAGGGGTAACTAGAATAACTAGAAAAAGTTGCATTTCCTGTGAAAATGCAGTGTGAATGCCATGTTATGCGATCTGAAAACAGCAGATGAAGGAGAAATATCTGCTGAAAACACTGTGTAGAAGCTGAACTCTTTGCTGAAAACTGCTTTATGTGAAAGATTACACTGAAGAGTGTCAAGAAAGCAGGGTAAGTGGGAGGAGAGAAGATGTGCAGCCACAGGTAGGATTTGAACCTGCGCTACCTGGTCTCAAGGCAGCTGCTCATTTCACTGAGCCAAACTGGTTCTCAGGTGACTGAAAAGAGATGAGGAAACTGAAACTTGTCCTGAAAAGAGGTGAAGAAGCTGAAAATTCTGATGAAAAGAGCAGAAGAGACTGAGATTTGTGCTGATATGAGGTAAAAAAGCTGAAAGTTCTGCTGAAGAGAGGTGAACTTTTTGAACTTTCAGCTGAAAAGAGTTGAAGAAACAGAAAGTTCTGCTGAAAAGAGCAGACGAGGCTGAGATTTGTGCTGAAAATAGGTGGAAAAAGCTGATCTTTCTGCTGGAAAGAGGTGAACTTGTTGAACCTTCTGCTAAAAAGAGATGAAGATACTGAAAATTCTGCTGTAAACAGGCCGAGAAGCTCAAAGTTCTGCTGAAAAGGGGTGAAGAAGCAGAACTTTGAGAGAGACCTAGTGTTTAATAATCCACATTTCACTGTTTTACTCTTTGGTTCAGATGTGGATACTGTATTGTTCTTTTTTGTGATTTTTTATGATCATGTTGTTTATTGCTGGTTTTTAGAATGAAATATATGGACTACTACTATTAAATAATAATAATAATAATTATTATTATTATTATTATTGTTATCATCATTATTATTATTATTATATGCTGATAGAAACGGTAACATAATGTTGTGTCACAACACATTCATAAAAATGTGTATTTGAGTGTTTTAAATACAGATGACATCGCTGGGTTTAGCTACAGTAGCTTCCACCAAGTTAATATTAGGTTAGCTAACTTATGTAGTTTTTTTGTTTGTTTTGTCTTGTATGATAGTAATGAATTAATCAATAAAAACATACTTCATTCATGAAGAATCATTTTTGTGTGTGTCATAATATAAGGCAACAAATGCTACTTTACAGTGTTTTCACATTACATGCTATGATTTTGAGTTACGCTAATCGCAGATTTTTTTTTTAGCCAAAAACCTTATTCATCGTAATCGTAATATTGACTCTGACCCGCAGCAGTACTCATAATGTCTTCAAATGTATTTTTCCAAAATCTCCAACACACAGATTTTATTTTAGATATGATGTTGCTGTTACCTGACATGTTCTGTAATAAATGAATTGAGACCAAAAATATTGTGGTATAAAAACACGTACTTCCCTTGATATGTTTTATTTCTCATATTTTTAGTAACAATAGGCATTTTTTTAAATGATATTTTCATTAGTAGATCAGCTTCAAAGCAGTCTGGGAGATTACTTTTAAAATATATAAGCTTTTCTAAATAACTGGCCAGTCGTGCACAGGTTTTTGTAAGTGTGACAGCAGAATAAGATCCACACCTGGTTCATACTGCTTTGTAGACTGGACATTGATTTGTCCATCATCCGTCCTCTCTACCTCTCTGTTTGTTTGCCACAGGCGATTGAAAGAGAGCGGCCAGAAAAGTACCGCAAGCTTCAGGAGGCCACACGCACAGCACAGGCCCTAGTCGAGCAGGGTAACTTGCACGCTTACATACTCATTCACATGCATACACAGACATGCATGCTCCCCTCGTCTGTTCCCATGGCAACACTTCCACCTGTCCCACCCACTCTCCTTGTCTCCATAGAAACACTCACTCACAGGCAGAAACGGACAGAAAGAGAGACGTCTCATCTGTCCTTCACTCTGTCCTTGTGACACAGAAACACTAAATGTTCTTTTGTGTTTTTTCCTAACCTTAAAACAAAACATTCCTGAACTTTATACAACTTACTGACCAGAGCTACATCTGTGTATTTTCTCTTTAATGTTGCCTAAATTGTAAGGAAAATGCACTTGTGGGTTGAGCAGCAGAGTTGAGTGTGTGGTTACGCCCTTGAAAAACTTGCCAAATCTTCTCTGCCAGTGGCACACAGCTTAATCTACGCATGTTTTGGTTGTGACAAATGCTGGTTGAAGAAAGGAATGCCATCCCTCAGATTCTGCAACCACTGGCATCCTCCTCAAGATGACACTTACTGCCACAGAGTTGTCAGAGACTGCCTCCAGACTACTACCAACCCATAAATGCGTTTTCCTTACAAATGTGGCAGTTTTGAAGGAGAAACAAGCAGGCTTTCCATGCTGTGAGATTTATTACAAAGAAGAGTCGTTACAACAAAGACATAATTAACCAATATGCATTTCCTTATTTTTTAAGTTTATATAAAATGGGATGCAAGCAGTACTGGTTAATAGGAGTGGGGGGAAAAATCGATACTGTGTAGTATGGTGATATTTTGTTTGCTAATAATGTATGGATACAGGGACAGCAGAAATCAATATTTTGTTACAAAAAGGTTTTTGTGCTCTGACTTCAGAGCATGTTGATCCTTTTTCTGAGCAAGAATCCTGACATTCCTTCACTGTCCAAATGTGTTTAATAAACATGACAGTTTACTTATTTTAATTTAAGACATGTTTTATTTTAATTAAGTTTAAAACTTTTTTATTTAATGTAAAATTATATTTTGTTTTAATTGACTTTCAAATTCTTCAGTTGCTGAAGGGGCTGCATAGTTTTCATAAACTGCATAGTTCAGAATAGCTATAATTGTACCAGATGGTTGTTCAGTTAAGTTGGACTAGACTGTAATACAAACCGTTCAGTTTGTCAACAATCAAACTGAAATGAGAGAAAGACTGAGTGTGAGACTTTGATATTAGAGAAAATGAATATTGATAAAGTTTACCTTTATGGACAGAATCTGAATATCCCAAAATATTTTTAAAAAATTGCAATAATATCGTATCGTGCGTTAAGTATTGTGATAATATTGTATCGTGGGATGTATGGTGATTCCCACCTCTACTGGTTAACATGTTGCCTTGAATTAAGTAATTCAAAATCTCTGAGTGCTCAGGTAGAGTAGAAAATGCTACACAAGAACTAGTCCATTTGCCATAATAAGCACTCTAATTTTATTTAAACTAATTTCATCAGATGTCTGACAAAAACAATTTTCTTGCTGTCAGATGGTGAAATGGTAAATGGACTGATTCTTATATGGCACTTTTCTACTCTCTCAAAATACTCAAAGCACTGTATACAACATGCCTCATTCACACCTACAAGCACTTCTAAACTCAAGTGCAATCTAACCAACATTCACACACATTCACACTCCAATAGACGCGTCGGAGAGCATCTTGGGGTTAGTATCTTCCCCGAGGATATTTTGCATGCAGACTGGGATTGACAAGGATCAAACCACAAGCCTTCCAATCAGTAGCTGATCTGCTCACCTGAGCCACAACCACCCAATGAAGTGAAGATGAAGTCAATAAAATTGGTCTTCTTCACAAGTGCTGAATTCAATCGATCTGTTCCTGACAGTTATCGCCTACTAAATGAGGTTATTCACGAAAAATAGAAAGAACAAAACACCGACTAGAATTGTAATTGGGGTATAACAGGAGAGAAATGAAAAAAACGAATAAACACATTTACTGTAGGCTGCTGTATTCAGGTGCAAACTGCTATGGAAAGTACAGTTACCTGGTATGACGTTATGGAGTATAATGAGTTGCAAGCCTGATGCTGTCATTTCCAGGTGCAAATATAATAAAGCCAACATGGTTCAGTTTACTCTTTTGGAGATGAAACTCTTTGTATGAACAGATTTAATTCATTCAGTGTAAATATCTGTTTACATTAAATATCCCAGTTAGTAGCACAGAGCTGTGTTTCTGTTAGCAGCACCTCTCACCTGCACTCTTGTCTGCAGTTATCATGCTTATGTGAACTGCATGATATGCATATTTACTATATGTCTGTGTGTGTGACAGCCAACTCTTTCTCTTTCTGATCCTCCCATCACTGCCACCTAACCCTGCCCTACCCCCTCCTCCAGAGGGGAGTCGTGCCGAAGACATTGCCCAGGCAGCAGAACAGCTTAACCAGCGCTGGGCAGGATTCTGCACCCTGCTAGGAGACAGACTGGCATGGCTGTCCTATCAAACAAAGGTACAACATCTGAATGCACATTACACCCAAGCCTTCAGTGTATGGGAAAAATTCAATTTAACTTGGTATAGAACCATATGTTACATATTCTTCACAATACAGTAAGGAGAGGACATATAAAAAATGACAGGTGTGAGTAAACGCGACCCAGTCTGGTCCTTCTCTCTACTGCAGACTAAAAAGATAATAATGTGTGGGTGTTTGGTTGTTTTGTCCTCTGCGTGTCCTGCAGGTACTGGCCTTCTACAGCTTGTATGAGCAGTGTGAGCAGGCAGTGGACAGCAGTGAGAACTGGCTCAAAGTTCAGCCCCCGCTGGCATCTGAACCAGAGCCACTCAAAGTGCAACTGGACCGATGTCGGGTGAGCGAGTCCTTACTTTGGTCATTATCTGCCACTTGAATCCAAAGCCACGTTGGTAAACAGCATGTGCGGTTACTTTACTGCAGTGTGTCATCGTAGAGTTTTTCACCTCATGTTTTTAAATGTTTTTTGTTAGAAATCTCAGAAGTTTCTATTTCTTTCCATTTTGACATATTCATTCATTTGGCTTTGTTTGACTTTCTGTATTTCATGCACCTGTTTTGCATAGCACTTTGCTGTGAGTACTTTTTTGTTCTTTTTATGGTTAATATATTTGCACTTATTAATTAAAAAAAATTGTTTTATACATTATTACACGTTCTGAAAATGTCGTCCTGTCTTTGACAGTAAATAAACCATCAGAATTAACAGAATTGTCACGTTTAAAAGGTTTTTTGTATAAAAGTAATGCAGTAAGAGCTACAAAATGAACCGCCTGCCTTTACTTGTGTATTTTGCCAGACAAACCTGCTCCTAACCAGATGTGTCTATAAATGCCTGAGCTTCTTAAAAAGCAGGAACTCGGATTGCAACACAAAACACGGGCTTTGTGTGGCAGTTTTTTGACAACATCTACACAATAGAAGAAGCAAAACCAAACTGAATAAATAAAAGACAGAGAGGCACAACTGAAATGAAAGACGGGACAGAAACAGAGACAGGCGCCACGGGCATAAAGAGGGGAAGAGAGAAATGGGGCAGTAGGAACTTTCAAAGTAAGAGCATGTCTGGACAAAATATGAAGGCAGAGAAATGACCGTACTGGGAGGAAGGGAGCTTCAATTTGATTCTTTTAAAATATGCCAAGCTTTTTATTCAGTCAGCAATGTTGATGAAACTGTTTCAGGTTTAAAAGTACATAAAATTGTTCACATCATTCATGTGATGCTTGTTCTCTTTGTTTCACAGTCATGTTTCAATGTTGCTGAACTCATCCAACTTTCTGTTTGGCTTCCTGTTCATTAGTATTGGGGTGGGGGGGGGGGGGGGGGGGGGGGCTATATTTAAGTATTTATGTAAAATAAGACTAATTGAGTATAAGGTTAATAGGGTGGAAATGAAAACACTCGCTTTTTACTCTGTATTTATTATTGGTCATTCTGTGACACTCTTCCTCCCCCCACATAGGAAGAGGTGGCTCGGCTGTCCTCACTGCAGCCCCAGGTGACCCTCCTGGATAAGAGGCTCAAAGAGCTGAAGGAAGAGAAAGACGGGGACGAGGACCCTGCAACATTCCTGGATGTTGACCTCGATGCCTTCAAAGAACACTACCACAAGGTCCTGGAGGATCTGAGGGCGAGAGAGAAGCACCTACAACTAGGTGAGATATTATTAACCTGGTTTACACTTTGTGTCTGAGTAGGTGCTCTCAGGTCAGCGTGTTAGTTATGTCATGGTAGTTACTACAATTCTAAACTCTAGAAGCTTTTTAACAAACGTTCATGTCACTTTTATCGTTAATGACACTGTCCTAGCTTGTTATATATGAAGACTTGCTTTTTCCAGCTGACTCATCTGGAAGTGAATTCTTATTTAATTCCAGTAACTAGCAGAGACAAAGTAAAGGATATATGGATTTTATTTATTTATTTATTTCGGATTTAATGCTTTTCTACTCAACTTGATCACTCAAAGTGCTCTGTACAGCGTCTTATTCACTCATTCATACACGTATTCATACAAGCACTTTGTTCTAATAAGTAATTTAAATGCTACTACACAAGTATGTTTTTTTAAATGGACACTGTCAGCTTCATATAGATCCTCAAAGTAAAAGCTGCGTTCAAGTACCAGTGGAAAACTAAGACTGGGCTTCCTCTGTATTCCTGCGTTTTTTTGTTTTTGTTTTGTTTTTTCAAATAAAACTAACATTTCTTTCTATAAATAAACAGAACAGTTTGTCTTCCCTGTACTAGAAAACGTATGTTTACCAATTACAGACACTACTCAGTAGCCTCTGAGGGTTAATGTTTGGTTTAAATTAGGGATGCAACGATACCAATTTTTTCAAACCGATACAATACCGATACTTGGATCTGAGTACTTGCCAATACAGAGTACAAAAAACGATACTTCTACCACACACACACACACACACAAATGCAATGAATTGGAAGACAGGTTTTATTTTATTCTCTGCCGATAAAAAATTAAAGCTTAATAAAAATGACCACAAAAAAATTTCAAGTGAAAAATAAGCACTTCTGTTAAATTATTGCAGAGTCTCCACATTGTAATTTAACAAAATATCACTGAACTACTGGCACTGTCTCGAGCTTTCAGAATAATAAATAAACACTTCTGTTTGGAATAAAATAAATACAAATTAGGTTTGAGAATAAAATAAACTTAAATTATTGCAGAGTGTCCATATTGTAAACAAACAAACAAAATAATTATTATTAAATAAATAATAAATAAAATAATAATTGGCCCCCCTAGTGGCCAATCTAAAAAACTACAACAGAAATGACAAGCCACCCTCTGATTAATGAAATAAGTTAGTATCGGTTCATGGTATCGGTTAACTTTTACGAGTATGAGTACACACACATTTTACAGTATCGGCCCCGATACCCGATACCAGTATCGGTATCGGGGCATCCCTAGTTTAAATAAGCTGCTGCTACATGCTGGACGTTTTTTAGCTTGGAAAAGTCAAATCGGTGTGAGTGAACACCACGGTTACACATCCTCTCAAATGAGCACATGCTAACTACTCACTGTAACGTTAGGGTGGCTGTAGCTCAGGAGGTACAGCAGGGCATCTACTAATCAGAAGGTTTGTAGGTCAATCCCTGGCTCCTCCTAGTTTGTCCTTGGGCAGGATATTAACCCTGAGCACTTCAAAGCATAGATACAGTGAATGTGGCATATAGAGTGCTCCAGGATTAGAGAAGCGCTGTATAAGAATCAGTCCATTTACCATTCTGTGGGTAAAGTTACATGAAACACTATGTAGGCTAATTGACCGTGTGTTTTACTCTGGCTAATGAGGGACAGAACTGATAAGTCAATAGAAAGCAAGGAAAGAAAAACTAGAAGGCAGTTTAAAGGAGTCACTTTTGTACTGACTCTGGCTGAAACAATGCAGCTTTATGCCAAACCCATACTTGTCCATCAAATTGCAAGCCAGAGAAGTGCGATTGGTCACTCCAGAGAGCGTGTTTACACCACTGCATCGACTTCTCTGAGATATCGCTTTTCTTTCATCTCTTTCTTGTCTTTCTTTAGTTTTGGAGAGTTTGCCCCCAGCTCGTTATAGGGAAACAATATCAACGTTGTTGTCATGGTTACAACAGTGTGAAGCCAAGCTGGCCATCCCATCAACAGCTGTTACAGAATATTCAATCATGGAGCAGCGACTAAAGGACAATCAGGTATAGTCTCACACACACAGCTCTAACGATGGCTTTTAACTACTGTTGAAGTGAGAAGCAGGCCAATGTTTTGTTTGACTGACATTATAAATTGACCATAATTCACTGCTGCATTACATGGATGTTATCTATTTGACCTTTAATAGGACTTAGACGTCAGCTCTATGTTGATGGCTAGAAAAGGAATTCTATTTACAGCATCTCTCTGAAGGCAGATGCGATGCCCTCACGTCCGGCTAAATGAGAAGATGGGAGAGGTTTGGAAATGACACACTATGGGGCGATCGTGGCTCAGGAGTTGGGAGTTCGCCTTGTAATCGGAAGGTTGCCGGTTCGAGCTCCGACAGTCTTGGTCGTTGTGTCCTTGGGCAAGACGCTTCACCCGTTGCCTGCTGGTGGTGGTCAGAGGGCCCGGTGGCGCCAGTGTCCGGCAGCCTCGCCTGTCAGTGCGCCCCAGGGTGGCTGTGGCTACAATGTAGCTGCCATCACCAGCGTGTGAATGTGTGTGTGACTGGTTGTGTAAAGTGCTTTGGGGTCCTTAGGGACTAGAAAAGCGCTGTACAAATACATTTACCATTTTTATTTGGTGGACTACAGTAAAATGTTAATCGTAGCTTTAAGTCTCACTTCAACTTTTCTTATTGAAGAAGCTGATCAAGATCAAAAATATGTGACCCATAAATACACTGAGAGATTATCTAACAGCACGTTTGGTTTGGGGCTATATAAATAAAATTGAAGTGAACTGGATAGATGTTTGGACTTTAAATAAGCCGGCAATGAGACAGGAGGGAGAGTCAGAGTCAGTGTCTCGGATGTTGTCGATCTGCCAGTGGAGCCATAGTGATCATAAGCATACAGTAGATTAAAGGGACGTTGTTGATGTATGCCCATAGTCATGTTCAGATGTTCATCATTTCAATTACTCCGAGTGTTTAAAAAGTCAACTGGCATCGACAAAGACAGCTGTCCTCGTTACTTCTTACTTTAACTAAAATATTACCTACTTTTGCTACATATAAACTAACATGTAATTTGCATTCATATAGATGATGTGACAAGTAAAGTTTAAATGTTGAATCTGCAAATTTACAAATTTATTACATAGATTTATGCTCATGAGCCTCTTTGACTTTTCCTTCAGACCTGAGTTGCTTATGTTCAGCTGACGTGTGCATGCACTCAGCGCTTTCTGAGCTTGATAACTTTAATGCAGAATAACAGAGAGATCAGGCTTTGTAGGCTGAAATTAAAGGTAATTATAGATAGAGCAGCACTGTGGAGGGGGGTTAGCTCTGTCTCACAGCAAGAAAGTCCTGGGTTCGATATACTACATCTGTGCTTTTCTGTGCAGAGTTTGTGTTATTCTGCATGGGTTCTTTATCCCACAGTCCAAAGACATGCACTGGGGATTCTAAACTGCCCATAGGTACAAATGCGAATGAGCTGGAATAGGCTAAAGAATGGATAGATAATTATACAGAGAAATTCATCTTCTGTGTCCTTCTTCTCATATATAAAGACAGGAATTCCACACATGTACAGGTCTGCTCTCTGCAGATGATGAGTGCTGCTGTCATGTGGAAATTTAACTCTTCTCCCACTAAAAAATCAAACTTGAGACAATATTAAAAACAACCTTACTGTGTTGAGTTAAATGACAGCTTGAAGAGAGATGATCATTGTTATGCACAGCTAGTTGAAATGATGAAAGTCTGGATTGCAGGATTCCCTCATCACTGATTCTGTTATTAAATGTCATGACTGATTTGGGGATTTTGATGCAGTGGGTGGTAAGTAGTGGTAATTTATGGATGTTCCCCAATCAGGAAATTGGGGAAGAAGAGAAGAAGAAATTACTTGTATATAGTGAATGTTTTATATGATGGAAGAAAATGAAGTTTGGGATATATCCACTGCTTCTCTCCTTCCTTTGCTTCTTGTCTTTCTTCTCATCCTGGGCTTAAAACTGAGAGCTGACCTCTGAGCCACCCTGGTCATCCACTTTCCACCTCCAATCTTAAGTGCACCAGAAACATCGTCACTTATTCAGCTGAAATTCATTTTTCATGGCAGAAAATAAATTGTAAACCTACAAAAAGCTTTCTGTTACTAAATGTTAACACAGTGAGAATTGTATAAGGAAACAAGTTAAAGGAATTTTTGCCCAAATCATTTTGGCTCCATCACATTGTGAGACATGTTTTCCTTCGTTTCTGCCAAAAGATTTAGCAAACATGATTCATGAGCACTGAGTGACTAATGTGACTAATTTATTGTAAAGTGCTTAAATTGACTGTATGCACAGGAACATTATATAATATTAATGATGTTCCTTGTTTGATTAATTAACATTTATGTTTTCTTAGAGCAAAAATTAGTTGACAGCATCTAGTTTATATGTATGTAAATAGATGGGACAGACTAGGACTTACCATACTGTCGCTCTGCTACTCCTCAGGCTCTCCAGGTGGCTCTGGCTGAACACCAGGGGGATGTGAACTACCTGACTTCAGCTGTGGAGCTGGTCTTCCAGAAAGCACCACCAGATGTCAGTCAGAAGTAAGAGATTACTATGTGCAATGCAAATAACTAAGGTGTGTCACTTCTGCAGATCCCAGTGCCCATGTAGCAGGAAGTAGATTGTCAGCCATCTTTGCAGAGGCTCAGGCCCTCTACACTCCTTAGTTTTTCTTATTAGCTCTTTATGCTAATTTGCTTCATTGCTTCTGAAAAAAATAGCTGCTGTTAACTAAAACATTTCCCGTTTATTAATAGTTTGTGTTTAGCTGCTAGTTTTAAGAGGTGAAGAACTGAGAGAGGAGATCGGTCAAAGTATGCCTCTGCAGAGATCAGAGCAGTAATGCTAAATGGACTGCTTCTTTTATACTGCTCTTCTACTCTACCTAAGGACTCACAGCGCTTTATACAACATGCCACATTCACCCATTCACACCAGCACTTATTTTTCTACGCTTAAGTACTTTATATCTAACATTCACACTCCAGCGGATGCATCAGAGAGCAACTCGGGGTTAGTATCTCACCGAGGACACTTGCCATGCAGACTGATGCAGCCAGGAAGTGAACCACCAACCTTCCCATTAGCAGAAGAAGAACAGTCATTCTTCACTTCTGTGAAGGAGGCCCTCTGGAGGCCCTGTTTCTGCTCCCTGCTCTGTTTGTTTGTTTGCTTTTGTTTGTTTCAGCAGGTATTGAAGCCGATCTTCTCCACTTTTCTCTCCCTCTGTTCTCTCCAGCTTCTCTGTCTTTGATCTCTTTCTTTTCCATCCCCGGCCATGCCTGTTGTTACTGTAGGAACTCAAAATAAAAATCCTAATGAACATCTAATAAAATATGACTATCACATGGATCATTATAGCAAAGGCCATAATGGTCCACTTGTCCCATTCTGTTGTACATTTTTTGGCCTTCAGACAACAATTCTGATTTCTTCACTGCCAGACAGGACAGGCAAAAAAGAAAAAGAAGGAGTACCAGCGCTCTTAATCAACAAGAAAGTTGATTGAGAATGATTCAAGATGTACGCATAGAAAACATTTATTTATTTTGTGTGCGTGTAGGTATCGCAATGAAATGGATGCCATCATGGGGCGTTGGAGACGACTGGGCTCCACTTTGACAGACAGCGCCCAAAGAATACAGGAACTCATGGCCAAACTGATGCAGTTTGAGGTAAACGGGAGAGCTTTTTAAATGTTTGCATTAAAGCTAAAATAATTCTTGAAGTAATGTTCTTAATATAAAGAAACAGAACAGTTGGACTTCATCAGATGCTGTAGATTTCTTTCTATTGTTTCTACTTTCTGTCTCTGTCAGAATGACGTAAAGACTTTAAAGAAGTGGATGGAAGATGTCGATGTCTTCCTGAATGAGGAATGGCCAGCTCTTGGAGACTCTGAGGCACTCGAGAAACAGTTAGAGCAGTGCACAGTAAGGATTAAAAACTGCATCCTGTCATAACTGTAGATCTCTTTCAGAAGCAACAAGTTACAGTTGTTACTAGGGATGCACCGATACCACTTTTTTGGAAACGAGTACGAGTACTTGCATTTCAGTACTCGCCGATACCGAGTACTTAATAAAAACATGATTTAAATTTACAGGTAACAGCTTTAGTCCCATAATTTAACAAAACAAAAAACAAGGGACTGGTTTGGAATTAAGAACATTTATTTAAAATGAAAAGCATGTTGTATGCAACATATTACAGAATAAATAATTATAAAAAACAAAATTTAATTTTAAGTTTGTTCGTCTGTTTCTCTGTTTAGAAGTCTCACTAGCACAGTCACAGCTGGGATGACATCAGAGGCTAGTGCGTCGTAGCTGCTCACTTTTTTAGTTAGTTCCTCAAAGGGGGCGAGGACGGCAACAGTCGTCTCCATAAGAGCCCATTGGTGAGCGGTGAGATAGTCAGGGAGTTCGTGCTCGGACACGGCCAGCACTCGCTTTTGCTCAATGAGGGACTGGAGCATGTAATACGTGCTGTTCCAGCGCGTCTGTACGTCCTGCTGCAGTCTCTTTATTGGCTGGTTGAGATGTCCCTGAATGTCCTCGAGGCGGGAGTAGGCTAAGGCGGAGTGTTTAAAATGCCCAACTATTTTCCGTCCCATTGCTATAGCATCAGCTATGCTCCTCTGTGCTAATAAGCATGGGTAAATAAGTGTGGGTAAACTCTTTGTACTCGTTGTCGTGTTGGGATTTTGGTGCTTGATTAAATTACTTTTGTTAAATGCGCTACCTTTAGAGCCTCCTCTGGACAATTTCGCTGAGCACAATTTGCAGTCCGCCTTTGTTTTCTCGTCTACGTTCACTTTGAAATAGTTCCACACGGCTGACTTGTTTCGCCTCACCTTCTCCCAGCTCTGAGATGCAGCCGGGGCCTGGGGGCGGGCACTCGGGGCCTGGGGGCGGGCACTCGGCGCCTGGGGGCGGGCACTCGGCGCCTGTGATTAACCCCTTACATGCCGCTCAAACATAGACAGGTCTCAGACCGTGGTATCGGTCCCCGGTATCGGGGGACTTTTAACGAGTACGAGTACTTTAGAAAATGTGGTATCAAGGCCGATACCCGATACCGGTACCCGATACCGGTACCCGATACCTGTATCGGTATCGGGTACCGGTATCGGGTACCGGTATCGGGTATCAGTATCGGTGCATCCCTAGTTGTTACCAAAAACAAAATTCCAGAGTATATAGAAGCTTATTTCCTTATATATATATTAATTATATAAGTTCCCCTGAGAACTGATACAATAAATAATGAAGTTTTCACAGTATCTGAGTTTACAACACATCACTCAAGGAAAGACAAATATGGGATACAGACAACCAAAGACAGATAGTCTGCCTGTATAACCTATATCTCGATTGGCCAGGCTTTGGTGAATGACATTCACACCATCCAGCCCAGTGTCAATGGCATCAACGAGGTGGGCCTGTACCTAAAGAAAGAGGCTGAGCCTCCATTTGCTGTGCATATCAAGAAAGAACTGGACTTACTCAATGCCCAGTGGGAAAACATTTGCAAACAGGTGTGTAGCCTTTATCCACAGTCTGTTTCCATGCTTGGAGTCGCGTGTTCAGCATTAAGCACCTTTGCTGCTATGTGTTATCTGTCTAGGCCTATGCAAAGAAGTCAGCTCTAAAAGGAGGCCTTGACAAGACCATGGCTCTGAGGAAGGAGATGCAGGAGATGCAGGAGTGGATCAACCAGGCCGAGGAAGACTACCTGGAGAGAGACTTTACATATAAGACGCCTGAAGATCTATGCAAGGCTGTTGAGGAGCTAAAGGTATATGTTAGTGTGAAGCAAAAACCTGATCTGCTTGCAAAGGCAAACAAATAATAACTATTGTGTGACACAGTCTGAAGAGGCCGGATGAATAACGGACTGGGTAAAAAGGGTGGACGAGAGGGTGGAAGGTTTCATAAGCCTTAATCACGCCTCACACTTATAACTTCATAATGTAGATTTAAGGGAAAGTCTACAATTAAAGTCACCAATAGGGATGGGTATCGTTTAGGTTTTATCCGATACCAGTACCAAACCGGTACTTTTGAAATGGTGCCGGTGCTTAAACGGTGCTCAAACCGGTGCTTAAAGAATGAAGAACACAAACTTTGTCCAAAAACCTCTCATGTTCAGCTGTTTTTTTGTAAAAAGATAACAATGTTAGCCTTTTCTGCAGCTATGGGGCATATATGGTATCACACTTGGCTGGAAGCAGCTTAAACAATGGAAAAAACACAAACTTTGTCCAAAAACCTCTCATGTTTAACTGTTTCCCACTTTTTCTTTGGTCATTTTAGCCTTTTTGTCCAGGGTGAAGGGAGTATCTGCCATCAAACAAGAAGACAGCCGCATGTAGCTGTGATGGTGTTTGCTAGTTCACCTTACATGCATTAATGTAATAACGTGGTTAGCCTACTCAACATAAATTACACACGAACAACATTAAGCTACTCACGCAGAGAAGAACGGCTGCTGCTGCATCATCATCCTCATCATTTCTGCTACACTGGCAGGGCTAGGGGCCAGGACTCTCCTCTTCGGGTTTTTGGGGGATGTTGCTAACTCCGGGTCCGATAACAGGCACCACATCCGCAGTAGATGTGCTCGGTGTGAGGTCTCGCAGCAAGCTATCAAATACGGCGCATTTCTCGGCTTTTAAAAAAAACGCTATGCGTCGCCAGGTGTTTCATCAGATTTGAGGTGTTACCTCCTTTGACAGCATCACAGTATCAGCTTAAAGCACTTGTTGCAGCTGCTGAGTTTGCATCTTTTGCTGTGAAGTACAGCCAGACTTTGAGCGCTTCGCCTTGGGCGTTTTAAATCTGTAGCTCTGCTCTAAAAGAACGTACGTACCTGGACCCGCCTACTATCCTCGGAAACGTAAAATGATTGGCTAGAATCTAAAGTGTATCACAACTCAGGAAAAAAAAAAGCACCGAAATGTGCGCTGCTTTTCGGTCTGGTTACTACCGTTTATGACAGAACTGGTGCCATCATGACACCGGATACCGGTACCCATCCCTAGTCACCAATATATAATAGAAAAAAAATAATGTATTTACAGTATAACAATAAGCATATTTACAGTTTAGTGTAAATGAGAAAAAGAAACATATAAAAAATAAGATACATTAGAAAACTGTGGGCAGTCTTCTATCCGTCAAGTTTTGGGTCCTCTATAGAGGCATCTTTGCTGTTCCTGGTCCTGTGCTTTTCAGATGGTGTTCCCGGGGCCACGGGGACCACTTTGCCTTCACCCTCTCATTTTACAGTTGAAAGGTTTCTGGCTGCTCTCTCAGCCCTTGGTGTTTCGTGTTCTTTCTTCCTCATGTTGCTATCGCTGGTATAGCTACATATATATTCCTACAGCCGTCTTCATCTGCTTGTCCACCACTAATATATCCAGTTGGTTAGCAACAGGATATTAGTTTGGTCACTCTCAACCACCCTGAGGGACGTGTCCTATTTTGGCTTTGAGACTTCGTAGCCATATTCGGCATATATATTTCTGTATGCTGTGTGATCCACGTGGTTACAGCGTCTTGCACCCTGCAGTTACATGCTGGATTGTCTCTGGCATCTTTGCACAGCCTGTGTGTGTGAGTTTCTGTGTGTTGCCTGTGAGAGGTGTTCACGATGTATGTCAGCCTGTGCAGTCTCTGACGTCCTGGAATATTGTTGGGGCCTGCAGCTTTATGGGGGTCGCTGCTGCTGAGGTCATGCAGCAGAAGCATGGGGGTAGTTCATCTAGTATAGGGCCGGATATAGTGAAGGGGGAGGTGTTGGAGTCCTTGAAGAAGGTATAGATGTTATTGGTGTTTGGTTTTATGGTGGGTGATGTTTTACCCATTTAACATGTAGAAAAACCGAGAAATCTTTAGATAATAAACTTATTCACAATGAGTCCATAAGTAATTTTTGTTTTAAACAAACAACTTTCATTTCAAACAACTATTTATAATTTTTGTCACTAAACTGCTTCATTAGTCTGCACCACTTCTTCAAAAAAGGAACAATTTAAACAGAATTTGAACAAGTTCAGTCTTAGTCTTAAAAAAAGAAATCCAGAAACTTGTGAACAGAGATGAAAACTATATGATTTATTGAGGGTTTAATACTATTCACTCTTAGTGGCTGCAGTGAGCCTGTTTGTGATTGCAGAGCTGTGGCGGGGAGTGGTCTGTGGCGTGGCTGCGGGTGAGGCGGCACCTGAGCGGCATCCCTAATCACGCCTGGCCGGCTTAAAACAGAATGAACTAGGTCCTGTCGTTGTTGTTGTTGATGTGTGTGGGCTCCAGCCGAAGAGCTGCAGCCGGGTGTGTAAGTCGACAGCCGCAATAAAGACGTGTACTGAAAGGTTCGAAAATGTGGTTCGGTCTCTCGTGCCCCAGTCGTGGGTTTCAGCACCACTGTAAACGATTCACCACAGACACCACATGTTTGCACTTTTCAGTACACGTCTTTATTTTGGCTGTCGACTTACGCCTGCAGCTTTTCACAGGATGCACATATTATTAAACTGCTGCAAATTTCTTTGTTGCCACGCAAAAATAATGTCAGTGTTAAACATTAGTTCCACCTGTCAGAACTCTCACACACTTTGAGAACCACTGCTTTAAACTGACAAAAATTGGATTTTCAGTAGTCCGGCCTACTTAAGATCAATATACAATACAATACAATTTTATTAATATAGCACGTTTAAAACCGGGGGTACACCAAAGTGCTTCACAATAAGGAATAACAGTAAATGATTACACTGAGCAGTAAGTCATTAATACAAGGTAAAATAGAGAAAATAGAGAAACAAACAAAAGCGATCACCCCTAATCTTCCGATGGTGCCTGGGCTAGAAGTAACTGACCAGTAGATCGTAAAGAACGGCTGGGAGTATAGAGACTGAGGAGGTCGGTGAGATAGTCAGGGGCAAGGTTGTTTAGGCATTTGAAAGTAAGCAGCAGAACTTTAAAATCAATACGAAAAAAACACAGTCAGGGGGACGGAGTTCAGAGAAGGAGAAAACTCACCGGGGCGAATCCAAGTTTCAGTCAGGAATAAAACATCCAGGTGCAGGGTGAGAAAAAGATCTTTTAGGATGAAGGTTTTATTCACCAGCGATCTTGTGTTAAACAATGCCATCCGGCTCGTCCCCGACAGAGGCGCGTCTCAACTTGCTTAGGTGCCTGTGTTGAGCGCGAGTCCCAGAGGTCCCAATCCAGGTCCGACGTGGCGAGCACATCACTGTAAAGGTCAGATACAATTGAAGTCCAACAGGGCAAATCCGGCGATGGCTGAGCAGTTTGAAGGATGGCCGGCGGTGGGAGGTGAATGGAAATTGCAGAAAGTCTGGGATGGGAGAGGAGTTAGCCACAGCATGTACCTTAATTAAGGCTTTAAGGCGAACCCGAAGTCCACTCCGCTTACCACGCTTCCTGGAGCGCCTCTTAAATAGGGAAGGTGGAGGCAGGCAGAAAGTTCTTGTAGACGGGCAGGTACGCAGCAGCGTAGCGTCTCCTAAGTCCCAATGTAGCTCCGGTTCGTGGAAGAGAGGTGGCCGGAGATTTAGCAAAGTTAGACGATCATATGTGATTGAAGCATTGTTCTCAGAGAGGCGTGAAGCCAAGACAAGAATAAAAAGCAGACAAATGTCTAAATAAAAAGTGTGAAAACAGAGACGAGGGTAAGAAGAGGTAGGATGGCCTGCCGAGCACACTGGCGCCATCTTAGTACAGTGCAGTACAAATATGGGCTGTATGTGGCCTCAATGTAAAATTAGTTTGACATCCTTGCTCTATGTCATTACTCCAGTCGGAATGGCGGCATCAGGGAGCCGTAACCCAGCTCATTGTGACACAGCATCAATCGTAATTTAAATTTCCCTTGAAAAGCGGAAAAGCTGGCAATTCCTTAGCCCATGGTGACAACAGAGACCTCCACCTCACAAAATGTAGGGTAAGAGGCTCTCCAAAGCTCACACTACTAAGCAGGTGCTGCTTTTCCCCGATTGTGTGAACATTGGACGTCATTATGGATCAGTGTCTCCATTTTACCACAGCTGCAATGCAGGCGCCAAAAAAACCAACAAAAAACCAACATCATGCCAACCATTAAACATGATACTGGTAGTGTGATGATCGAGTGCTGCTCAGGACCTCAACGTATTGCTGTGACTGTTGGAACCATGAATTTGGTCTTTACAGGCCATCAGTTTGTTTCCTGAAACTCAAGTGCACTTGAATTATGCAGCAGGACAGAAGATTCTGCAAAGAAAAATGGAAAGAAATTCATCCATGTGAAAGACTCGTTACCAGTTATTGCAAAAACCTTGATTGCAGTTCTTGCTGCAAAGTGTGGCACAACTAATTATGAGGTCTAGGCAGCTTGAAGATGTTTCACCTCTCATCTAAGAGGCTCCAAATCTAGAACCAAAAGGTGGAGAGGCCCAGGTATTTAAACCCTAGTGAGGGTTTTCCTTTAGGTTGTTGACAGTTGTCAACAATGCTATGTCAACAATGCAACAGTGTTATAATCTACCCCTACATTCAATGATTGTCATTCACAGTGGACATAGATGGCCTTATTTACTTCCCTCTCAAACAATCTGCCTTCTTGGTCCAAAATATAAACATTGTCGTCTAGTTTGAATTACCTGGGACTCTCCACCGTTTGGTTTTAGAACTGAAGAAGCCTGTTGGATGAGAGGTGAAACGTCTTCAAAACATTTAATGGAGTCCAGTGTCTTTCTTCCAAACTTATTTGACTACAATGACCTGTGTCGATCTCCAGCAACGCCCACAAAAATCCTTACACAGGAAGTTGATTTCAGAGCTCTGATTTAAAAGCAAACAAACAAAAAACTCCTACTACCTGATCGTATGAGTCTTAGCCAGAAGATAATGCAGGGCCCTGGAGCTGAAGTCGGCAAAGGGACTCATCCAGTACTGACTACCTCGAAATCGTCCCAGTGTATTCCTTACTAACCCAGATATGAAGAAACCTGAGTAGGTTGTGGACGTCTTGGGAGCCGGTTCTCTACAGGAACTGGTTCTCAATTCCCATCCCTACTCAGTGACCTCACCCCCGCCCCCCTCCCCAGTGATGGATGAGTTGTCCTCCTTGTCCCCAGATTCAATAGGACTCCTTTTTCAGTCTGACGGCTCCTTTCACCTCCAATGTCCACCAGCTAGTTTGAGGGTTATCACCGCAACCATCACGCACCAACCACCTGGTGGTGATCAGTTGACAGCTTATATCCTCTCTTCACCTACAGTGGGGCAAAAAAGTATTTAGTCAGCCACCAATTGTGCAAGTTCCCCCACTTAAAATGATGACAGAGGTCAGTAATTTGCACCAGAGGTACACTTCAACTGTGAGAGACAGAATGTGAAAAAAAAATCCATGAATTCACATGGTAGGATTTGTAAAGAATTTATTCGTAAATCAGGGTGGAAAATAAGTATTTGGTCACCTCAAACAAGGAAAATCCCTGGCTCTCACAGACCTGTAACGTCTTCTGTAAGAAGCTTTTCTGTCCCCCACTCGTTACCTGTATGAATGGCACCTGTTTGACCTCATCATCTGTATAAAAGACACCTGTCCACAGCCTCAACCAGTCAGACTCCAAACTCCGCCATGGCCAAGACCAAAGAGCTTTCGAAGGACACCAGGAAAAGAATTGTAGACCTGCACCAGACTGGGAAGAGTGAATCTACAATAGGCAAGCAGCTTGGTGTGAAAAAATCAACTGTGGGAGCAATCATCAGAAAATGGAAGACATACAAGACCACTGATAATCTCCCTCGATCTGGGGCTCCACGCAAGATCTCATCCCGTGGGGTCAAAATGATCATGAGAACGGTGAGCAAAGATCCCAGAACCACACGGGGGGACCTGGTGAATGACCTGCAGAGAGCTGGGACCAAAGTAACAAAGGTCACCATCAGTAACACACTACAAAGGCAGGGAATCAAATCCCGCAGTGCCAGACGTGTTCCGCTGCTGAAGCCAGTGCATGTCCAGGCCCGTCTGAAGTTTGCCAGAGAGCACATGGATGATACAGCAGAGGATTGGGAGAATGTCATGTGGTCAGATGAAACCAAAGTAGAACTTTTTGGTATAAACTCAACTCGTCGTGTTTGGAGGAAGAAGAATACTGAGTTGCATCCCAAGAACACCATACCTACTGTGAAGCATGGGGGTGGAAACATCATGCTATGGGGCTGTTTTTCTGCCAAGGGGACAGGACGACTGATCCGTGTTAAGGACAGAATGAATGGGGCCAAGTATCGTGAGATTTTGAGCCAAAACCTCCTTCCATCAGTGAGAACTTTGAAGATGAAACGAGGCTGGGTCTTCCAACATGACAATGATCCAAAACACACCGCCCGGGCAACAAAGGAGTGGCTCCGTAAGAAGCATTTGAAAGTCCTGGAGTGGCCTAGCCAGTTTCCAGACCTCAACCCCATAGAAAATCTGTGGCGGGAGTTGAAAGTCCGTATTGCTCGGCGACAGCCCCAAAACATCACTGCTCTTGAGAAGATCTGCATGGAGGAATGGGCCAAAATACCAGCTACTGTGTGTGCAAACCTGGTAAAGACCTATAGTAAACGTTTGACCTCTGTTATTGCCAACAAAGGTTATGTTACAAAGTATTGAGTTGTATTTTTGTTATTGACCAAATACTTATTTTCCACCCTGATTTACGAATAAATTCTTTACAAATCCTACCATGTGAATTCATGGATTTTTTTTTCACATTCTGTCTCTCACAGTTGAAGTGTACCTCTGGTGCAAATTACTGACCTCTGTCATCATTTTAAGTGGGGGAACTTGCACAATCGGTGGCTGACTAAATACTTTTTTGCCCCACTGTAAGTGTCCAGAACATGCGGCCGCAGATCTGGTCATACAATTGCAAAATCCATCAGCAACCTGCTGTCTAGGCTGTCCTGGTGCCACATGCACTCATAATAATAATGGATTGGATTTATATAGCACCCAAAGCACTTTACAAGTCCACTATTCACACTTGCATTCACACACTGGTGGAGGCAAGCTACGGTTGTAGCCACAGCTACCCTGAGGCGAGGCTGCCATATCGCACCATCGGCCCCTCTGGCCAACACCAGTAGGCGGTAGGTAAAGTGTCTTGCCCAAGGACACAACGACCAGGACAGAGAGCCCGGGGATGGAACCGGCGACCTTCCGGTTACAGATACGCTTCCCAACCCGCTGAGCCACGGTCGCCCCAACGACCGATAATGGAATTCATTATGGACAAACTGTGGTTTGCACAGAAGTCCAATAACAGAACACTGCTTTTAAGAATAATTACCCCCACCAAGGTTGTTTTTGGCAGCATGTCATTATTCTACTTTTAAAATCAATAATTCGAAAAGATTTGAATTCTGGTAAAACTTTGTAGAAGCTTAGAATAGAAAGTCATTAACAGTTCAATAAAGTTTGGTTTCTAGGGTCAATTTATTGCCGTATATCTTAGAAACGGATTCATACAAGTTTGGTGTGCATTCTCAACATATAGTAAGAACCTCGGATACAGGAGGAACAATGCGGTTTTCGTCCTGGTCGTGGAAAACTGGAGCAGCTCTTTATCCTCTTGAGGATACTCGAGGGTGCATGGGAGTTTGCCCAACCAGTCTACATGTGCTTTGTGGACTTGTAGAAGGAACTCGACCGTGTCCCTTGGAGTATCCTGTGGGGGGTGCTCCGGGAGTATGGGGTGTCTGGCTACGGGCCATTCAGTCCTTATACGACTGTTGCAAGAGCTTGGTCAGCATAGCCGGCAATAAGTCGGACTTGTTCTTGGTGGGTGATGGGCTCCGCCAGGGCTGCCCTTTGTCACCGATTCTGTTCATCATTTTTATGGGCAGACCCAGGCCACCCTGGAGAGATTATATCTCTTGGCTGGCCTGGGAATGCCTTGGTGTTCCCCTGGATAAGCTGGAGGAGGTGGCTGGGGAGAGGGAGGTCTGGGCTTCTCTGCTTGGGTTGCTGCCCCGGCGACCCGGCCCTGGATAAGCGGAAGAAAATGGATGGATGGATAGTAAGAAGCATATAAAGATTATAAATATCCTGTCACATTTGACCTCTGACCTATTCTTCAAGGTCAGATGAAAACAAGTGATAATAATGCTATATAGAGCTATTTAAAACTGTTTCTTACTGTCCTTGTTTGTATTGACCGTGTATAGGCATATAGGTAATCATAAGTACTGGCTAATTTCAGATACTGATTCTGAATTTCAGATGCCAATTTTGATACTGACCTTAACAGAAACATGTTTCTTTCACTTTATCTTACTCACATACCCTCAGTCACAACTTTGTGTCTCTTTTTCAATCCTGTCTCAAGTCCCAATGCCTCAGTTTTCTATTAAAGTTCTCTCTACTCCACTGAAACATTTTTTGCTAGCTTTTTATAACGTTCATGTGATATATTTGTGATGTAAATATGTGACACTATTTCCTTTCCCTATAACCAAAAGCCTTAGCAATCCATCTGCCATTCTCTACACCCCCTGAAAAAGTTGAGATTCAAGCTTTTCGTTCTCTGCTCTGCTCTGGCTTTCTGCTACAAGGTGAATGGAAACTCGTTAGCTACACTAGCTACACTCCTTCACTCATCAGTATGTTGGCTTACTCGTGCACATCATCTCTTTACACTTTGTGACTTTGTCAAAAGGAAACACAGTGGTGTGAAAAAATGCCCCCTTTATGATGTCCTTTTTTGTATGTTTGTCACACTTAAAAGTTTCAGATCAAACTACTTTAAATATTAGACAAAGATAACACAAGTAAACAAAAATGCAGTTTCTAAATGAAGGTGTTAATTATTAAGGGGAAAAACATCCAAACCTGCTGGTTGGGCCACCCATAGAAGCATTTTGGTCCCCTCATCTTTGTAGAATTGTTGTAATTCAGCCAAATTGGAGGGTTTTCGAGCTTGAACCATCTTTTTAAGGTCGCCACAGCATGTCAGTCGGATTCAGGTTAGGACTTTGACTAAGCCACTCCAAAGTCTTCATCATTCGGAGGTGGACTCGCTGGTGTGTTTTGGATCATTGTCCTGCTGCAGAACCCAAGTGTGCTTTAGCTTGAGGTCACGAACAGATGGCCGTACATTCTCCTTTAGGATGTTTTGGTAGACAGCAGATTTCATGCTTCCATTTACCACAGCCAGTCTTCCAGGTCCTGAGGCAGCAAACCAGCCCCAGACCATCACACTACCGCCACCATATTTGACTGTTGATATGGTTTTCTGAAATGCTGTGTTACTTTTACTCCAGATGTAATTGGACATACACCTTCCAGAAAGTTCAACTTTTGCCTCATCCGTCCACAGAGTATTTTCCCAAAGTCTTGGGGATCATCATGATGTTTTCTGGCAAGACTGAGATGAGTGTTTATGTTCCTTTTGCTCAGCAGTGGTTTTTGACATGTCGCCATTTTTGCCCCGCCTCTTTCTTATGGTGGAGTCATGAACACTGACCTTAACTGAGGCAAGTGAGGCCTGCAGTTCTTTGGATGTTGTTCTGGGGTCTTTTGTGACCTATTGGATAAGTCATCACTGCGCTTTTGGGGGAATTTTGGTCAGCCAGCCACTCTTGATTCTCCGCTGTTCCATGTTTTTGCCATTTGTGAATAATGGCGCTCCCTGAGGTTTGCTGGAGTCCCACAGCTTTAGAAGTGACTTTATAACCTTTTCCGGACTGAGAGATCTCAATGACCTTGTTTCTCATTTGTTCCTGATTTTCCTTTGATCGCGGCATGATGTCTGGCTTTTGAGGATCTTTTGGTCTACTCCACTTTGTCAGGTAGGTTCTATTTAAGTGCTTTCTTGATTGAGAACAGGTGTGCAGTATTCATGCCTGGGTCTTGCTAGGAAATTGAACTCAGCTTTCCAAAAATGTGATACACCACAGTTAATTTATGTTATAACAGGGAAGGGCAGTCACTTTTTCACACAGGACCAAGTAAGTCTGCATTTTTTCCCTCTACCATTAACACCTTCATTTAGAAACTCCATTTTTTGTTTGCTTGTTTTATCTTTGTCTAATATTTAAAAAGTGTGACAAACATACAAAAAAATAGGAAATCAGGAAGGGGCAAACACTTTTCACACCACTGGATATTGATTCCCTCATTTGTGCACCCATCTCTCTATTCTTTAAGCCTTTTCTCTTTGTTCCTCATTTGTCTTGTTTCATATCCTTCAACCATCTGTTGTTGTTTTCTTTTTGGTATTCAATCATTTTTAAGACTTTTTTTTAAAATGATGAAGCTTAGAAATTCAACCAAACCAAATCAATTAAGCTGAGGCTGAGACTTTCCATATACAGTCATAGTAAAAAGAACAATTCTGTCAATTCTAAAGTTCTTAGCAAACCATAAAATCAAGTAAATGCAAACTCAGATGAACAACAAAACATGGCGTTTGACTCCTTGTCATTCAGCTGTGTGCTAGCACAACAGAGATGCTGCCCATCAGTGTGGGAAGGGTTATAAGGTTATTTCCATCTAATTCGAAGTCAATGACTCTACAGTGAGAAAAACATTCACAAGTGGAAAACATTCAGGAAGGTTCCCAGTCTTACTAGTGCATGTCCAACACATTCACCCTAAGGTCAGAGACACTGCAAGAACAGATCCATATTTCAGACTTACAGGCCTCAGAAGGTTCATCACAAGACCTCTGAAACATTGTCCTTTGGACAGGGGATACCAAATTGCAGATTTTTGGCAAAACTAGATACCTTACCTCCCATCAAAATAACTAGTGACTTTCTCATTGCCGCTGACTCTGACCACATCAGCATCCTCATCTTCCTGGACCTTTCTTCAGCCCTCGACACCATTTATCACACCATCCTTCTCTCACCTCTAACCAGATAGCTTCTCAAACTTGCCCTCACTGGTATTGTACTTTCCTGGTTTCAGTCCTACCTCTTCAACAAAACACAGTTTGTCACCAATGGAGGCTCCAGCTCCACCTCTGCTCCATTTAACCAAGGTGAGCCTCAAGGTACTGTGCTTGGACCCTTTCACTTCTTCATCTTAATGCCCCACTTGGCCAGGTCATCCGCCACCATGGTTTCTGGTTCCATTCCTATGTTGATGACATACAACTTTATCTCAGTACCAAACCCTCCACCCAGCTGTACCCACAATCACTTGCCAGCTGTCTGCATGAAATAAAAACATGGATGTCATCTAACCAAGTCAACTCAACAGTAATAAAACTGAATTCTTGGTTGTTGTCCCCAAAGCCCTACTCTGGGAGGTTGGCAATCTACATAGATGGTTGCTCATCTCACCATTCCCAGACATTTCTAATCTGGATATTGTTTTGTACTCCCACTTTATTCCAGGCTCATATCAAATCTGTAACCAGAGCACCTAATGAACCTAATGTCTCAAATTAGCCATTATTAGCTGACTCTGTAGCAGAGACTCTAGAACTCACCCACCAGGCTTCCAAGAGAAGCTCTGGGAACACCTCCACCCTCATAAATCTCCACTGGCGTCCAGTAAAATCACACATTATTTACAAAATCCTTCTTCCTGCTTACAAATCCCTCGCTCTCCTGTCTGACCTGCTGCACCCATACATGCAGTCCTCTGTCATGGGACTGCTTTCTGTCCCTTGTACCAGTCTCCAAACCTTTGGGGACAGAACCTTCAGTGTGGCAGCCCCCCCACCCTCTGGAACTCTCTCCCATCTGAGCTTTGCAAGGCCCCGTAACTGGAGTCTCCTAAGAAACTTCTTAAACTCACCTCTTCAACAAAGCCTTTTACTTCTAGCTTGTTTGTGTATTTAGTCTTAAACGTCCTTAGGTTTCTTCAAATGCACAATACAAACAGGGGGGTCACCTGGTCATCTTGGAGTCATGGAATCGACCATGAACTCCTGTCTAACGGCTAGTCATGGCCAAAACAGAGTCACGCGTTAGGGTTGCTGTGCATAATTGTATGCAAATCTCAATGCACTGAAACAACGCTGCATAGAAGTGTGGGTCCAAATTTCTTCACAACAGTGTAAGAGACTGATAACTGTGTTTGGGTCCAAATGCTGCTAAATCATGATAAATCAAGTTTTTCAGAAACCTTTTGTCAAATAATTTGACACAGTGTAATGTGTTGTGCTGTTCATCTGAGCTTTCATTTCAACACCTGCTGATAGAACGTGTACTTTCTTTTTACCATGACAGTAACTGTGTCAGCCACAGTTTGTGCTGCCAGTTTTCGGTTTTCAGGTTTTGGGTTTATCATAAAAAGCGGATTTTAAACAACATAAGAGACGTATGATATCTAACATAACATGATTAAGTTGCCAACCAACTGGCATGTCAGCAAGTCTTCATTTTACTTACGAACCTATTTGTCGACTGATGTTCAGTAAGTTTCTCATACCAGACCACTCACAGTCTGTAACTTTCTCCTATTGGGCTGTTCTTTATTTCATCTTCAAGGCAAAACTGTTTGCATTAAAGAGGACACAACATTTGGCTGTTGTAGTGCAAGGCTCTCTTAGTTTTTCATTTTTAAACTACTCAACAAAAAACAATGGTGCACCTTGCTTTCTCTCTGCTTTCCTTTGCAGTAACTATTATTTCACTTCCTTCAGTCATACAGTTTTCAAAATCTTTTGGCTGTGTGAACTAGGCTTCTCTCTTGAACAGTTAAACTTCTTCCTCTCATAAAGAGAAATGAGAGCACAGTGATATGTTCCAAATAACAGCCAAAGCACCTACAAGTTTTAAATGTATCCATATTCTCTAACATAGTGTGCAAGTGTTATGAATCCAGCCACATAAGATAACAAAGTTTCCTTGATAAAGCCGCTAAGTGAGTCCTTATTGTTTCCTACATGTGTGACTAGTACTGACTACTTTAATTGAGCACCTCCCTTTTTTTAACCACATACAATGACCATATGCAAACTAAGTACTGTGGAAAATTTATTGTTGGATGATCAACACTTCACAATAAATGGTAAATGGTCTGTATTTGTATAGCGCCTTACTTGGTCCTAAGGACCCCAAAGCACTTCACACTATACACAATCATCCACACATCCACACACTGGTGATGGCAGCTACATTGTAGCCACAGCCACCCTGGGGCGCACTGACAGAGGCGAGGCTGCTGCAACACTGGCGCCACTGGGCCCTCTGACCACCACCAGTAGGCAACGGGTGAAGTGTCTTGCCCAAGGACACAATGACCGAGACTGTCCAAGCCGGGGCTCGAACCGGCAACCTTTCGATTACAAGACGAACGCCCAACTCTTGAGCCACAATCGCCACAATAAAAGTCTTTCTCAATGTGGAACCAGTTTGGAACATATCACTACGCCACCATTTCTCTTCATTTAAAGCGCAAGCAGACAGTAAATAAGCTCGTTTCGTTACTTAACTTACTACAATACTGTATGCAATTTTTATTTCATGTTATGTTAAGGATTAGGGAGGTCTCACTACTACAGCCTCACTTTCTAAACGTATACTTTCCCTCATTCAGCACTTTTTTGTTGGATGTAGAATTAAAGACCGCACAGTTTTTATGTTAGCAGTGTGAAGCTTCTTTTCTCTCAGCTTCTCTCTGTTTGTCTGTTTGTTCATCAGACGGCCCAGGAAGAGGTTCATTCTAAGGAGCAAAAGGTCAAACTCCTGACTGCCAGTGTGAATAGTTTCATTGCCAAAGCCCCGCCCACAGCCCATGATGCTTTGCACTCAGAGTTGGATGTACTGACAGCCAACTACCAGCGCCTGTGCAGCCGCCTTGATGGGAAATGTAAAACTCTAGAGGTACATTGCATTCTTTCTTTTCCTATTTGTTATCTCTGCAGTAATTTCAACCTTGGTGCGCACAGAAACCGTTTATGTAAATTTTATGTAATGTTATGCACTTTCATGTAAAATAGACTTACTAGGGGCTTCAAGGCTGATGCTTGCATACATCATGCACAGCTCTAAAGGGGTGGATATGATTTTAGAGAGTGTGTAATAGATATTATGGCTGAAATGAACCAAGTCAAGCCAATTTCAGACATTTTCTTTTCCTTTTTTTCTAAGCCTCGTTAAAAAGAAGTCTTATGTTCAGTTGTAGTCTACACGCACTCATCGTGGGAATGAATGTTATGGTAATTTGGGGGCTTTTAATTATTTATTTGAATTGTTCTTTTTCAAGGGTGGAATGATTGTACTGTACGCATCTTTAATTACTTAAAAAATTGGATGCACACGTTTGAATTTATGTTGCACACGGTCAAAATTGTAAAAACAGGCTCAAATATATACATGCAAGCAGTGCTAAAGCTTCTACAATGAAAAGGGCAGGCCTGTTAATTCCTTGTTAGTGATCGTGATTGAGTACAATCGGTAGTTGTTGTTTTAGAAAGCATTTTAGATACGCAGAACAATGAGAAAGTCCAAAGAAGTGTCTTTTATCGCTTTAATGTTCCATTGTTTCCTTTATTTAAGCTCAAATCAGTTCGATGTTTGAATGCACAGGAAGTTACAGAAACATGCAGATATTTGTGCAAAAAATGTAGCCAGTAACAGGAAGTTGACAGAAAAATAAAAAGTACAGATATGTGAAAATTCTACTTAAGTACAGTAACAAAGTATTTGTACGTGTCTGTGTTTATCAAAATGAGGTACATTGGGCTTATCTGTAAGTATTTAAACCTGTATAAATAATAATAATTACACTTATTTTTATTTCATCTAATTCCTTCAAAGTCTTTACTAAATATATTATGAATCTAGACATACTCATATATTATTTAAACTGCAATTTGACTGCTTGACTGGATTGCTACTTAATTCAAAGGTAAATTACAAACTAATCAATGCTTGATTTTGCTATGATGCTCCTGAGAAATAATCAGTGTCTTGCCGTTTGCAATAATTCAGCTTTGACTGAAGCATTCTCTTGCTACCCTCTCTTTAACAATTGTATTGTGAGTTCAGAGCACATGTCTGTTTTGTGTTGCAGGAGGTGTGGGCGTGCTGGTGTGAATTGCTGTCCTACATCGAGCAGGAGAATGCCTTTCTGGACCAGTTGGAGGAGAAACTGGACAAGACAGAAAACTTGTCGGGAGGATCTGATGAGCTACAGAAAGTGTTGGATGTAAGTTCATGTGTAAAGCTGGTAAAACACCAGGAGTGGCTCTGCCACGTTACATCAATCATGCAGTTTTGCTCCATTCTCCACACATTTAATCCACACTTGAAGTCTTCACATGGTGACTGATATTGCTCGATGCTGTTCCTGTGTCTGACATCGTGCCCTCCTCACGTGTGCTGTGCAGCCTAACGTGGAAAACGGTGAATAAGTTGCTACTTGTGTTGTGGATTTCTGAAACTGACTCCAAGGGCTTTCACCCAATCACACACATTCCTACAGCACTGTTATCGATGCTTTCTCTAATCATTCCAGTGAACGCAGGCATCTCGGTGTTTACTGTCTCACCCAAGGATACTTCGATATGCAGGAACTGGGGATCGATCAGCTGATCTTCTGACTGGTAGTTTCTCTTCTTTCTTTCTGTCTGTACATGCAGAGCATTGAGGTTCTTTTGCAGCACCCAGAAGACAACAGGAACCAGATCAGAGAACTCGCCCAGACTCTGATGGATGGAGGTGTTCTGGATGAGCTGATTCAGCAAAAGTTGGATGCTTTCAACACCCGATGGGATGAACTGATGGCGAGGGTAAGATATACAGCACGTGTTCTGAACTGTAATGTAAGCACACAGCAGAAAACCAACCCTGAAAGAACCGTTACTTTATTGTTTTAATAAGCAGTCTACTTTTTTCTTATTTGTTCATATGTTTTAGGCCAGAGAGCAGTTTGTGCTCATTTACCTGAATGTGTGTCGTTTATTAGTTTGTCTGGAAGTATCAGTGGGAAACTCAAGTGAACTAGTCACTGAACTACTCAGCAGGAACTTTCTAGTCACTGTCAGAGCTGCAGCACAGCGAGCTTTTAGGACAACCTGATAATTCTTTGGTCTGGGAGACATGAAACGTGGGATACACAGGGATAACTTAACTCTCACTGCTGAAGGACTGATGACAGAATCAGTTTCATGGCCTGAGGCATGCTTTTGGGCCTGAGGGCAGTGCAGAAAGTCTTCAAGGCAACAGATGAATTGTGGACCTCTGTCAGATACCATTTCCACTGGAATACCATGAAATGAGTAGCTTAGCTTTCTCAGAGGCTGTGGACAGTTTATCTAAGGCTGACCTGGAGCAGATGGAAAGGATGCCTGTTGTATTTTTGGAGGTTGGTAGGCTGGTAACAAAATCGAGTGCTATATGAGTCCAGGGTCTGTAGTGTGTTGACGCGAGTTGTGACAGACCGGGAGGCCGCTGGGAGCTACTTTAGCTTCAGGTTCAGATCGGACATGCTGCCATGTGTCCTTTCACAACTCACCGGAAAAAGTTCAGGCAGAAGTGAAACAGCGTCTGCCTCACGCACAGTTATGGGGGTCTGAGCCATAAGCATGAGTGTCTGGGTGGGTCTTGTGGTGACGCTGGAGCGGATCTTCGGCACCGCCTGCTCTCAGCTGGTCTTAAAAGCCAATCCATTGATTCCTGCTCATGGCTCACAGGTGAGAGGAGACAAAAGTGGGACGCAGACTGTCCCATATTTATAAAACGTAAAGTTTTTGTTGAACTTTCTATATGAGACGGCGAACAAAAGGTACTTTTATGTAATTTAATTGTTGATCTACTACGTAACTAACAGTGGAGTTCTTTATCAGCAGTTAGATTTTGTAGCCACTGGTTGGATTTCTTGTTGTCACATCTTCTCTTTGAGGTTGATTAATGATTCTTCTCTTCATTGTAATTCTCCTGGAGACATCTTGTGTTTCTCTTCATTTTCACACATAAACTGGTTTTTTAATCATTGCTCCCCTTTTGTATCTTTATCTGACTAATTCTTGTCCTCCATTTGTCCCTTTGCCATCCTTCCAGTCATCACGATGACATGATTGCATTCTCAGCCACTCGCTGTGATCCTCAGCGACAGATTAGACATAGTTGTGCGCCTCCCTTACAACAGAACCAGATTAATGTTCTCCTTGCTGCCTGATAAGCCTTCTTTTGTTTGTCTACCCTACATAGACTGCACGAGTGTGTGTGTGTGTGTTTTGTGTTTTTTATTTCAGACCTTTTGTGTTTTTGAGAGGAACAGAAGCTCCTACTCCTTGTTTTGGTATTTATAGCAGCATGTATGCATGTAGGGAGAGGCTGGGCAGCTCTGAGCCCTGTTTGTTTGTTATCTATCAAAAAGACGAGGAGCCGAAACACAGGAGCAGAGTTTTAGTGAGTATTTCTTGGAATGATGGATGAGAAGCAAATGTGCACCGCGAGCAAAATATTGCCTGAATGTTTTTGCTTTGTTGAGCTGAAAAGACGGCATTGAGGAAATCAATTTTTATTTCTTACATCTGGCAAAAATGTGATGTTTCATGAGCAACTCTGTCAGATAACTAGGGTTGTTTGTCAGTTTCACGGATTTCAGATGACCTTTGAAATCTTATTGTTTTAAACTTTGAACATAATGACATGTACTCAAAGTACCACATTAGTCTGAATATAGGCTGAGCCTGAATATACCATCCGTAGCTTTGTTTGAGCAAAAGTCTTGTTACAGAAAGGAAAGGAATTCACCTTTAAACTGACTAAAATTCAATTTTCTTATGCAAGTGAAATATGGTTTTATATAAGCTTAGAGGTTTAGTTTTCACTTATAATAAGTTAGCATTATTATTATATTAAGCAGGATGACAACATGTTCAAAATGCAAATCGAGTAAAATAAATAAATACATAAAATGTTATAAAAAAAATGCCCAAATGAAAATCTGATATTCTGTTTACTCTATCAAAAAGAAAAGGAACTCTTTTTTTTGTCATCATGTTTCAACTTTCTTTCCATGACGAGAGGTGCATGCTAAATATGCTAAATAAGCTAAATATGCTAAATATGCTAAATAGGCTAAATATGCTAAATATGCTAAATATGCTAAATAGGCTAAATATGCTAAATAGGCTAAATATGCTAAATAGGCTAAATATGCTAAATATGCTAAATAGGCTAAATAGAGACAAGCCATACTAACTGTTTAATCTTGATTTATTCTCATCTGATGATAAACGGTGACTTGCTATGAGTGGCCAAAGTACAGACGAAAGTATGACTTATCCTGTTATTGACACAGTAGCCGTCAGTAAACTGAAGGCCTGAGCTTACTACAGAAGTCGACTTTAAAGTGGTTTGGGAGAAAGTAACATTTTCAACAATGTTTGTTAGATTCAGACAATTCTTTGGTTTCATTCAGCAGAAACATGATCTACTTCACTTGTCACGTGCTGTTCTGCTATAACAGCTTATTCTGATTTAGAAAGTGATTCTGAGATTGTGGCTCTGTTGTCATTGGTGATTACTCTTAAACCAGAGGCTTCAAAAAGCATTATTCTTCTTTTTCACCCTACTTAGCTGATGAAAAATAAGATAAGTGCAAGAGTCAGTCAGCTTCCTTTCACAAGCTCTAATTAGCTGACAGAGCAGAATAATAATCTCATTATATTAATGTTCCACTTTAAAGTGATAAATCTGCCCCATGCATGCAAAAAACAATAATTAAATAATTCCACGTCTCCTTGTTCATTTCTTCAGATCACAGATGCATACTTGCAGATTTCATTTCATTGTTTGGTAACAGATGAAAACCAGTTGGAAGGTGTTTTTGACATGAGGCAGTCAGTCATCGATGTCAGTTTGCACGCGATGGTTCGGGATGGAGGAATAATGAATAAGAAGAAACGCCGTAGTGTGAGGGCCTCAGATGCATGCTCTGCTAACACAAGGCTTAGGCTGGCTCAGGACTATACTTGGAGCCATTATCCTTCTGTATGGGATTAGTATGTTCACTTGTAACTGCATACATTTAAGCCTCTCACACACACAGTCACACAGGCTCTTATATGATGTAATAGGATTGTTTACTAGTTATTCCTGTCTGCAGTCAACGAGAGAGAGTGAAGATGGAAACACTGCAGTAGACACTGAGACACCTCACTGATAACAAATTTCAGAAGAGCGTCGGTTATATAGTGACAACACCGAGAGGACATGCGAGAGACATCCCAGAATCCATCCTTCAAGAGGGTACACACAGGGGTGTGTCTTTGTGTAGATGTACTCATGTGTTTGTCTGTTTGTGTGCTAATAGTGAAGCCTCTATGATTCTCATGGCCTGTAAATAGCTAGAAAATAGTCTGTTTTCATATTTAAAGATGGGAGATACGCAAACTGGGAGCTGGTTCTACAGGAGAGGGACGGACTTTTAGTTTATAACAGCTGGTTATTGTTCTTGTTCTAATTTACATGAGTTAGAATATGTCTTTTGACTTTCTTGTTTCCACAGGCAGCACTCAGGCAAAAAGAGCTGGAGCAGAACCTCCAGTGGGCTCGGGAGAATGACGAGACCCTGAAGCAGATCCAGGAGTCCTTAGCTAACACAGACCGCCACCTCACTGCATACCTGGCTGATCAAATCGACGCTCAGCAGATACCACAGGAAGCTCAGGTAGCCATAGCACAACGATCCTTCTATAACCTTTATAGTCACATGACAGGAACAAAGGCATTTGTTTCCCAACCAAGGAAGACAGAATTCCAGATGATATCCTGACTTTACAATTTTACAAACATTTGTAAAATAGTACAGCACCGTAGTGTGAGGTCTAATATCAGCCGGCCAAAATAAAAAGAACCAGTTCTGAAACCAGTTTGGGCGTCTTTAGCAGATTGAAAGTCAAATCCAGACCAGCGCTGACCAAACAGACACACAAACAGCCTCGGTCTTTGTGTCCTTGCCTCTTTTTCCGGCTGTCTTCCCCACACTTTGATTTGATTTCTCTCGGTCTCCCTTTCACCATCTCTCTCTCTTACTGACACACACACATATACACAGAGGATAAAAGGATGATTACATTATGGGAGCAGAGTGGACGACCACTCCTGAGACTTTGTTTTTAAAGAGAAGGATGGCAGAGACAAAGTGTGTGCGAGAGAATCTGTAAGTGTGGCGGTGATGTGGGCTCGTGTTTGGACTCTCTTCTTGATATCTCCTGCCCCCTTGTGGTCAGCAGAAGGTTGTACACTGTCAGTCCATTTAAGCATTTTTAGGGTTTATTTCACTTTGACTTTAGTGTTTAATTGAATTTAATTAATTAGATAAAATTACATGAATTCTTTATGTATCATGTGTGTTTGTGTTTTCACAAGAAAATCCAGTCAGAGCTGAGCAGCCATGAAACGACCCTGGAGGACTTGAGGAAGAAGAACCAGAACAAAGACAAAGACCCTTCCCCAAAGATCATGGGGCAGTTGGACCTTACCCAGGTACATGACCACAGACAGTGTGCTGAAATGGGTAATATAGGTGCAAACAGCCCTTACTGACGACCACTTGAAAACATCAGGTCACGTTTTTGATCCTAAAGCTAGAAAACATGTAAATGGACTCTACTTGGATGCTCAGATCTCCTGCACATCAAATTTACTCATCAGAACCTGTCTGGAGGTGTTGGGTGGTACAAGTATAACCAACAGTATAAAATGCAGAAGATAATGCTGAAAATCAAAGGGCATTATTACTTACATCAGTGCGAGCATACTGTGCCATGTGGGGTGGCTGTAGCTCAGGTGGTAGAGCAGATCATCTACTGAGCGGTTGGTGGCTTCCCCCAGGCTGCATGCCAAATATCCTTGGGCAAGATACTGACCCCAAATTGCTCTCCAATGCATCCATCAGAGTATGAATGTGTGTGAATGTTAGTTAGAAAGCACTAAGGAAATGTGAATGGGTGAATGCACAAGTTGTATAAAGCGCTTTGAGTGCTCAGAAGAGTAGAAAAGCTACATAAGAACCATTTACCATCTATGTAAGGCCTGTGGTAGGATCTCAGTAAGATGTGGTGATTTCTCTGCTGTCTACATGCAGTTTCAATTCCTTTCCTCATGTAATTTTCCATGCTGCAGCATTCCTGTACATGTCACGGCGGGGTGCGCCAGTGTGAGGAAAGAGGTAGACCCAGATGCAGACAAAACGTAGTTTCAAAAATAGAGCGAGCCTTTATTGGCTGATTGCAGAAGAAAAAACAAGGAGCTAGGGAAACTAAGGAGGCTATGAACACTGTGTTAACAAAAGGGCTGTGAACACTGAGTAAACTAGAAAACACAGAGAAACAATGGAGTAAAACTGTGGTGAGGTTAACAGACGATCTGACAGTGACTGAGTGGAACACACAGACTAAATACACAAGGAATGATCAAAGGAAGTAGAATCACATGGGCAAAACAGCTGACAATTAACATAATGACAGGACACGTGAAACTAAACATAACACAAAACTCTTTCAAAATAAAACAGGAAACATAAGGAAATCCAGACATGACTTGAACTTGACAAACAAAGAAAACTTAGACATGAAACATGGCAGAATGTAACCAGATAAACCGAAATGAAACGAGCCTAAAAAGAACAAGAAACTCAGAATACTGGGTCACATGACCCAGGGCCATGACAGTACAGTATTTGATACCTTCGTCCTGAACTGATTACAGGTCAAATTCTAAATCAAAGAGTAGTAATTATTATGTTATCGCTGTCCTCTTTTTTTATCTCCACTGCAAGTATGCATGCATGTTGCACATTTGCGCCACTGACAGGTGATTAAATGCCTGCCAGTACTCAAACGTGTCTTTGGAAGTTATTGCTGTGGTAACTGTATCAACGACCACTTTTTGCCATGTTAGTGGACACATGTACAGACAGGATATGGTGTTTCCTGTAGGACTCTCATTATGTGCACTGTGGGTCTTGTCATTTCCCAGAATATGCTGGCAGACGTGTGGACTAAGTTCCGACTCTTCCAGAAGCCTGCCAACTTTGATTCTCGGCTGCTCGAGTGTGAGCGCGTGCTAGCCTGGGTCAAAAGTCAAATGGGGGTGCTGGACATCCGCAGTGTGGAGCAGGATGTGGTGCAGTCACAGCTGGAGCAGTGCATGGTGGGTATTTGTTTCACCTATGAACTGATGGAGAGATTCTATTTGAAGTGGCTTCTATCTATTTGGCTTGAACAGAAGCTGTACAAAGCGCTGAGTGAAGTGAAAGGGGAGGTGGAGACGGTTATAAAAACAGGCAGACAAATCGTGCAGCGGCAGCAGACTGAGCAGCCCAAAGAGCTGGACGACAGAGTGACTGCTCTGAAACTGCTGTATAACCAGATGGGAGCTCAGGTTAGGACACACACACACGCACACACACACACACTGGAGTAACTCCAGCAGCATAATCAAAGAATGTGTGTTTGTAGGTGACAGAGAGCAAGTTGGAGCTGGAGAAGAGTCTGAAGTTGTCAAGGAAGCTGCGTAAGGAGCTGAACGGGCTCACAGAATGGCTCGCCGCCACTGATGCCGAGTTGACGAGGCGCTCTGCAGTGGATGGGATGCCCAGTGACCTGAAGGACGAGGTGGCGTGGGCACAGGTACCTCCGTGTATACATCGACACGAAGACAAACATTAAAGAGTGATAATATCTTTTATTTTAAGTGCTTTTATAAACATGCAAGGTCACCTTACATAGAAAAGTTCTTCTGTCCTTGTTTCTTAATTGTTCTCAGTCCATCCATGGGGAGACGGAGAGACATCAGCCACAGCTGCAGGCAGTGGTGGACCTCGCCGAGGCCTTAAAGGCTGTGCTGCGCGGCCACGGAGGCCTTGTGGACGACAAAGTTAGCCTGCTGCACTGCAACTGGATTGCAGTGACTTCTAGAGCAGAAGAATGGCTCAACCTGCTGCTGGTCAGAAATAGAACTGAAACAACCTGCTCTTATTATACTTTTCATTTATCTATTGTTTCAGTTCTAATATTAGACCTGGTTTGCTAAATATAGCTCGTGTAGATGTCACTGTTTGCAGAAGAAGAGTCTCATTTTTCTCCTTCTTTCTCTCTTTCAGGACTACCAGCAGCAGATGCACAAGTTGGATGGACAAATACAGGAAGTGAATGGATGGATCAATGGTGCAGAGAGAAAAATGAATGAGATAGACAGCCAGGGACCCAGTGATGTGTTGAAGGTTGTTTATATACTTTGAGGCTTTTTTCCCTATGACAAATGTTTCTTTCATGTCTTAGGTGAAGACAGTTTATACACCTAACATATGTGTCTTGGGACCTGCAGGTGCTACGTGCAGAGCTGGAACTCACCAGAGGAAAGATGGAGGAGGTAAGGTCTCTGGGGCAAGAGTTAATGTCCACCAGGGGGGACAACTGCCAGGCCGTGGTCGGACCCAAGCTGGAGCAGCTGAACCACAGATTTGACGCCATCTCTCAGCGCATTACCTCTGGAATGGTAGGGAAGTACCTTTATATAGATATACTGTTTGTTTGGCTGTTTCATATTTATTGTTAAATGCTATATCTTAAATCCTAAAATCCATGAATTTACTTTAATAGATTTCAAATTGTAGTTGCTCCTTAACTCTTCTTCTTAGTCTTACATAGGTCTGAGACTGTGTAAATAAATGTACATTCTGTGTGTATGTGTGCGCCTGTACATCGTTGCCATGGGACTGTGTGTGTGCGGCAGACGGCAGCATCAGCCAAAGAGCTGGAGCAGTACCACAGTGACGCGCAGGTCTGGCTGGAGCTCCTGGAAGATGAAGTCAAACAAGGGGAAAACCTGAAGGAAGAAGATTTCCTGGAGGACAAGGTCTGTTACCCTCACACCAAGGTTCAGTCACAGCTAGTGTGACTTCCAGTCATTTTCTGTTTCGACTAACAAACCAAGCATGTACTTATGTGTTTAGGACTGTGAGGAGGGCGCAGTTAAGGAGTTACTGTTAAAAGGAGAGAGTCTACAGAAGAGAGTCCCGGATCTGGACAAGAGAGAGGAGATCAGACTTAAGCATAACAAGCTGAACATGAAATACAACACAGTGAAGGTAACAGACATAACAGCTAATATTAAACAGAGTAATAACATGGGAGTATATTCACAATGTGTTAAATCATTGCAATGAAATATCTAAAAGTTGCTGCTAACACATTAAGCCAAACCCTGTTATCTGTGTTCAAGTCAGAAAAAAGTTACTCTTTGCTGGCTAGCATGTTATGCTAATATGCTAATATTAGCATAATATGCTAATATTAGCAAAATATGCTAATATTAGCAAATTATGCTAATATGCTATTATTAGCTAATATGTTAACAATAAGCCAAAATAAAGCAAACCGTTACATTAAATAAAATAAAACTTAAAAAAGTAAAGATTTTTTAATTTTCACTAAATACAAAACTAAACTTGTTGTACTTGCTTCTATAAATATAGAAGTATGTATGTATTACATTAAATAAATAAAAAACAAGTTAAAGTGCTCATACATGCAAATACAGAAACAGTTTCTACAATGAAAACTTTTTTTGAGATAATAATTCTGGGAGGAAAGAAGCAAGATGACATGAATGTTAGTGTTCTTCTCAGCTATAGCTGCACATAAACACTGTTTTATTTTGAATACATGTAACAGCAGGTCAGCTGGATGAAAGCTGTGTCACATAAAGATATTTGTGATATTCATGTGTGTGCATGTCTCTGTGTGCTTGTGTGGTCACATGCATGTAGGATCTGCGCGTCCTTCGAAACAGGAAGGCATTGGCTATTGCGCCCCAGTGGTACCAATACAGGAGGAAGTCACATGACCTGCTTGCCTGGCTAGATGACATTCAGCGCAGAGTGGACTTACTGCCTGACCCGCCTGAGGGAGAGAGGGTCAAGGTGACGATGTGCACAGAAACACACACACAGCTCCCTTCCATAAAGCACTTCTTTGTATGTTATATTTGGCTTTTCTCAAAGACCCACAGCCTGACTTTATGTTTGTCACCGCAGCTCTTCATCTCACGCCTTTTCTTTCCCACATCATCTGCTTTGATCTTTTGTCATTCTGTGTTTTGCGGTATATATTCCTTTATTTCTATCCTTCCTCTCCCCTTCTCCAACTTTTGGACAAAGATTTAATATCAAAGATTTGCAGCTTAATGACATGGAAACACTCCCTGAGCATTTTTATTACCATCACCGGTAGATTTTATTAAGGATTTAGTTTTTTATTAATGGACCAGAGTTGTATGCAATATTTTATTGTCATTAAATAATTACTAACTGTCTTTTAAGGCAGCATTGAACTTAAAATCCCTGTTTAGTACTTCACGATGAATGATAAAACTCCTATTTAATTCAGTAAACTATGGAGCTTTGCTGCAGCAAACATACTTGACCTTACTTGACCAACTCAGTAGGTTTAGACAGCCAACATTATATTAAAACCATGTACTTTACTTATATTTGTCAATTGATTAGTTTTTCAAAATAATTTATATACACTGTGTTGTAAAGTAATCACTTATTCACACAAACCATTGAAACAGGTGTTCCAATCACTTAGATAGCCACAGATGTACAAATGACAGAGCAAGGTTATGCTGGGGTGTATAGTGCACATCACTATAGACCTCCAAACTTCATGTGGGATTCAGATTAGCTCGGGACCAGTAGGTAGAGAGCTTCATGGCTGGGCAGCTGCATCCAAGCCCTACATCACCATGACAAGCACAATTGCAAAGCGTTGGATGCAGTGGCCTAGAGCACGTTGCTACTAGACTCTAGAGCAGTGAAGATGTGCTCTCTGGAGTGATGCATCACATTTCTCTGTCTGGAAATCCACTGGATGAGTCTGGGTTTGGCAGTTCCCAAGTAAATGGTACTTGTCAGACTGCATTGCCTCAATTGTAAAGTTTGGTATGGGGCTGTTTGTCAGGAGCTGGGCTCGGCCCCTTAGTTCTAGTGAAAGGAACTCTTAACCTTCAGTGCATGAAGACCCACAAAGACATGGATGAGCAAGTTTGGTGTGGAGGAACTTGACTGACCAGCACAGAGTCCTGACTTCAACCCAATACAACAGCTTTGGGATGAATTGGAGCTGAGACCTCGAGCCAGGTCTACTCGTCCACCATCAGTGACTTCACAAATGCACTTGGAAGGGAAAGCCTACCCAGAAGAATTGAGGGTTTTATAGCTGCGAAGGGTGAGCCAACGTCAAATTAAGCCCATATTAAAAATGGGATCTCAATCAATTTCATACGCTTGTGAAGGCAGCATTTGTAACTTTGTTACCGTTTCTAGGCGCTCCTTCTGGTTGCTAAGTTTTTGAAACTGCAGCATCTGAAAAAAACACAAGAATCATATTGTTTGTTTAGAGCAATTTTAAGTATTAAGATGTGCAATGATTTCTTATTAAAGCTACAGCAGTGCAGCACTAACATCTGGTTCTGATTTGGAGAAGGTGTGAGAAGGAAACCCTGGACTCCCACCCGTTTCCCGCCCTTTCTGACTCTCTGTATGTGTTTCACTTTCAGATGATCACTATGACATTTCGCTAAGCGGACGCACCGCCCGCACGTCTCAGACTCATCATCATTGCCGCGACAGATATTCCTCACTGCTTGTCCGTCTGTGTCTCTGTCCATCCTTCTGCTTCCAGTCTGCTCGTGTAGATCTTTGTTTCTGTTCAGCCAGAAACTGCTTAGTTCACACAATAACTTTCCTGTTCTCTGTATGAATAAAGTCTCAGGCAGTCAGTGCCTCATGATCACTGCTTTCTTTTTGAAATGGAGTTAAATACAAATATACAGCCTGAACTTTGTATGTTTATATGTGACACTGACGAACACAACACTTTGTCCCTTTTGTCAATGTATTGTCTCTGATGGGTAAATGATGTGCTGATGGGAAAAAGAAAGTGGAACGTGTCATTATTTATTATTATTGTGTGTGTGTGTGTGTGTGTGTGTGTGTGTGTGTGTGTGTGTGTGTGTGTTTCCAATACATCTACATACTTCTCTGTGCTTGCCCCACTTGGCCCCCGACCAATAGCGAGTGACCTTCCCCGTTGATTTTGTTCAATAGGAAATTGGCTCAGAGTTCGACAAGAAGAAGGAGGAGCTTAAGGAGGTGCAGGGCTTAGCCAATCAGCTTTCAGAGGCTGGAGCCACCAATCTAGTGGAGCCCCGCCAACTCCAGCTCAACACACGCTGGGTTGAGGTGGAGGGCAAGTTCATACCCTTCAAAAGACAATGTGTGAGTTTCAGTAGGCACAACTTGTGTATCTACAGTACTAACAGAAAATACTTTAATTATTATATTTCAATACTAACTCTTTAATCTCTCAAAGGTAGCAGTAAACGTTGTAACAATTCATTTTTATCTAACAGCATGAAAGCTTCGATCCAAACGAAGGTTAGGAGCAGTGAACTTACAGTCATGTTTACAGTTAATCATCTTAAATCAGCCAACGAACAGAGTTCTGATTGAGTAAAACTAATATTGGTACCACAAACTCATTAGCTCTAACAACTATCATATGCTAGTAGTGCTAGCTTAATCATTTACTACTAGATTCAGCATTCATGTAGGCTGTTTTTTAATAGTGCTGCCGAGGTGGTTAGCATAGAGTGGTTACATTTTGTGTGTTTCCCTGTGAGACTTATGGACGATAAGAAACATTTAAAATGTTACCAACGTTATCTTTTAGTCCCTACCTAAATACCCCAAATTTGAGACCTTCTCTGTCTCTTTATCTATCTCAAAGCTGATAGTACAATATATTTTTATGTTTTGAAAATCTGGATTTGATTGTCTCCACTCAAGGAAACAAGTTGCTTTTTGTGTCTTTCTATGCTGCATTCTCATCCACACATTATACCTGTACACAAGTTTAAATCTCCTTGGTTGCTTTGTCTTACTCTGTGTCCCTGCATGCTCCACAAACCAATCACATTACTGCCAGTTCCCTGATCTGCAAATCACAGAAGATGTATGTATCTTGTAAGCCACTAACAGGACATACATGTACATACACTTAAATGATATCATCTTAGACAGATGCACATGTGAACTGTCAGATCTGATCTCAGACCAGTCTTAAGCACAGTAGTATCAGTTCGTCATTTTCTGTCTTGCTCTCTTACAGCATTGGACAGTGAACATAAGCTGCTAATGTCACTCATCTGGTCAAATATGTTCCTTAAATATTCCTGATCACAGCGATCTTATGAAGCTGACATCTTCTGGACACTGTCTTCATAATACTAAAGTGCTCTCAAAATAAAGTCTCATTTTGAGTTCAGAGTTACAGGTCAGGGGGTAAGAAATAAGGCCGCACATCTGGCCACCCCTGTCGGTAGTGTCTTGCCCAAGGAGACTGGAAGCACCCAGGGATCAAACCATGAACCTTTTAGCTGGCAGATGAAACCAATTCTGCTGTTGTTTAATATGAGGTGAAACCTGAGTGGCTTTAAGTCAACTACAGGTGCTCCGTGCTCACACACCAGAGTCAAATACAAAATGTTGGAAATGTGAAAATGTGTGGGCAGTGTTTGGTCCGTTGCTACTAATGTGAGGCAGTAAATTAGAGTCTAATCACTAGGCAACCGTTGCTCTTAAAATAATGTCCAGTGTTGACATAATTCATAAATATGACCACAAGCTTTTCCCACTTTAATCAGTCTGTTTTTAAGCAGGAAGTTGTTTAAAAATAAATAAATAAATGTAAAATTAGTCTTAAGAATTATGAAAAAATAACAACAGTCAGTCTTTAGCATCCAGGACAAACTGTTGCCTAACGACGGTTTAGGAGCACAGCTGAGTGATATTATGACGTCTAGTTTTTGATGGTTACAATGTTGTGGAACACATAGTTATAAAAAGCCATACGCACAGAACAAACCAACAATAGAAAGAAAAAGCATGTAACATGAAATGTAGTATTGTGAGACTTTATGGGCTTGTTGTTGGCTTAAAATATGAGACGTCAAAAAAAGTGAGCGGCAACTTTACAGGATGGAAGGTCACAGCAGAGACGTGCTCCTGGTGTAGGAAACAATGATGACTGTAAGCAGAGAAGCAAAGGCTTTCAGAACTGCCCCTCTCAATTTCACCTCATAACACACACACATACATACACCTGATATCAGAGAAAGGTTTTTCTTTTGCAAAGGCTTGAAGGATCAGCCCACCAGGTCTTCACATCAAAATCATTTTGACCTTCGTGATAAACACAAGTGGTTCTATGGCAACAGCTGCACTTTAGCAGATGTTTGGGCATCAGTGGTAAAAACTGAGATCCTTAAAATAAAAAAAATAAAACAAGATTAACATATTAGTTTTGCTTTGGACAGTTCAAAGTAGGACAACCCAGGAGACCTCAGCTCTCACAAAGATCCTCAGATCTCAATTAGCCTGTTAGTGTTACACTTGTTCACAGTCGTCATTAACCTCCTAAGACCCGAACTCTTCCACGGCAGCATTTTTGATTTCTCTTTGATATTTGGCTGATTTGGACCTGATGAATGTAAAAACAAAGAATGACCAGATTTTTTTTTTACCTGATTTTTGTTTCTAAGAAAAATGAGAGCCACATATGAGGATATTTGTTTAAAATTTCAATAGAAAAGTAGCAGTATAATGTCCTCGTAAGTGCATATCAGGCCCTTGTAGAGCAAAATTGAGTATTTTGGTCTAAATAACCCAAAATGTGACGTCCACATATGTGGACGCAGGTCCTAGGAGGTTAAAGATGCACATTTTAAGGCTTTCTCAAGACTCAGACTCCTCCAGCCGTCCCCTAACAATTAACAGGCTTGGGTTACTCTATGCACCAGATTGGGACTAAAAATGAAAACAAGTGTTTTTAGGTAGTCGTTTGTGCAGCTTCAAAAAACTGCAGTTTAACAAACGTTTCCAAATTCTTGAAGCAAATGTCAGTAACTTGACTTCTATGACAGAAAGAAGAAACATAAATACAACTCAGTATCTCAATAAACTGCATCAGGCACAAGCTGAAGATTTCGCCTCACCCTTTAACCTAAACTAGGCTACAGCTGGGCCTCCAAAGCAGGGACACCATCGCTTCATAGTGCTAAAGGTTTACAGAACGAATGAAACCCATTCAATCAGACAAGGAGTCACAGACTCTGAGCTCAACAGGCTTTAATGGTTATTGTATTTGCAAAGAGACATTTACTCAGCACTGGCCATGCAGAGTTCCCCAACCTTTGTTTGGTCACATTTTTCTGTTTGGATCATATGTGTTACACTTACATGACTTATGCACAACAAAAGTTTATTATTAGACAAAAATAAATATGCAGACACAAAATGTAGTTTGAAAATTTGGGGGTTCAGGAAAACGAGTCATTTATTTAGATTATTTTCTGATGACGAGAAAACAAAATTAAGATGCAGATGTTGTTTTCTTCGATATGTTCTCTTTTTCTGATTCGGCTCTGCTTTGTATGTTTGTGTTGCCTTGTTATGTGTCTGTGTGTGCATGTGTGTGCACTTGTGTAATCAGGAGTATATCACAGAGCTCCAGGCGCTGCTGTGCTCGGTGTCAGAGACGGACTTCAAGCTGAACTCTCCTGAATACTGGCCTGCAGCGTATTATAACATGTCTCAGCAGGAGCACTGCCTGAAGGTCAGCGTTGCTTTTGAACTTGTGTCTAAAGCCCAGTGAGATCAAATATACTAAAACTTATAAGTATTATACTGTTGTTTATACCGTTATACTGAGTTTCCTATTGCAGTCAATGTTGTTTTATATTTTAATGTATTTTCTCTCGTGCTGTGTACCATAGTTTCCATGACTACGTACCAAACAGGAAAATGTGCCTCTTGTAACATAAGAAGCTGTTGTAATAATGAATATAAATGCAGTCTTTGAACAAGTATCCATAACCTTTGAACTGGTTTCACATTACAACCTATTAAATCCACTTCTTTGTATTCTTTAAGGGCTCAGAGTCTAACTCAAAAAATGATCTTTAATCTTACATATTGGAGACTGAGCAGACACACAAACACGCCAGCCCGGGCATCAGCAGCCCGTCTCGCTATATATTTTGCAGCACGTCACACACAGTTTCGATACAAACAACTCCTTATATGGTACAAGTTCCTCTTTTCTTAAGCTGTGTCCCAAAATGTCGGCTGCATCCTTCGGAGGACCCGGCCTTCGCGGTCTACGTGGGCCGGGTCCTTCAAAGACCGAGAAGGCCGGAAGTGCGAGGCTGTGAAATGTGACGGTCGAGCCTTCTGATTAGCGTCACCGCTGTCTCGGTGGAGTTTAATAAACTCGGCCGTCTGCTCCTTGCTATCTAAAATATAACAGGACACTGGAGGAAACTCTCGACCGTCTCACACTTCTGTTTAATCAGTTTTCTGTTTGATGTTTATTCAGCTGTGTAAAAACCAAGGAGGAACCCACCGGGGGGATTAATAAAGTTTTATTTAATCTAATAACTTTGATCTCAGCCAAACCAATTTACTCCGGAACAAATAAAACACCGAAAAACTGTAAAAAAATTACATTTTTAAGTTATCCGAGTGACTTATATATCATGTTTAACCTGAGTAGCGAAAGAGCGGGGGTCTGAAAACGATGAAGCCGGGAGTCCGCTGCTCTCGCCGGCTGGAGTGACCTTTGAACCCCCCCGGCTTGCTATCGAGCTAGTGGGTAACAGACGTCTCCGAAAACGTCGGCACACTTTTGCAAATATGCGATATCTTGATAAACCGAGCAGATATTTGATGTTTACACAGCTACTTTCTTGCCTTAAAATATGTTAAACGTTTATTTTGTGACCCAGAAAGAATAATAAGAGTAATTTTAAAATTCAGTAGTGGCCCAGAATTCATAGCGCGGCCCAGCCAAATTTTAGCTTGCAGCTGAAATTTGGCTGGGCCGCGCTATGAATTCTGGGATATGGTGGGCCACGAAGGACACACCCGACCCATCCTTCAAATTCGGGGAAATGAAGGACGCATTTGAAGGAGTCGATGAATTGGGACAGCCTTCGTCGCGTTGCTGTGACGTAATCGGCCTTCAAATGCGGCCTCCGGAGGATGCAGCTGGCGTTTTGGGACACAGCTGTGTCAAATTTCCAGTGCACTTCCTCTTTCTAAAGTCTGTTGCCAGGGCAACCTGTCACTCTTAACACAGTTCTCGTGTGGGTCTGGCATACGTAAAACAATATAATCAGACAATAAGCACCAAGAATATATATATTTAAATCCCAACAAACCACAAACTTCGATGCACTTATTGGGATTTTATGTAATAATTGTGATGTGGAAAGATAACGATACACGGTGTTCAGGTTCATTTATTCTATTTTGGGGTTTTCTTCTAAAATGTATCGTGTTAAGAGAACAATTATTTTCACACCAGACACTCTCCTCAGTCACATGTTGGTATTTTTCCACACATGCAGGACGTAAAGGGGAACATTGACAAGCTGCGAGGTCCTGTCGATGGAGTTCTGGGTCACAGGAAGGAGATGATGTCTGGTGCTCGACCTCTGGAGGGCCAAAGAATCCAGGAGTCTGTCAACCTGCTCAGTATCAGCTGGAGCAAACTGAACAAGCTCTACCAGGACAGACTTAAGTAAGGGTGGTTCCTGAGTCCTTCTCTGTGTGTGCGTTTCTGCACACTTGCCTTTGTATGTGTTTTATGTGCACATGCGGTATTATGTGTGTGTGCTTACATGCATATTTCAAACATTGTGCACAATTATAAATAAACATTTTTCTGTGTGTGTCAAGGCGTTGGCAGGATTGTAACTGCAAGTGGCAGAAGTTTGTTTCGGATCAGAAGGAGCTGGAGGAGTGGCTGAATGATGCTGAGGGGACTTTGAAACTGGCTGAGAGTGACCCAGGAGCACACCGACAGCACCTAAGGGTAAAACACAACTTTTCCTTTTCGAGAAAATGTAACTGCACAAATATAACCTGTAAATTAAAGCTAAATTTGACCGTTTGTTGTTGAATAGTGTCAACGACACTGTGGGAAATCTTCAAATTCCACCTGGATCTCTGTCTATAATTTTCACTTGAAATCAATAAATAATTAATCAGTAATAATCTACTGCGTCTGTATTATGTGCACAGGACTTGACTGAGGAAATACCGCTGCAGGAAGCGGTGCTGGGCAGAGTGAACTCTGCAGGGGTGGACATAAGCCAGATGAGCACAGCAGATGATGCTCTGCAGCTTCAGTCACAGCTCAAGTTACTGAACACTCGGTGGGCCAACGTCTGCCAGCAGCTCAACAAACGAAAGAGGAGGTAAATGTGCACGTGTGCGTGTCTGTAGCTTCCATATGGATCGAGGAACTCGTGCCTTGTCATAACATGAGTTCCACATCTTGGGAATTTTAGAAGCATTTCAAGCACTTGGTCCTGGTGTTCCAAGTATGCGCTGCCTGCTAACATGTTATGTGCTGGAAAGCCTCAGGGTCATATTTGACTCCCGCCTCTGTTGATCTTGTGCTCAGAGCTTGTTCCTGTCCTGCCATTATTAATGTCTCTGTGCTGTCTTCCAGTCCAGGCTTCTCTAACCACTTGTAGGATTTTTTCGTCAGCTGGTGGTGCGTGCCACGGAGAGGCCTATCCTTCCATGATGGTTCCTGTTAGGGATGGTGTTTGTGAAGCGGTGCTTGTAGAGAACCAATTCCAAGTATTTGAATTCGTTGGAATTGTTAGTGTGCCTGTCTGTTGATTCTGCTTGTTTTTTGTAATTGTACTACAATCAGCAGATTTTTGTCACGTGGACTAAAAATGTATTTGGAGGAAAATAATGCTGCAATCTACAGCGCGGATGTGGCTTTTATTTTTATTGCACAAAAAGACAAGAGTGCAACTGTAAATTGCAAACTGTGTGCAGGACAGAAATAACTATAATGCTATGATAATAGCATTATTCTGCTAACACAACTTTGCATTTTTGCAAGCACCTGCACTGACAGCATGCTAATGCTAAGCTAGCCAAGAAGCCAGCGTGATGCTAAAGCTGGACGTGGATTTGTCAGAATCCTTTTATCATCATTAAACATCAGATGTTTCATGGGATTAGAAGCAGCCTGTTAGCAGCATGTAGAATCATTTCCACAGAAACAAATAAATATCTTGATGCATTCTCAATCATCCAGGAAAATAAATCTCCAGAAGTTGATTCTGTTCATCTGGACGTAGCGTTTTCTGGGAGAAACGTTTCGTCATCATCAGGTGACGTCTTTAGTCTCAGCTGACTGCAGGTTTCAATCTTATAAACAGGACATTTGCATAATGACTGAAACCAGCCCACTGAAGGGACAATGGGCTGTGTTCAAAAAGGCCCTGAGTAAATGTGGTTATCCCAGCTGGACTTTTGTCAAAGCTGGAAAGGCACCTAAAGAAAGCTCCAGCTGATCCAGGAGAGAAGGAAAACCGCTGCCCAAGAGAAAACCTGTAGTGATCCCGTACGTGTCAGGAGTATCGGAGCAGTTGAGACACATTTTTTCTAAACACCAGGTCTCTGTGGCTTTTAAACCCCAAAACACGCTGCAACAAAAACTGGTCCACCCCAAGGATCGGGTCCTCCGACACAAACAGAGTAACATAGTGTAGCTGTTAGTGCAGGATTTATACATCGGGGAAACCAAACAACCTCTGACTACAACACAGAAGAGCCTCCTCGTCAGGCCAGGACTCTGCAGTCTGTTCACACCTACAGGCCAGTGGACACTCTTTCAATGATGAGGATGTAACATCCTGGACAGGGAGGAACGCTGGTTTGAGGGCGGAGTCAAGGAGGCCATTTACGTGTAAAGGGAAAGACCATCTTTGAATGGAGGAGGGGCCTAAGGGTACATCTGTCACCATCTTACATGCTGTGATTGCAGCCATTCAACTCTCTGTGAATGGGACTCATGGTTATTGATCAGTGGTTGTTGATCAATGGTCATGAGAATTTGCATAGTCATGATGAAGGTGACCTCCCAGCCCATTGTTCCTTCAGTGGGCTGGTTTCAGTCATTATGCAAATGTCCTGTTTATAAGATTGAAACCTGCAGTCAGCTGAGACTGAAGACGTCACCTGATGATGACGAAACGTTTCTCCCAGAAAACGCTACGTCCAGATGAGCAGAATCAACTTTTGGCGAAACAAATAAAAAGCTAACAGTATAAACAAATGTAATAAGAAAACTGACACAGCGATGGGCTCGTGGTCGAGCCTTAGTGTTTTGGGTTTTTTCAAACAGTCATCCTTTGGTGTCGTTCGTGCCTCTCTTGCTCAGCTGCTTGTGCTCCTCTTCCTCTTCAGGTCCTGAGGTGCTACTAAAATAGAGGGAGCATGATTAGAATATGGGCATCAGCTGTTTTGGTCAGCCTCCTTGGCACTGCTCCCTAAACCCACTGTAACGGTGGTAACGTGCATGTTTACTATACTTACGAGGACCAACAGCCCCCAAAAGTTTGAAGACATTTTTGTGGTTTTAGTGTCAGGGTTACAACTGCATTATGGGTAGGGTAAGCAGCGAAGGAAAGCATTATGTCAGTGAGATTTCCCCACAAGGATATGAATACACTCGTGCGCGTGTGTTACTGATTTTTGTGCCCGTGTGGTCTTTCCAGATAGTAAATGTACTGTTTTTATAAAGTGCTTTTCTATACTACTCAAAGCACTTTAAATAACATGTCTCATGCACACTGACTAACACGTTCATACCCCTTTGTTCAACCCGGGGCTCGGTATCTTGTCCAAGCAGACTTTGACATGCAGACTTGAGCAGCCAGGGATCAAACTACCAACCTTCTGAGTAGTAGATGATCAGCTCCACCTCCTGAGGCACAGCCACCCCTGAGAGGAGAACACTTCTTTTATTGTTTCTCTCTAACCTACAGGTCTGCAGAGGCATCCAGCCTGACCGCAGAGCTGCAGGAGAACGTTGGCTCGATGCTGGGCTGGCTGGACAAAGCTGAGGGCGTCCTGGCCATTCCTCTGCAGCCTGCAGAGCCACAGCACATAAGAGACACTCTGGGCAAAGTTCAGGTATATTCAGTTCAGCCACACAGTTACTCTGAGCTTCGTGAATGTGTGTGCATATTTATGGATTTATGCAAATTCATTTAGCTGCCATCATCGTGTAAACGAGTTTAGATGAGTCGTAATGTAAATTACTCCAATGTGTTGCTCTGTGCAATTAGTAAAAACATTGCAGCGTTTTAATTATTGCAAGATCGTGTGTGTGTGTGTGTGTGTGTGTGTGTGTGTGTGTGTGTGTGAGTGTTTCTGAAATTTTACATAAGATTCTGCTGGTATTGAGCTGCTGCAGTAATGTGTGTGTCTGTGTGTCAGGTGTGTGTGGAGGAGCTTCCTGCCCAGAATGCAGTGATGGAGAGTCTGAACTCAAGACTGAAGCAGATTCCTGCTGATAAACACAAAGACGTCAGGATCATAAACACTCGCTGGTCTCAGGTCAGCTTCTTTCACTATACACACAGCGGACAGCACGCCGCTGCCCAGGAAAGCCATCAGCTGAATAATCATAACTTGACATGACTACACAAAGGCTCTGAGAGAAGGGTGTTCCCCACGTCTAGCTAAGCAGCGCACCACATCATTAAGCTCACGACGTTTAGTTTTGACGGCTTGAAAGTTTGTTGGTATTATAACATCTTTTTTATCAAAGTGCCAATATTTTCACTTTCATCTGTTGTCTACGGAGCCTCGCAGGGGACATGGGAGAAAAAAAATTAAGACGGACTTTTACGAGATCTCGCAAAAGTTGAATTCCAACAATGGCGGCAGCTACTTAGTTGTAATATTACTCTTTCTGGGTCACAAAATACACTTTTAAGATATTTTGAGGCGTGAATGTAGCTGTGTAAATGTCAGATACCTGCTCGGTTTACAAGACATCACATATTTGCAAAAGTGCTCCGACGTTTTCGGAGATCTGACACCCACTAGCTCGAAGCTAACAGGAGGTCGAGACCTACTACAGCCGGGAGGAACACCGCTTTCCCGGCACATCGTGCCTCAACCTCCCGGTCGGCTTCGAGCTGGCGGCCTCTGAAGAATCGGCTAAAACTCGGGATCCCGAGTTTGTTTTGTGAGATCTCGCAAAAGTCCGTCTTAATTTTTTTTCTCCCATGTCCCCTGTGGGGCTCCGTAATTGTGTAGAAAAGATTCTCTTAGATTTAGTTGAATTTGCTCCAGACAGAGTTTAATTTACCAAAGGAGGCGAGCTTTAATCTTTACCAGAAAGACGCTGGAAAACCACTCTTATACTGTGTTTACTACAGACCAGATTATCACCACCTCACCTCCCCCGTAGTAATAAATATCTTGAAAAATGGGTCAACACGGTGGGAGTGGTTTCATGGCCAATCTTCATTTAGGTGTCAAAGGCTCTTCCTGAACGTCAGCTGGAGATCGAGGGTCTGCTGAAGGAGATGGAGAAGTGTGAGAGTCATCTGGATGACCTGTCAGTCTGGGTGTCCAGCACCAGAGCCAAGCTGGAGCACAGCCCTGAGGGACCATCTGCCAGGGTATGGTGCAAAACACTGTGTATATGCATGCATGTATCAGTGCATCATGGCATTTACTAGTAAAACATTCAAGCCCAAACTGCCTGAAATTAATAATACATTGCATATATTACATCCAATATATTATTTATTATATTACATGCAATACACTCGTCTGTCCACAAGGCTTATTGCAGTTTAAGCTCTCTGATTCTGCAGCTCATTAACGAAGTGAAAGTCAAGCAGCCAGACGTGGAGTGTGTGTTGGAGAAAGCTGATCAGTTATACAGGGACTCTCCTCTTGAGCAACCTGGCAAGGTGAGGAAATTAAACGCAGGTGAATCACGTGGCATGAAATCATTAAAACACTGACTTGTCTCACTTCTACCTTTACCTTAAATATTATAAATAAATAGTTACTTTTTGAAGAAATGTAACAAGACTCAAATATATATACTTCTTCCAGCATTTGATGCTTGGACACTGACCTGTGACGTTGTTATCAACAATAAGGAAACTGCTCACATGTGTTTGTGTGTTTTTCAGATGAAATATATCAGGCTGAGGGAATCTTGGACTGTAATCTTGGAGCTGCTGCAGCAGCACAAGGAGAGGACGGCTGCTCAGCTTATAACCAGGAAAGACAGTAAGACCACATTTAATCTTTCACGCATGCATGTGCACACGAGATTAAGTTCGGACTGAGTTTAGGACACAAATTCATGTTCGCAGTACAACTGAAAGTCCTGATATGAGGTTCAGTAAGAGTTCATTTTACTAGATTCAGTCTGGTTCAGTTTCTTTTAGTTATTCATTTGTTTTTTGGGATTGAGAGTTCCAGTTTTTATCTTTCTTTTCTTTGTTGATCAGTCATTGCCAAGATTACACTTCTATGAGTGATACCATTTGAATAATTAGAATCATTTAAATAATGGAAAAACAAATGGAAAGATCAAAGGAGCTTGTAAAGAAAAGCGTCTGGACTTCTTTAAGTTGCTTGAAGACGTTTCACCTTCATCCGAGAAGCTTCTTCAGTTCTAAGGTCAAATGGTGGAGAGTCCCAGATTTAAACCTAGTGGGAGTGTCCCCCCACAGAGGGACAAAAGGACCCCCTGATGATCCTCTAATCGCCTGAGCCAAGGTGTGGAACTGGGTGTGGGTCCCAATCAGCCAGGGTTTCAGGTGAGTTCACTGTGAAACCTGGCCCCACCTTATCATGTGATTTCCTGAGGTCAGATGACCCAGGATGTGAGTGGGCGTTAAGGCGTCTGGGGAGGAACTCAAAACTGGATTATAGATGGCAGAGAGTTGGTGTCGTAAACCACCGCCTCTGTTGCATTGGAGCATTAATCTTGTTTAGTTTTACTGATGACACTCTTTGCCTAAATGATTGCTCTAAGGACCAAATACATATTATTCTTTTCTTTTGTGTTGCCTACTTTTGGTAATAAACCATAATATTGCACTTTTTTCCTCTTGTTTTTTTTTTCCAGTTATTAAGTATATTATTAGAAGCTAAAGGATGTTTTTGGTATATTAATATTGATTGTTGTTACTGGGAAAAGAACCCAGGGCGCTGCAGTCAGTCCATAAATCGAGGCACTGCTGGGTTCCTGATGTGTAAAGGTTTTCGTTTATGATGCCTAACTGGCCTAATGCCAGTTGAGGGAGGTGAGCTTTGGACCCTGCATGGATCAGGTGATGGGGAAGAATCTCTGCTGGTGATACAAGAGCACCACTGAACCTGTCGTAAACCACGGCCTCTGTTCAAAGATGGTCGCTCACAGTGGACATAGATGCTTCTTTCACTCCTCTTTCAAACCATCTGTCCTCTCTGTCCAAAATGTGAACGTTGGCATCCTCGAAAGAGTGACCTTTGACCTTTAGATGCAGCTGGACTGCTGATTCTTGTCCTGTGGAGGTGGCTCTTCTATGTTGTGCCATGCGCTTGTGAAGTGGCTGTTTGGACAAGCCCACTCACATCCTGGGCCATCTGACCTCAGGAATTCGCATGATAGGGTGGAGCAATGAGCTCCACACCCAGTTTCGATGACCTGGATGACTGAGAACCTTCACAGACAAATGGAAAGATCAGCTCCTGCACATGATTATAGGATATCAGCTGATTTGGGGAGTTGTCTCTAATGCTACAGTCACGATATAAAAAATGGTGGTTGGAAACCAAATCATGACCCAACTCGTGACCATGTGGAATAAACTTGCCGTTGGTTTTTGAAATGGTTGTTTGAAAAATGGGGAGCGGGTCGGTGTGGTTATGAATTTAAAGCATAAATGATACATTTGGTGGCGGGCCATTGAGTTCTCTCTGTTCATAATGATCGATTCATTTCAGTGGCAAATTCAGTGAAGGACTTTTACTCTGGTTTTATTTTGAAATAAGAATATGAGCACTTCCTCTAAAACTAAAAGTTCATTTAACTGTATCTGTGTCTCAGATGAAGGTCTGACAGGAAGTTCCCAGCCTGAACACGCAGCATTGGCTCAGTTCAACAAGTCCTGGGCTGAGCTCACTGACTGGCTGACCATGATGGATAACATGGTTCAGAACAAGCGGGTAGTGGTGGCTGACCTCGACGACATCAACAACATGATCAGGCAACTCAAGGTCCGGACCTCTGACCTCTGACCTCACCTTTGACTCTATTTAAAGCACTGCAAAAACTGACCGAGCTGCCTAGTGTGTGAAAGTATGGCTCAGTGCGTAAATACTGAGGACTCACAGATAGTTTAAAACAGTCAGTGGTTAAACTGACAAGCTAGAGATGCTACAGACCTTTATTCTTGATTTGTTTTCCTCCTTAATTGCTTGGAAACTTCTATAAGTAAGTTAAAACAATTGAGAAACTAAATGATTGTTTTCAGGCTTCTCTGCAGGATCTTGATCAACGCCGCCCCCTCCTGGAGACACAGATCACAGCAGCCCAGAACTTGAAGAACAAAACCAGCAGCCAAGAGACCCGCAATGCAATTTCTGAACGCAGTAAGTCTCACACATACACATGCAGCATAGCATCATTTTACATGAAATGTGAGCCTCCCACAGAGGCTAAGTGAAGCTTATTTAGAGCCTATACTAGGCTTTATCAGGGGTGTCCAACTCCAGGCCTCGATGGCCGGCGTCCTGCAGGTTTTAAATCTCACCCTGGGTCAACACACCAGAATCAAATGATTAGTTCATTACCAGGCCTCTGGAGAACATTTGGAGCATGGAGCCATTTAAATCAGCTGTGTTGGATCAAGGACACATCTAAAACCTGCAGGACACCGGCCCTCGAGGCCTGGAGTTGGACAAAACATATTCATCTGCCATAACAGAAGCTGCAGAAGCTGTCTTCACCTTCTTCCTATTAATATAAGCAGCAAGGTAAACCGGCAGAGTGCTCTTAAACTGTTCCAAGATAACCATGTTATACAAATCTGCCTCCTCAGCACCACGTAACATGTAAAGTGGTGGAAAATGTTCCAAGCAAACTCAACATAAGTCTGTTTCTCTCCCCTCTTCCAGTTTCTAAATCTCTGCCTGTCTGCTTCTCTTCCTTTAACACTTCCAGCCTTTACTGTCTCCCCTCCACTGCTCCTTCAACCCTCACTTGGGCGATTGGACGAATATATCGACTATGGTCGATAGTTTTTACAATGGCAGTTTATTTATTTATTTGCTCATGAGTAAGTTTCCTAATAATGATGGAGCTAATAGAAGCAGTCAACAGAAAAATGGAGCTGCAGAAACTGCTGATAGCCTAGCATACTCAGCCGGATGGTTGACACGTACATGCTCTTGCAAGTTAGGCGTGTTTGAGTACTTTGCTTCCACTATACGTCTGCACAAGCGGCACACCGCTTTGGTTACATCCTTAGGTTTACCGCTTTCATCTGGTTTAAAGCCAAAGAAATCCCAAATTGGCGACTTTAGATTTTTTAGTGGTGTCAGCGTTAACGCGCCGTCATCATGACTAACACGATTAACAGTCAACCCATCTGGAGCACACACTGAATCAAAATCCCTGAAATGTCTCTGTCAACGCATTTCGTCAGTTTGGCCAAATTTTGTTCCTTCTGCGCTCCAGATGGGTTGAAAGCGTTAAAAAAATCGTGATGACCGCGTTTAAACATGCGCAAATCAGTCCGTGCATGATTACGTTGCCCCGCCCATCAAAAAGTCTGCGCATGCGTGAATATATTATATAGATTGGACTGACTATTGCCAATTGGAAAATGTTTACATATCGCCCAACCCTCACTCTTTCAAGTTCCACGTCACACTGCAACCGCTCCTTCTCAGTTTTTGCATTTTCCTTCTCTAGCTGCAGGTACAGATCAAATGATAATGACCAATCAATCAGTTCAGCAGCCGATATCACTGGAGCCTGATCTGCCTCCTTCAACAGTACTTTTCAGTTTTTGCCCAGCCCAAGTGTGCATACTTTTGTAGTCACAAACTGTATTAAATTAGCCTGAAGCCAAAAGCCTTTCCTCTATATTTCTATTTTATATTGGAGGACACTCCTCCTCTACAAATCTTCAGGTTCTCAGTTCTTCTTCTTCTTCTCTTACTGCTTGTTTTCGCAAAGATCACCATCTCAAAGAGAAGAGTTACTACAGTGTTTGTTCATTTTGATAGCACATTCTGATTTTGTTTGTGTTTTACTCATAATTTAGTTTAGTTTAATAGATTCAGTCATATATAGTATAAAAGTCTTGTTTTTACTTGTGAGAATTCCTCCAAATGGATTACAAAGCATCACATGTTCCTTGATATCAAATGCAAATGTTTACTGTTCTCTTCCTGCCAAGAACTGAGATTTTGTTGTGTAGTCATGACAAACAGGGAGTGTGGGAGCGAGTTGTAGCTGTAACTGTCCAGCAAAGGTATAATTCTCGCAAAAGGCCAAATGTACAAAAGTTATCAGCTTTCTCTTTCAACTTCAAATTCTCATTTTCATTCTATCTGAAGAAGTCTAACACGACAACAGTAACTATCTTAAAAATATGTTTTTTATTTAGGTTTCCTAAATAACCTGGAATTGGATAAGAGGAAGAGAATGGATGGATGCATGGATGGATGGATGGATGCATGGATGGATGGATGCATGGATGGATGGATGGATGGATGCATGGATGGATGGATGGGTGGATGGATGGATGCACGGATGGATGGATGGGTGGATGGATGGATGGATGGATGGGTGGATGGATGGATGGATGGATGGGTGGATGGATGCATGGATGGATGGATAGATGGATGGATGGGTGGATGGATGGGTGGATGGGTGGATGGATGCGTGGATGGATGGATGCATGGATGGATGCATGGATGCATGGATGGATGGATGGATAGATGCATGGATGGATGGGTGGATGGATGGATGGATGGGTGGATGGATGCATGGATGGATGGATGGATGGATGGATGGATGCATGGATGGATGGACGGATGGATGGATGCATGAATGGATGGATGGGTGGATGGATGGATGGATGGATGGATAGATGGATGGATGGGTGGATGGATGGATGGGTGGATGCATGGATGGATGGATGGATGGATGGATAGATGGATGGATGGATGGATGGATGCATGGATGGATGGATGGATGGATGGGTGGATGGATGCATGGATGGATGCATGGATGGATGGGTGGATGGATGCATGGATGGATGGATGGATGGATGAATGGATGCATGGATGGATGGATGGATGGATGGGTGGATGGATGCATGGATGGATGGATAGATGGATGGATGGGTGGATGGATGGGTGGATGGATGGATGGATGCGTGGATGGATGGATGCATGGATGGATGCATGGATGCATGGATGGATGGATGGATAGATGCATGGATGGATGGGTGGATGGATGGATGGATGGGTGGATGGATGCATGGATGGATGGATGGATGGATGGATGCATGGATGGATGGATGGATGGATGGATGCATGAATGGATGGATGGGTGGATGCATGGATGGATGGATGGATGGATGGATAGATGGATGGATGGGTGGATGGATGGATGGGTGGATGCATGGATGGATGGATGGATGGATGGATGGGTGGATGGATGCATGGATGGATGGATGGGTGGATGGATGCATGGATGGATGGATGCATGGATGGATGGGTGGATGGATGCATGGATGGATGGATGGATGGATGCATGGATGGATGAATGGATGCATGGATGGATGGATGGATTTAGGTTTCCAGACTCCGTCCATGTATTATTTTCGAACTCTCTGACACCTCTACTAGTTGTGTGATTTTATTCTAAAGAACTTGTTAAACAGTGTTTTCTCTCTTTCTTCATAGTTGATCGACTCCAGGCTTCCTGGGAAGACTCTCAGACCAAACTGTCTGATAGGATGAAGCAGCTACAAAACATGCTGCAAGACTCTACCAACTGGCTGGACGCCAAGAAGGGGGTGGATCATGTCGTCCAACAGGCCAATGAGAGACTGGATTCATGGCAGGAGATCACTTATACAGTTGATGCACTGAAAAAACAAAATGCTGAACTGAAGGTGGGATCTGCATTCTGAATTTCACTGTTTTTATACAGACATATAGTCTGCTTACAAGAGCCCCCCCATTAATCAGATCCAACCAATAGAACCCCCCAATAAAATTATGAATGATCTTGCATACATAGGCTGTTGATTTTCTTTACTCATGCCAGCAAAACAGTTGCATGTTTAATCATCTGGGAATTTACCCAGATTTATATATTTATTTAGACAGAGATCTTGACACCCCCCCCCCCCCCCCCCCCCCCCAAATGTTCAGCACAAAGTTACGCCGATGGGGATTGATAATCAGTATCAGCTGATTTGGTGTTAATTAAATTAATAGGTGCACTTTAGGGGCAACGGTGAGACAACACCCACAGCAGAAACGGTTTTACAGGTGGACACCACTGACATTTTTTCCCTCCTCGTCTTTTCTGTTTTTTCAATAGTTTTTAATTTAGCATGTTCAGTATCACTGCTGGTAGCATAAGGTGATACCAGGACCCTACAGCAGGTCCTACAGAGCCCTGCAAGAAGACCTCTGACCTCTTGTTTTCTCCCTGCTTACCCAGCTCTTAATGAAGGAGCTGCAGCAATCCCAGATGCAAGTCAAAGAAACCAATGCACTGGCCAACAAACTACTGACGCTATATGGCAACGATGACACTCACAAAGTCACCCAGATCAACAACAACATGGAGGCTGCCTGCATATACATCAACAAACGGTCAGCATTTTAATATTTTTATTAAAAAATAAACATTTAGGCGGCTATGTTGGTGTTTGACTTAATGAATGTCTCTAAACGGTGCTGTTCTTACGCTTTCAGCCTTGGTTTCCATGGAAATAATAAGTGCACTTTAGTGCAACTACCCCGTCAAAACACCACAATGACTATTTCACCTTTTTGCAAAACGTGTTTAGTCAGGAAGTAATCGTGATGTGATTTCATGGCACATGTTTAGTTTTCCACATGACAGACGAGCATGATAAAAAGAGCATTTGCATTATCTAACAAGAAAGCTTTTAAAGCTATTCAGCCATCATGGACGTCTGGATATTACGTCTATCACATCTTTAGTCTTGTTTACTGACCTCTGCTACATTACATTTGGAATAGAACTGACCCTAAAAATGAAAACCACCCACTCTCTGGGCAGTATTTACTTATTTTTCTTATTTATTCCCGATCTGCTAAGTGTTGTATTTTCTATATATTTATTTTGTTATTCTTTTTAAATGTACTTTAAATTTGCAGTTCAGTAATAACAAATGCAGAGTGCAGCATTTTGTTATTTACCCTGTTGAAACTATTTAAATATTCTTAAAATGACATAAATGAATACATTTTGTTTTACAAAAAGAAACAGTTTCCCCTCTCACCCAGACTCGGGTCCTCTACCAGAGGCCTGGGAGCGCGAGGGTCCTGCTCAGTGTCATTAGCTGTTCCCAGGACTGCGCTCTTCTGGACAGAGATCTCCGATGTTGTTCCCGGGATCCACTCACCTAGCTTTGGAGTCACTGCACCTAGTGCTCCCTTCCTTCCCCTTAGCGTACAGCCTCAGGGTGCTGGACTTGGGGTGAAATGCATGACAAGGAGATAAATTTTAAATATATTTAAGTACTTTGTATATGTTTTATAAGACTTTTATATCAATTTTCGACCCATAAATCATGAAGTTGATCCTGAAGACCTCGGTGGATTTAAGCCAAATTTATTGAATTGTTAACACAACGTCACTGTACAGATATCAAACATGCAAAGTTTTATCAGAATTGATATTAAACTTTGAGCCATTGTGTTTACAGACAGAATGACGAGTGTGCAAAACGAATCTGTTGTTTCTTTAACTGTTTTGAGGAAATAACTTTTATTTACCACCTTTGTTTCTTGTCGTCTGTCTGCACATCTCCAGTGTTTCGGACAGGGAGGCGGCTTTGGAAGCTGCTCTAAAGTTGCTGCAGCAGTTCTACTTTGACTTGGAAAAGTTCCTCAACTGGCTCACGGAGGCTGAGACGACCTGCAATGTTTTACTAAATGCCACGAACAAGGAGAGATTGCAGGAGCAGTCTGAGGCTGCAAGGAACCTGCTGGAACAGTGGAAGGTGGGACACACACAGGTGCTCCTCATCTTTCTGATATAGCTATGTGTCTGTATACAGATATGGACATATACACGACCCTGAAAATTAACCTTGTCAGGGCTAAGTCACGAGGACCAATACACTTCTTCTGGGAGCTAGCCACTAGTGCAGATACATGGGTGATACAATGGTCAAAATCTAAACCCAAGAAGTAGAAACCTTCACTGTTCATATCAACTCAGTGGGTAGAAATGTAAAGCTCACCAGGGAAGATAAAAATGATAATAGTTTGCCCTTCCCTGTGCTGAATGGAAACCTCAACACTGAACGTTACTGAAAGCTCACACACACCAGTACCGACTCTTTGACTCCTACAACACAAACTGCAACACTGGGCACAAAACATTCCCTCTAAGCCAGAGACATGAACACACACATGTAAAGAAAGCTCTTAAAACATGTGGTTTTCCCAGCTGGGCCTGGACACCAACAAGGGAGAAAGAGATTTAACAACTTTGTTTATCTGAGAAACTCGGGAGATTTATCTCCAAGCATAACATCAGTGCACTTCAGACCATAACCTCAAAACTCCCGAACACGAGCTAAACAACAGTGCCTCCTGCACAGCGCAGCAGGGAGTGCTTAGACCTCCTCATTGGATAAAACAAACAGCCACTCCTTAAACACAAATTCATTTACTAACCAGCAATTTAGTTTCTTCTTTGCTGATTGGTGTTTGGACCTCATCTGGCTTTTACATATAAAAACATTTTACTTTTGTGTTTGTTTTGGGGGGTTCACATCACAGTGATGACAGCTGTAAGTTCAAACATGTTTGTCATCAGAATTAATCATTAAAATGGTTATACCATTAACACAGTTTAATGAAGTTAGGCAAGGAAAAACTCGTACAACCATGAAGGATTAGTGAGACATTAAAAACAATGTGGGTTCTTTCCAGGTTCTCCAGCTTCCTCCCATAGTTCAAAGACATGCAGTTAGTAGGGGTTATGTTCATTGGTGATTCTAAACTGCCCACAGGTGTTAAGGAGAGTGTGAATGGTTGTCTGTCTCTGTGTTAGCTCTGCAACAGACTGGTATTCTGTACCGGGTTTTCCGCGCCTCTCGCCCTCTGATAACTGGGATAGTCTCAAGTAGGGCTGGGTATCATCACTGATTTCTAGAATCGATTCGATCCACGATTCAATTCAATTTGATTCAATTCAATTCAATTTAAATCTGGAAAATTTTGCCTTCGACAGTCAGAAATATTATAATTCAGATCAGTATATTTACATATTTTTGTATCTATAAAAAGGAAGCTGACACACGCAAGACTTTATCAAAGGTGTGAGCGTCACAGCAGAGGCCTTTGTGTCAAAGTAGCTGAAGATAAAACACAGAAAAACATGAAGGTGATTTTCCTGGTCTGGGATTTTATAAAAATATTCTGCAGTACATCAAAAACAAAAGAAAACCATTAATCAACACATGAACATTACCTCTGAAGTTACAGCGGTTTTATTACAGACACAACGTTTTGCATTTTGCATAATTTTAAAAAGTTTAAATTTGTTCAGGATTGAACGGCAGAAATTACTTCTTTTCGGAAGTAAAAGGGAAAAAAAACCAGCAGCTGACGGCGCTGTAAACTACAGTAGACTTGTGCGTAACAAGCAAGCGAATAATGAAGAAAACAGATTTTTAGACAGGAAACTGTGAGAGAGAGAGAGAGAGAGAGAGAGCTGTGCATGAAGTGTGATTTTATCCTGGTGGAAGCAAAACAGCAAAAGTCAGAGTGAGTTCATGACGATGTTTATGTGAAGCGTAGTTTGGATCTTCTTTTGCTGCTGGTTCAGTCAATATTGTTTGGAGAGAGATCAAACTAACAGCTTTAGAATCAGCGTAAAAAGGACGTAAACACAAAGCTCGGAGCCGCCGAAACATCAGGATCAGCGAGTTGTTGGCTTTCAGCCCCGACCGTGTCCGTGCTGTCGGGTGAGAAAGTCACATCTCACTGATTCTGATCCGTGTTTACGTCTCTGTGCAGAATCCATGTTTCTGCTCTCATTTACTGTTTCAGCTGTTTGGTGGTTGTTGAAAATTTGTGAGGTTTAACCTGAGATTCTGCCATTTCGGGCAAAATAAATTTATATAAAAAAATCGATTCAGGATTTTAATGAATCGATATCACGTTATCCAAGCCAGAATCGATTTTAATCGATAAATCGATTACCAAAACCCACCCTTAGTCTCGAGCCGCTCTCGCGACCCTGATAAAAAGACTAATGATTAGACTTTTGTCTCATCTGCCACACATATATTTCCAGTTTTTAGCTTAAGGAACTCTTCTTCAACTCTGCTCTGGCTAGTATGACAGGAATGCTGACATGGTGAGATTTGATTGGACTGCCACCGTCTGCACACAAATCCCGAATTCCCCCAATGCATTGTGGGTGTTGGGTGAAGGGAAGGCTCTGTTCTGCAAGAAAACATATTCTGACCATCAACCCTCACCCTGCACCCACACACACTCTCTGGTAGCACAGCATGTACAGTGATCCACACACAGCCACTGTGACACAGTGTGCAGTGCGTACACTACAAGGAAACACACACAACACACCTACAGGGACACACACACATGCACACACACAGCTCTCAGTACAACAGTAGCACTGTGTGTAGCACTGAGACAGTTGTCTTTGTTACAGTGATGGGTGCTACAACTACAGAGCATCCTATGAAGTCTCCTCTCGTTCCCTCGGCTACAACATGCAGATAACGTTTAATTGGAAAAGAAGTGCACTCAAGTTTCTCTGCGTCTTTCATCGTCATTTTAACTCTTTCTCGTTCCCTGTGTTCACTCTGACTTTCCAACTCCCTGACCCTCCCTCTCTTCCTCTTTATCTGAACGTCTCGCTGTGTCACGCACACTTAAACAGAGGGCAGTGTAAGTCAGCCTACTGGGAGCTAGAAGGAATGAAATGGGACTTAATGGAGGAGCTTCTTCTTTTTGATGTCTGATTTTGGGGATTGCAGGGTACAGTCTGGACGATGCTGCGCAGAAAGGTCTACCACGTTCAGGTTGGGAATAGAAATCAAGTAGATTCATTTGGAACATTTGACATTTACACTAAAGCTTTGAGATGATTCATGTAGGTTGAACCTGTGGGATTTAAAACTTGTTTTGAATGCTGACCAAAAAAAATCGATTGTGTTCATAAACTAAAAATCTGAACCAAATAACCTTTCATGTATTACTACAATTCAGGGCTTTGACATTGAGTTAGTATCTGATTACAACTACTTAGGACTTCAGTTGATGACTCGCTGTCGTTTACGCCTCAGTTTCAGCAACTGGTGAAAAAACTGAATTATGGTTTTTACTTTAGGCCAGCGGTCCCCAACCCCCGGGCCTCGGACCGGTACCGGGCCGTGAGTCGTTTGGTACCGGGCCGCGAGAGTTGAGGCTCAAATGTCTGGTTTTCAGGGTTTTTATCTGTTTTCAGCGTTATTTTGTTATCGTTTTTATCGTTTACTCGGTTTTCCTGGGTCTTTTCACGTGTGTTATGAATAAATCTTCTTTTTTTCGGTACCGGTACTAGTTTTATTTTGTTGTATTTATCCGCGACACCTTAAAGGCCAGTCCATGAAAATATTGTCGGGCATAAACCGGTCCGTGGCGCAAAAAAGGTTGGAGACCGCTGCTTTAGGCTAAAAGTCCTGCTTGTACTTTGAGAGAAGAAAGAGACTTGTTGTTCCCAGTTTTATGTCTATACTTGATCATAGCAATGTGGTTTATATGCATGCATCCTTAAATATGCTGGATTCTATCATGGAGCATTGAAATTCATTACAAGCTCTTACTCACCACTCCTTTGCTGGTCTGCTTTGTCATGACGTATATATGATATGTATGACTGATATATTCTTATTAATAAGGCTTTTCTTGGTTTGCCCCCATCTTATTTCCCAAGATTTATTCCGTCTATCTCAAAGCTTCACACTAAATTTGAGCTTTCAAACGTGCAGCTTCTTCCTCCTGCAATCAGCTGCAGAATCAACTAAAACGTAAGAAGCTGGTCTCACTTAATCTTTATTTATTTATTTATTTAGGACAGTGCATGTTAATGAACATAAATGTAAAAAAAAATGTAAACATACCAGATTATAGCCGAGGGCTAATTTCCATCTGTTGTCCTTAAGCATAAAAAATAGACATAAAAATTCATAAAGATTCATCATTCATTCATAATAAAAACTCCATCACCAAACTTGCACATACACACCATTCTGTTCCCAAATAAAACATTAAAACTATACAACTCATACATGATCACACACTTGATTTGTCCATAACCAGTTTTTAACCTTTGCCTTAAACAAATTGAATGTAGAGCATCTCCAATGTGTTGAGGACGACTGTTCCACCCATGACTTTAAAGCGAATCTAAAGAACTAATGCAGGCTGCTGTTTTGCCTGATATTGTTCCTTTGTTTGTGGCATTAGGCAGCACGTTTAGCATGATCTTGGTTGTTTCTGTGTTTTATTTCTTTACTCTCTGACTGTACTTAACTGGTGTGTGGATTTGTATGTGTATGTGGTTTAATGCTTGTTCAGGAGACTCTTAAAAAGGGAAATTTTTAATCTCAAGAGTTAATTTTTCTCCTGGCTACAAAACAGTTAATATAATTGATTTTATATAAGCTTGATTCTGTTGTGAGGCGTTTGAGATTAACAGTAGGAAAGATTCTTCTTACTTCTGGAAGTATTCATTTAAAAGGCAGAAATCAAGGTAAAATGCATACTGTTGGACATGTGTCATCATTTAGATCACATGGTGATTGTAATAAAATCCTCCTGCCCCCTGTGTTAGCAGTCTAGCATCCACAGTTTTCATGACATCATGTTTCAGATTTTGTGCCTTTGGGCGAGAGGCAGGGTGCACCCCGGACAGGTCACCGGTCTGTGCAGGGCTGGGATTTATGTTTTTTTAATTGAAACTCTTTAAACTTCACAACAGTATCAAGGGGGACATGACCTCCCGTGTTGGCTAAGCAGCTGATCTTGATCTTCATTGTGTGACAATTTCAAGAAACCATATAGAGTAGAATATATCATCTTGAAAGGGCACGGACGCAGCTGTACAACACACTTTTTTATTTTCTCAACACCGTCACAATAACACCACAACAGGATGACATCATTGTATTGTAATGAAAACAGGTGGACATCAAAATCATAAAATGTCAGTTTTAGTGTCACACTTGCTCTCTGCAGTTCTGCTCTCTTGTAAAGACGTGCACTTACTTCACTCCTATTTATAATGTCCTCAGCACTTCTTGTTTTTCTCTTCCCAAAGAGGAGGAGTATGTTTTTATTCACTGACTCCAGGTTATTTTTATAAGAAGATTTGCTCTAAAGACAAGTTGATTCTTTAATAAAAACATAGAAATGGAGAAAAATGAAGTGAAATGACTAAAATTCACTTTTTTAAGCCACTTTTTGCTTGGTGAGTTACTGACACGTGCTCTTCACAAAGCACAGAAACAGAAGAAGTTCTGTCAAATTCAGTTTCATGTTTTTAGTGTTTGTAGTAAAAGAGCTTCGAGTGCTCAGATTGAGCAGAAATGCTCGATACAGTCCACTATTGCCAAAAGTATTTGTCTGTGTGTGCACACACATAAACTTGTGGCCCTCTATGCTTAATCCATAGGATTTTAATATGATGTCTGCCCGCTCTTTGCAGCTATAGCAGCTTCAACGCTTCCGGGAAGACTTTCCACAAACTTTAGGAGTGTTTATATTAACATTTGCCCATTCTTCTACTCATGTGGTGTTCTGTCAGGCTGAGGTCAGGACTCTGTGCTGGACAGATCAAACTGCCTCACCCATGCCCTTGCTTTGTGCACTGATGCACAGTCATGTTGGAAAAGAAAGGGAGCATCCCCAAAGTGTTTCCACAAAGTTGGGAGAATGCAATTTTCCAAAAAGAGAAGAAGTGGTTTGATTGGTTTGCCACAAGATAACCACAAAGAAGTTATTGACCTTTTTGAACCCACCAATCATCACAGTAAAATAAAGGATGAGTAATTTATATTACACACAAACTAGATCTAGTGTTGGGAATGCTAGTGTTATTCCACAGTTTTGGGTACATTAAGTAATATGGCATATTTTCCCATTAAATAATCCATTTTCTAAAATTGAATTGCATTGTGGGAAAACTGATGAGACGATATTCACAACACGTTCTCACTCCCAAAGTGTAACATTTTACACAAGGTGACAAATCGCCTGTATATTACGCTTCCCTATACAGCCGTCCCTTGTACGTCGTGGTAGTTACGTTCTAAAATAACCCGTGATAGGTGAAATCTGCGAAGTCGCCAACTTTATTTTTTACAATTATTATAGATGTTTTAAGGATGTAAAACCCGTCACTACACACTTTATACACTTTTATCAGACAGGCTGAACATTTTCACTTTTCTCTCTTGTTTAAACTCTCAAAGTTCAAACCTTGTAGAAAAATAAGTCCAGTGTTAGAGAATGAAACCAAAGAGCCGAGGTTGTCTTTGACGGTGCAAAACGTTTCATTGACATTGTTGTGTTTGTTGGGCAGAAAACTTACTAACATACAGTGCAGCACTTCAGAGTCACGCTGCTAGAGATCGAAGATTTATGTAAATTTGACGAGCTGAATGTATTCTGGACTGTACAGGAGACACGGCACGAGGTTGATTAACAATGGTCTACAGCCAATCAGGACGCAGAACACAATGCACTGTAAGAAATAAACAAAACATGCAAAATTGCACACTAAAGGTGAACCGCGTTATAGCGAGGGAACACCGTATTACAAGGTCGGAAAAATGAGGAAACATGAGAACTGTTTGGAATGAATCTACACAAGAACGTTTATCTTACTTAAATCGCTTTGAAAAACACTGACATCATTAAAGTGCTGTTAAGGTTTAGGGATAAGGTTCGGGCTGGAATACATGGCTGGAACGTCTATTACCGTGGGACGGTCGTTGGATTTCATCCACAGCCCGATGCGTAGCATAGGAACGCGGAAGGTTGTCTTTCGCGTTCCCATGGAATACCTCGGATGTGACAAATCGTTGGTATATTACGCCTCGGGAGTGAGAACGTTCTGACATTCATCAAGTCATGCAAACAACTTGAGGTCCCAGCTGTACCATTTTCTTTCTGTGAGAGGTCAGACGTCTGCTACAGCTCTGTTTTACTTTAGTAACATAAAGAACATGTGGAAGGTAATTAGCCAATACTCAAACAACAACAATAACATTTAGAGAATTAAAATAAGAAAAAGTAGATTAAGTCAGACACAAAGAATTGATATCATAATTTAATGAGCACAGAATTTGTAAATAAGTCATTTACTAATACTTAATAGACAATACGTAAGGTTTAAGGTAACTATTGTCTGTCTTATCAGGTATCACAGAATTCTGAAGACATGGACATTTTCCCTTAATGATTTAATTCATGTATAAAGCATGAGTAAATGATGTATTAGCTATTAATAAAGCCAGTAATTCAAATGCAGGAGTCTCTTTATGACGGCACCAAATTAAACTAAGATGAAGTGACACTGACTTTCACCTAGCCTGAGTTTACCTCGTCTATTCAAACATTAAGGAAGCCTTTAAGGCAACACCCTGCCCCCACCTCTGCTCGTCAGACCATTTTTCTGTTATGCTGCTTCCTGCATAGACGTGCTTAATAATCAGAGAAACCCCCACTGTGAAGCAAGTGCTCTGCAGCAGCCACAGAAGCATTAAAAGACTGTTTTGAATGTGTCGACGGATGTGTTCAAGGCATCTGCAACTGACTGTCGCAACATACAAGTGTAGATGAGTACGCTGAGTTAGTGTCTCCATAAATGTAGAAATATGTGGACGATGTCTTTGGTTTGACATTCCTGGTGACAAACTGTGGATGACCGAGGGGTGCTTGCAATGAAAGCACAAAGTGACGGTTTTAGGTCTGATGTGATATGATGGCACCCAGATCAGCAAGACCCAACCTGAACTATGCCACAAGAGCGACGAAGCATGACTTTGGTAAGAGAATACAGAAGTTCTTCCATGACCATGCAAACAAGAGACGAATGTGGCAGAGAATCAACGCCATCAAAGAGTTTAAAGCAGGGGTCCCCAATCCCAGTCCACGAGGGCCAGTGTCCCTGCAGTTTTTAGATCTCACCCTGGGTCAACACACCTGAATCACGTGATTAGTTCATTACCAGGCCTCTGGAGAACTTCAAGACATGTTGAGGAGGTCACTTATCCATTTAAATCAGCTGTGATGAATCAAGGACACGTCTAAACCCTGCAGGGACACCGGCCCTCGTGGACTGAGATTGGGGACCCCTGGTTTAAAGCTACTCCTCCACCCTGTGTGAACAAGACAACATTTCTGAATAAGTAAACAAACACTGAAGGGTTGAGGATTTAGTCATACACCTGCAAGGAACAGCGCTCTATACGACTTAAGAACGTATAGAACGTAAGAAAACACCCCAGCTTGGTGTCCTGACCAACCAGCTTCTCTTTTAGACATTTTTCATTTGTCCTGCATTCTGAGGAAGAACAACCTGGACCAGAACAACCTGGACCAGAAGCTGCTGCTTCTACCACTGTGTGTTTGGTACACAGGACTGAAAACAGAAAGGCTGTGCAGAGGGTAATTAACACTCCCCAAAAAAGTCATTGGCCATCCTCTGCCACCCCTGGAGGCCATTACCAGCACCTCCTGACTCCAGGGACGGCTTCCCGCCCACCACAGACGTGACCTGCTGCCCTCCAGATGGCGCTGCTGGTCAAAGAGGTCCCACACCTCCAGACACCTCCAGGACACTCGCACATGGACTCTATACTCAGACCAAGTGTATTAAACTATTTTCAAGCACTTTGTAAACTGTTGTCTAATGTGTGCCTTTTTATTGTGTGCCTCCTGTTTTGTATACATACCTCTTGTGTGTATGTAATCTAGTCTGTTATTCGTTCTTGCTGTCCTGCTATTCATGTTATTATTCCATGCACAGCTGGTGGGGAGCATCCACAATTTCATTCTGCATATACAGTGACAATAAAAGGGGATTGTATTTGATTCTTTAAGATTGCTGCCAACATTCAAGTGCCCAAGTGCCCGTATCGTCATGACAACTGCCCCAAAGCACTCAGTCCCATTATGATGTCCTTTGAGACAGTGGTCCCCAACCCCCGGGCCTTGGACTGGTACCGGTCCGTGAGTCGTTTGGTACCGGGCCGCGAGAGTTGAGGCTCAGGTGTGAAATGTATGGTTTTCAGGGTTTTTATCGGTTTTCAGCGTTATTTTGTTATCGTTTTTATCGTTTACTCGGTTTTCCTGGGTCTTTTCACGTGTGTTATGAATAAATCTTCTATTTTTCGGTACCGGTACTAGTTTTATTTTGTTGTATTTATCCGCGACACCTTAAAGGCCGGTCTGTGAAAATATTGTCGGGCATAAACCGGTCCGTGGCGCAAAAAAGGTTGGAGACCACTGCTTTGAGAGACTGGAAAACAACCACATTGTCTGTGCTGAAAACAACCAAAGAGCTCATTGTCGACTAAAGGGGAAGTCGGCACAGTCCCACACAGTCATTAACAGAACAGCAGTGGACATGGTCAGCAGATAACAGACACTTTGTCCTGGTCGCTGCACACCAGAGCTGTTGCTAAGAGAGCTCCGGACGAGGAGAGGTCACTTACCCTCTCGTATCCTTACCAGTTTCTACAAGGGTGCTATAGAGAGCTTACTGACATGAATATCTGTGTGGTCAGGGCCCTGCAGTGCCGCAAATCCCTGCAGAGAGGGCTGAAGACAGCAGAGAAGATCACCGAGTCTCCACTTTCAATTCAATTCAATTCAATTCAATTCAATTCAATTCAATTCAATTCAATTCAATTCAATTTTATTTATATAGCGCCAAATCACAACAAATGTCGCCTCAAGGCGCTTCATAGATACAGAGAAAAACCCAACAATCATATGACCCCCTATGAGCAGCACTTTGGCGACAGTGGGAAGGAAAAACTCCCTTTTAACAGGAAGAAACCTCCGGCAGAACCAGGCTCAGGGAGGGGCGGGGCCATCTGCTGTGATTGGTTGGGGTGAGAGAAGGAAGACAGGATAAAGACATGCTGTGGATGAGAGACAGAGATTAATAACAGATATGATTCAATGCAGAGAGGTCTGTTAATACATAGTGAGCGAGAAAGGTGACTGGAAAGGAAAAACTCAATGCATCATGGGAATCCCCGGCAGCCTACATCTATTGCAGCATAACTAAGGGAGGATTCAGGGTCACCTGGTCCAGCCCTAACTATATGCTTTAGCAAAAAGGAAAGTTTGAAGCCTAATCTTAAAAGTAGAGATAGTGTCTGTCTCCTGAATCCAAACTGGAAGCTGGTTCCACAGAAGAGGGGCCTGAAAACTGAAGGCTCTGCCTCCCATTCTACTTTTAAATACTCTAGGAACAACAAGTAGGCCTGCAGAGCGGGAGAGAAGTGCTCTAATAGGGTGATATGGTACTACAAGGTCATTAAGATAAGATGGGGCCTGATTATTTAAGACCTTGTATGTGAGGAGCAGGATTTTGAATTCAATTCTGGATTTAACAGGAAGCCAATGAAGGCTATTAACTATTTCACTTCCAGGACATTGCAGTGAAACGTTCTCTGATCAGAACAAATCTTTCACTGTTGTTTCACATCCCCACCATGCTCTGTTCTCCCTGCTTACATCTGGGTGAAGGGATCTGCAGGATCCACAGCAGAACAGCAACATCTTCAATACCCCTGCTATCGGGCTGTCACTAACCCTCACCGCCACCACCTTTCATGGTCTCAGCACATCAACTCTGTTATTAAGAAAATGGGACAGGGCATAGCTATAGCTAGGAAATGCTCTTTTTATATTACTTCTTCAATTATGAAAGATGTCATTAATGCACTAGTATTATCTCATCTAGAGTACTGCTCAATCATTTGGTCAGCAGCTAATAAGACAGATCTGAACTTCAGTTAGTCCAAAATAGGGCGGCCGGATTAGTGTTAAGCTGTTCATATTATACAAGTATTGATAAAATTCACGATAAACTTTCTTGGCTTTCTGTACAAGCTAAATTACACTATAGCTTACTTGTATTTTTAAAGAAAGCAATACTGGTAAACACACCACACTTTTTTTATGCTCAGTTGCAGCATCCAGATGAAATACATAATCATGCTACACGATTCTCAACTAACCACAATTTAGTAACTCCTCGAGTTAAAAGTAACTTTTTGAAAAACTCTGTTATATTTAAAGCATCTTTTCAGTGGAATAAGTTGCCTTATGCAATTAGAGAATTGGCTTCTATTCATAATTTTAAAAATCACCTAAAAGCCTATTTAAGCAGTTTTTAATTTATTTGTAAATATTGTAAGAGCGTAATGTCACTTGTTTGAGTGTTTTGTTTTTTTATAATTTTTAATATTTACATGTTTACATTTTCAGAATTGTAAAACCTTATTGTGGATGTAACAGCCAAATTATGTGGACATTTTGCATCCAACTCATTGTGTAACATTTTATTTGGTGGTATTCGATGGTTTGGGCCCCAGGAAGACGAGCAACCACTGTTGTGGAAGCTAATGGGGTTCCTTATAAATAAACAAATAAACAAACCCCCAAAAACAATCAGTGACACACACATACACATCACACTGGAGTGTTAATTGGACTACTTCGTATCTATTGTCATATCACCATATCTGTTATTTTGGTCGTTCCATCATCAAATGGATCTTTTTTCCTTTTTACTTGACAAAAGGTCGGACTGTCAAATACTAAATGGGAACATAAAGAGCTTCAGTATTGGACTGTCTGTAGGACAAAATGTACAGAAGTGAAATCACCGGACTTTTACACATTTTGACATTAAAGTGCTAAGAAATTAAAATAAAAAAGGTTAATGTGAATATAAATATAATTGATATCTTGATTAACGGGTCATCGTCTGATTTTAAGCACCAATCAGTGAAAGTCCTGAAAGATTCAGTGTGTGCTGTAACTGAATTTACTAGTTTTTCATGCTGTTTCTCCATTTCTGGCAATTATAGGACCTCCAAATAGAGATTGACGGCCACACAGAGCTGTATCACTCCCTGGATGAAAATGGGCAGAGGATTCTTACGTCACTGGGGGACTCCGAGGACGGGGCTCTGCTCAGGAGACGTCTTGGCAACATGACCCAGCGGTGGAATGACCTGCACAACAAGACCCTCCGCATGAGGTGAGCGGCTGCAATGGTCCAACAACGCAAAGAACTGTAAATGACTGTTGTTGAAACTACAGCGAAAGATGTTTGTGTTTCTGTTTCAAGGGCCCATCTGGACTCAGAGATGGCCCCCTGGAAGAGGGTTCACATGTCGCTGCAAGAACTGTTGAACTGGCTACGGTTGAAAAGTCAGCAGCTGGAGCAGGAGCGACCTGTAGGGGGCGACGTCCCGGCTGTGCAGGCCCAGCTGGACACACACCGGGTAGGAGGTGCAGCATGGTAGAGCGCTCACTCAACATTGCTTCTTGATAGAGATTGTGTTCAGCTAATTGTCAACACGACTGCCGTAACTTTTCACAAAACAGGAATCGACAATATATCTGCACAGGAAGTGACATCAGCACATGATAACCTTCGACAAATTGTTTTTTTTAACTAAAGCTCAAACAAAATGATCCGTTTCTGCCTTTAAACAGAATTAATTAGAGAAATATTAACTCAGATTAATTCCCCTAGGGCAGCGCGCAGTGACATCAAAGATGTGAGTGAATAAATACTGTATTTCCTGGACTACAAAGCGCACCGTTGTCACTTTCAAAACCAAATAAATTCTTGTTGTCAGTGTCAGAGTCGAACACCCTCAGAAGGGCCGTGGCGGTGTCCTCTTCTCCATCATGCAGCAGTCCAGCCCTTCGAAATCCGTTGGTGATCGTGGATGTTTTCACACTTTTCCACGCTGTCAGAATCCACTGGTGGAGTTGAGCATAACTTGCTTTTCGCAAGTTTATCGCCGCTCGTCATCCATGCCTCCCGCTGAACGCGTAGCGCTACTTTGAAGTTTGTTTTTCGCGCTAGTTGTACGGCACTATGTTGCCTGGCGGATGGACATGTGACCAACATACCACTCTTGAACCCCGATACTGTGTGTCTGATCACATGCCCTTCCGCCAGGCAACGTAGTGCCGTACAACAGCGGAACAAACAAAACAAATCGTCTTATGATATCACAAAAATCATGGACAATCCATAGAAAAGCTGCACCTGACTAAAAGCCGCAGGGTTCAAAGCTTGTGCAAAAAGTAGCGGCTTATAGCTCGACAATTACGGTAATCAAAGTATAATTATAGCCTGCTCTGTAGTCAGATTTAATAATTGGAGGAAAACCCAGGATTTTAGCCTAAAATCACCTTCAGCCATTGAGGTTGCATCAAATTGCGCTGTTTTCTCAACAACAAGTCCAGGATCAGTCTACATTAGAAGACAGGAGGGTCGTCAGGTCTAGGAACAAGAAAACGTTGAAAAGGATACAGCGTGAACTGAACTGCATATTTATCTTCATCTAAATGAAGATAAGTAAGCAGGGCCATTAACATGTGTATGGAGGTGGAACCAGTGAACACCTACAGGTACTACAGGTACTACAGGTACAGGTACTACAGGTACTACAGGTACAGGTACTACAGGTACTGCAGGTACAGGTACGGAGTTCACCTGAATGAGAGTTTGGATGGACCAACAGTGATGGTGTGTACAAGAAGATTCTATTTTCTGAGGAGCTCAGATCCTTCATTGGCGACTTCCTTTGCCGTTGTCTCCATCAGTGCCAGCAGGATTAACAAAATGATTCACAAAGCTGGAACCATCATTACCCAGAGTCTGGAGCCTTTTGAGTCAGTGAGGGAGATCAAACATCAACAACAAACTGCTCTCCATCATTATCTGCCGTACTCAGTTCTACTGAGGCAGGAGAGCTGGCTTCTCCTCTCAGACATCTCAAAACCCCACGTGGGCATGCAGTGTGATCCATGCGTATCAGGAGTGAAACCTCTCACTTAGGAAGGTTTTGTAAGTGAGTGAGAAAGATGCTGCAAGTATTTTATTACAGGCTGATGGGGTATTGTCGTTAACCTGCCAGGCGGGTGTTCAACATGGACACCTGAGTTTGTGACCACTTGAGAAGGAAGTGACAGGATTTTGAAACCATACTAACATCTAGTATGAATATCAGACAAGTTTGAATCTCAGTGATCTTGGCCTCAAGGTCAGGGGTCAGAGGTCAAGTTTTCTGAAAATCTTTTTGAGTGTGATAACCTAAGAACAAGGTGAGTTAGGATTGAGGGTCACCACTGGCCACTGCCTGTATTTTATTAATAGACTCTGTGAACAACTAATGACTTTGCATTTGTGTGTGGATTGAAGCACTTGTGAGTCCTCAAAAGTTACAGACAGATCACTGCACACATTTGTTTATGCCTCTGATCGTACCCTATGCATTTGTAACCCTTTTGAGACACATTTCTCTGTATAAAGTCACATCAAGCTGAGTCCTTTAGTCCCAGATATGACACTGAAGGGTGGAGCTGGCTGTCTGATGTTTAGTTTAGTACAAATGCTGAAAAGTTTGTGTGCTTTTACAGGGTTTCAGGAGGGAACTGCGAGTGAAAGAGCCCGTTATGACCAAGGCTCTGGATGATGTGGGAATCTTTCTGTCTGAACTTCCACACGACACACCGTCACCTGAGCACAGAGGTAACACACACTCATTTCACACAATTATGATTAGAAGCTCTCCTCCACTGTTCTTCCATAGCTTAAAACTTCCCCCTTCAGCACTTCATGCTTGTTTTAATGTTATACTGACTGGATGAATTAAGAATGTAAGTGCTTTAAGCAGTGTGATGTTCCCTCTAATGTTTCATGTGTCTGAACACACAAACTCCCTGAGCGTCCCACTGTGAGCAGCAGCAGACGTGTGCACTGTGGTCACGCCAGCATCCAAGTTACATGTTTATTAAAGTAATCAAATTACAGCATTTATGTTAGACTACTTTTAATTAACTGCTTTAGCCCACTTACAATGAAAATTTAAAAACAATCTTGTTCATGACCTGCAGCATGTTCACACTATTGGAGGTAAAAATAACTTTAACTCCAATTTTGAAAACACAACTTTTTTTTTTTATATAAAGCTCTGACTTGTATTCTGAGTCTGTGGTCTGTTAGAGAGTCTGTAACTCTGTCTGCAAATACAGTAAATAATGGCCAATGTTGGGCAATTAATTATTTAGTTACTTCTTCAAAAAAGTAACTGAGTTTTGCAAACAACAAAGTTTTTTGCAGCTGTTTACCTAAAAATGCAGCCAAGACGTTTTTTAAACAAACATTTCAAACTATTTCCAGAACAATCAGCTGTTCTGCATCAAATCTGATGCCACACAAATTATTTGTGCCACTCCAAAAATAATTTGTGTCCACTATGAGATGAAGGAGAACAACAGCCTGATACCTGCAGGCCTGACAGCAGCAGATGTGTCACTGCTGTAACACCTGTAACATTCAGCAGTCGCCTCATTGTTCTGACACACACAACAACACTACTGACTACACTACACACTAACTACACACTAACTACACACTAACTACTCACTAACTACTCACTAACTACACACTAACTACACAAGATTTGTGCTAAACGTCTCAAATCTCTCACATCTCAAACACGCTGTCACTCCTGAAACTTCCCCCTCCCTAAACATCTAAATGTCATGTTGCCATATCATTCTTTGATTGGTCCACATGGTACATTTTTCCACCAATAGGAAAGGGTGGGGGTTTAATTTTGTCTTTTTCCTTATAAAACGCTGTTTTTACCGTTTCTTCCCGCAGTAAATATAAACAACGACAGTATTCAGGAAGAAAAACAAACACGTTGTCATTAACTTCACTCCACATCAGCCGCTTTGCTAAAACACCGGTGTCGCACATAAGGACGCTGTCATAGCCTGTCAGCCACGTTGATTAGCTGCGTATATACGAATGTGAATCGCATCATTGGCTGGACTTTGGGATAAGGTGGCATCGTTCTGATCCCATACAGGAGCAGCCAGTCACTGACTAACACTGCAAAACAGAATTGTTAAAGTTTTACTTTTAATTTCAATTCAGGTTTGATTTTTTTTTGTGCGCAGAGACGTGCCAGCAGTGCGCAACTGCTCACGCGCAGCTTAGAGGGAACATTGGTGCTTTGTAGGGTTTTGAATGTGAGGCTATTGTACTAAAGACACATTATATGACAGCAACCTTTTAACTTGCCATTTAAATGTGTAAATAGCTTGTTAATTATTAACAGCATTCTAACAACTGCTCGTAAAGACAAACAGACACTATTCTGCAACAATTCTGCACCATGGCAGCAATCTGGTTACTATGTGTCTTCAGCTGAAAGATATCGCGCCCTGTTGAACTGCAAGAATTTCAGCTGCTAATCACGGGACTTCCTCTCATCCTTCCTCCTGTTATTTTATCTCAGCTATTTGATCTTGTATCAGGCAGTGGTTAGGAACATCTAAAAAGCAAGCAGTTCCATGGTTATATGTATGAAATTTTACTATGGTTTTCTAAAACACAATCCTCTGTCTCCACAGTCTTGTTTGGCACATTAAATTATATTCATTACTTTAATTATTAAATTAAATTAATGTGAAAAAGTACACTGAACAGATTATGATAGGCAAAACAAATCAAAAACATATTTAACTAGAAAAACAGCATTACCTGTCAAAAAATGCTGAAGATGTTTCCTTCAATACCAAAACATGTTTGAAATATCCAAAGGTGACCTCGCTGAACCAGCTCAGTGACATTAGAGTTCAACAATATCAGCTAGCTAAGCGTAAAAAGCAGTCGTAGCAAAAGTTCTTGATGCACGCTCAAATATCCAGGTAAGTAAATCCAAAAGGTTGATTCAAGGCTTCTGAGATGTCTTTCACCATCTTACGATGCTGTGATTGCAGCCATTCCCCAACTCTCTGTGAATGGTACTCATGGCCATTGATCAGTGGTTGTTAATTAATGGTCGTGAGAATTTGCATATTAATCATCAAGGAACTGACCATTGTTCCTTCAGTGGGCTGGTTTCAGTCATTGATGTAAGATTTAAAGCTGCAGTCAGCTGAGACTGAAGACGTCACCTGATGATGATGAAACGTTTCTCCCACTGAAAACATCCAGATGAACAGAATCAACCTTTTTGGGAGCAGAACCAAAACTAGATTGGACTAAATAAAGCATACAGAATATTTCTCTAAATAAACCAAATAACCTAAATATGAATGGCATTTTCTAAAAAAACAAAAACATCACAGTGTAGAAGTCCTTGATCTTAAATGAGTTTGCCTGCATGAGGGTGAAGGGGATTACTTCAACATAAGGTTAATGAACTCAACCAACGTGTAATAAAGAGATGAAAACATGGCAATATAAGAATAACATGGTTCAATAAAACTATCAAAATGTTCTGAATTATGAAAAAACAGAGTCTGAAAGTGTCTAAAAGTTATTTGAAGTTATAAACTGAAAAACTGGGAGCTGAAGTGTAATTAACACTGGAAGTCCCAGGTAGAGATTACAATAATCATTCCAGTAATATCGGTGGTTTGACACAGTCTCCAGGCGCAGGTGTGGGCAGGCTGAAAAGGGTGAGATGCCAGAGTGAGCTGAATAAACTGTAACTGTGTGAAAACATACTTCGCTGAACATGTGTTGGGACCAGTTTAAAGTTTGATTTTTATCTCTCTAGCTTAACCTCCTAAGACCCGAACTCTTCCACGGCAGCATTTTTGATTTCTCTTTGATATTTGGGCTGATTGGGACCTGATGAATGTAAAAACAAAGAATTACCTGATTTCTTTTTTTACCTGATTTTTGTTTCTAAGAAAAATGAGAGCCACATATGAGGATATTTGTTTAAAATTTCGATAGAACAGTAGCAGCGTAACATCCTCGTGAGTGGATATCAGGCCCTTGTAGAGCAAAACTGAGTATTTTGGTCTAAATAACTCAAAATGTGACGTCCACATATGTGGACGCAGGTCCTAAGTAATCTGAACTAGTTAACTTTCAATGTTGAGTGGGTTTGATGAGGATTTTAAGCGTTCACCATTTATTTCAGTGTAAAACAAACAAACAAATATTTTAAAACATATAAAAGTTAAAGAAAACAGAAGTAATAGGATACTTGTCCACAAAAAGCTGAATGTGTTGATACCAAAATGGTTTCTGTTGTTCTTCTGTACATAAAAATGTACAGAAGAACAACATTAATGCTTAATCAGCATTCACATTAATCAGCATTTCAAAATTATGTTTTGAGGGCTTTAGGTTTGCAAGAATGTTCATGCTAACAGTGTCATTTCTCACTTGTGGAAATCCCACACAGAAGAGCTGAAGCTGCTGTAGCTGCAAAGGGTGGGCTCACATCATTTTAAACCCCGTGGATTAAGCGCTCAAGTTCATATGTTCATGAAAGTAAAGGAGCTTATACTTTTGGCAGCAGAGTGTAATCCACTTATTGGACAAACACCTGAAAGACTGATTAAGCATCATATCAGAATTTTCTGATCAACTTACATCCTGTTAATCAGATCAGAAGCTAAAATGCACTGAATGAAGATTTGGAAAGTGAAATCTCAGCAGAGGATTGGGAATCAGCTTTATCTCACACAGCGACTGTGAATGTGTGGAATCAGCCTAATGCTCAGGGTTAACGAACCCTAACTTACAGATAACTCTCTGCACACATTCAAATCACTGATTGATCACAAACCTGTCACGTTAGAAGTTTAGCAAAAGTCACATCGTTTCGTCTTATAATGACTCACAACACAAGACTTATGAGTCATTAATATATATCATTTATTTACACGTTCACAAATCTGATGACAGCAGCTTTCTGGATACACGTTTACAAATCTTATTACACATACACACAGATTTGAATAAGCAGAAACTACTCGGTGCACACACACAACTCCCCACACAGACTGAAATACACATATGTGCATTTAAATATACACAGAAATTGTTTTGCTACTATAAAAGCTACCATAACAGTTGTGCTCGTATTTGTACTCCCAACCTTTTTTGCGCCACGGACCGGTCTTTAAGGTGTCGCGGATAAATACAACAAAATAAAACTAGTACTGGTACAGAAAAAAAGAAAATTTATTCATAACACACATGAAAAGACCCAGGAAAACCGAGTTAATGATAAAAACGATAACAAAATAACACTGAAAACCGATAAAAACCCTGAAAACCAAACATTTCACACCTGAGCCTCAACTCTCGCGGCCCGGTACCAAACGACTCACGGACCGGTACCGGTCTGAGGCCCGGGGGTTGGGGACCGCTGATTAAGAGGACTCAGCCATAAGTAACTCCAGGCAGTTGACATTGTTATAGTATATCAATTTTGAAATAGTAGCCCTACCATACGCTCAGAGACCGAAGGCTTTTAGATTACTGCATGGTGTGTGAAATTGCTTATTTTTTTCTGCATTTATTCTTTACGTAACCTTCAGATATCAGCCCAGAGGAGCGCGCACACAACGTGGGGCGAATCCTGCGTAAAGAGGCGGACGATATGATGAACAAATGGGACCAGCTCAACGCTGACTCTGATGACTGGCAGAGGAGATTAGAGCTGGCCCTTGACCAACTGATGGAGCTGGAGAAGGCAGAGGACCTGCTGGATGGAAAGCTGAGCCAGGCAGAAATGGTAAAGGATGCGTGGGAACCTGTAGAAGACCTCCTGATTGACTTGCTACCAGACCACATCGACAGAGTCAAGGTGAGAATCAGTGACTCTATTCTGTTTCATACCCACAGACAGTATAAACATTAATAAAACAAGCCAACAGTTTTCTTAAATGAGATAACGGGAAGAGATGTAATGAGGTTGGGAGTGCTTGTTACACCTTCTGAGATCCAAGCTTCAGCTATTTCCTTCTACATTACCCTCTGATGGTTTCGATTAGTGTTAATCATGAACATAACCCTATTATGAGTATTTTTTCCATTTTTGCTCTTGTTAATCATTCTAATTGATCGGCATTAAGCACTTTTGGTTTGACTTTTTATACATTTTGCTTGATTTGTAAAGTAGGCTCATCCGGACTTATTGTAGAGATAATTATTGATATCTTCCTGACTTAAATCGCCTTGAATCTTTACTGACTTTGGAAAGGATGATCAAGATCTCGTTTTTATATGAGTTTAGCTTAGAAAAATAATCAAAAGCTCCAGCCATCCATTCATTTTCCAACGCTTATCTGTGGCTGGACAATGAGGACAGCAGTTTAAGCAGAGAAGCCCATGCCCGCCAATACAATAGAGACATGTTCCCAGATCAGCCTAAAGCATGCCAGAGAACCTCCTTCCAGTAGGACACGCCTGTAACGCCTTATCATTGGGTCAGATACCCAAAACCACCTCAAATGACTCCTTGCAATGTTGAGCTCCACTCTGTCTCTTCCAAATGACTCAACTCCTCACCCTTTCAAGAGTGCAGAGCCATCCTTCAGATAGCTAGACTGTTTGCATCTACCCAGAGCTCATAACAATGGATGAGAGTAGGAGTCTTTCCCCTTATTCCCAAATTCAGCTTCCTATATGGATCTTTGAAATATTCCTTCCACTACCCAACCAGCACTGAGGTCACCAGCGCCCCATCCCCACTGTACACAGTGTGAGTAGAGTACTGCTCACTTTCCCTGAGTCGCCTAACAGTTTGTCAGAATTGCTTTGAGGCTGACTAAAAAGCTGCATTCAGTTTGGCCTGCCACTACCTGCCATCTGCCTCCACAGTTCCATTGGCTAAGCAAGCCCAATAGGACTCCACCTTCAGTTGGACTGCTCCCTTCACTTCAAGTGTCCATCATCTGGTTTGGAGATACCCCAATGAGAACCGTGTGGCCCCAGCTGTGGGGAGCCATGCAGTGGAGGTGCAGAACAGTTTTCATTAAGACTCCGTGTCCCCAACCTCCATCAGAGCCCTGCTCAACCCTCAATCTCCCATTCTAGATCACTCACCTTCACCTCTGGAATGGTGCCCAGCTTAAATTGTCTAAATGGAATCTGTCAACTCTTTGTCTCACTTAAGCCTATCAGTCCTATCCATTCCCTGCTTTAAACTAGTAGCAAACTAGGTTTACATGACAGATGCATTAGTTTACCACCTGCCTGATACCTCTCACCTAGGTCAAGTCCAGATTGCATTGAGGAAACTATAGCAAATATAACTATAACAAATATCTGGCAAAGTAAGTCAGAGGTGAGTTACTGCTAGAAAATGTCCTCCACATTATTTCTATCAACCATTCATGTTACCTGAGTCCATCGTCGATTTCCATGTCCTACATTAAAGAATCAACAAACTGGGTTTTATGTGACAGATGCATTCGTTTCTCACTGTTACATGTAAAGGTGTTGGTGTGTTTATTTCAATGTATGTATGTCGTATGTGCTTATGTTGCAGGAGTTTCAGGAAGACATTGCACAGATTAAGGACGATGTGACGCATGTGAACGAATTAGCATCCACTTTCAATCTGCCTGATATCCAGTTATCATCCAGGAACCTGGAACGCATCGAAGATCTGAATACACGCTGGAGCTTGCTCCAGGTAAACACACATGCACACATACACATACTTACACAAATGTAGAAGCAATAAAAATGAGATACACTCACGCCACAACAAATATTGCAAATATCAAATGATAGTTTGTGTCCAAATATCAAGTCACATTTGACCAGTGATCTCACTTTTAAATTTGAACCAAAAATGTATTATATTTTAAGGAAAGTATTATATATCACTACTATACTAACCTGAGTATAATAAGCTGAAGTTATTCATGTCACACTTGGCGAAAGTTTGGTTTCACTTCAATCAGTTCCCTCTGCCCAGACTGGGCTGCAGCTCAAGCCTGTTTCTTCAGCCATATCTATTAAGCCCAGTTTCTAGACATCACCTGAATGGTGACTGAAAGTGATTCTTCTTTGTGCCAACTCTGAGCCCTCGTGTATCCTACGTTGAAATAGTAACAGTGCCAATCTCCAGCATCTGAAGAGTATTGTACCAAGCATGTGATCTCAACACCGCCAGAAGCCACCAAGGGTGTCCTGACTTTCTCACAAGTCGACCTCAAAAGTGTTTCCTTCGTCACTGCTGTTAACAGCCTTAAGAGTGTCTTCCTCACTGTCATCAGCGGGATGTCGATTACTCCATTGTCACCAGGGTAACACTGGGGATTGGCCTGGTGGCCAGTGGTGGAGACAAGACAATTTTGTGGTCAGTGGCAGAGACCCTTCAGTGGTTTGGCTGGGGACTGGTGATGGCAGTGAAGACCCTCTCGTGGCATGGCTGATGATGGTGACAAAGGCCCTTGGGTGGCATGGTGGCAAGGACCCTCTGGATGCATTGCCAGTCTGATAATGTCAGCGCTGATTGGACAACTCGGGTATCAGTGGCAAGAACCGTCTTGTGGCTTGGCTGGAGACTAGTGTCGGTGGGGGTGATGGGATGTCTCTGGAGGCTGGTGACAAAGTAGATGTGACCCTCAGCAGGCGACCAGCAGTGGAGACAGAGACCATCAGGATTGGGTGGCACTGGACCCTTGGACTCTGGCCGTGTGGAATTCTTGGACTATGACTTAAACTCACACATAGCCAGCGAAGGACGCATGGGTCAGGTTCAGGTGGCACGGGACCCTCAGGCTCTGGTGGTGAAGGACGCATGGGCTCTGGTTAAGGCTCAGGGCCATGAAGCTGCCATAAATCAACAACAGTCCTGGTTATGACAACACATATGGAGCTACATTATATCTACAGATATTGCAATGCTGTTTAAACCAAGCACCTCAGCCAGTTTTATTATCTAAGCTTCTGCTTCTGGAGACTCCATTGCATGGACTTATAAGCCCTTCAGTCAATGGAGACTGAAGGGCTTCAAAAACAAAAAACCTCGTGTCACTGAACACCACAGAACTGACGGTTTGGACTTTGGAAGAGAAGACCAAACATGGCCCACTGAAAGGTGGAAAAAACAGTTTTAATCTCTCATGAGAAAAAATGTAACCTGAACCCACCTGAGATGTTTACTACACGCCACAGTGGAGGGGGCGCCATAACGGTCTGGGGTGCTTTTTCCTTCAGTGGAACAACGGAGCTTCAGGAGGTGCAGGAGCCTCAAATGGGCGCTGGCTATGCCCAGATGTTGCAGTGAGCATCCCTCATGACTGACTGCCCTCGTCTGTGTGGTTACCACTGGGTTTTTCAAAAGGAGAATGCTACAGCACACAAGGCCCACAGAACAACGGACTTCTTCCAGGAGAATAACATCAGTATTTTGGACCATCCTGCGTGTTCCCCTGATCCAACTGAGAGCCTTTGGGGATGGATGGTGAGGGAGGTTTACAAAAATGGACAACAGTTCCAGACAGAAGATGTCCTTCGTGTAGCCGTCTTCACCACTTGGAGAAATGTTCCCACTCACCTCATGGAAAGGCTTGCATCAAGAATACCGCAATGAATTTTTAACGTGATCAACAATAACGGTGGAGCGACTCATCACTGAGTTCATGTTTGGAGCTTTGATTTCTGTTTTGGGGAGGTTTATGTTTTGTTTTTGTTTTTGAGGTGCAGCCTGTTTCAGTTTAAGTGTTGTTTTCAAGAAATTGCTCAAAAAATGTTTGTCTCACTCACATTTCTTCTTGTTGCATGATGAAGCTCTACTTGGAACCTTGTTAAGATCCAACCAAGCAAAATATGATTTTTTGCTATTTTTCAGGTGGTCTTAAACTTTTAAACGGGGCTGTATTATTCTATAAAACTAGCATGCACATTATAACTATATATACCCACAAACACTAGTCTATAACTAAACACCTAAAAGTAAAAAAAAATCAACTCAAAGCAGTAGAAAGAAAGCCACAAGTAATCCAAGCTAAAGCTTAAATTACATTTATTGGCTGTTCCCCAGATTTTATCTGTGACTGGAAAATACTGACAGCAATATCATGTGTTTAGTTTTACTCTTCCACATAAATGAAGCAGGGGCCTAATCCAGAGTAGGACGATCCATACGTGCCCTAGCTCTTTGCAGCAACTAATTTATGTCTATTAGCTGTTGTGGGAACTGATCAAAGGGTTAAGTCTGGGGCTAGCCTAACACAAAATCTAACTTAACATTGGTTTTCTGCATGTCACCACTGGTATTAGCTGGTTAAACTGATGAGGTTAAGTTGATTTAAAATTACATTATTAATGATGTTGATTCATAGAGATTTTAATAGTAGAACACATGGCTAAAAAAATATACACGTTTGTTAATGTGTTTTTCTCCCCTCTCACAGATCTCCATCAACGAGCATCTCAAGCAGCTGACAGATGCTCACGGGGATTTTGGCCTTACACATGGTAACTATACTGTTTGTTTAGTAGTACTTACCAGCAAACATGAGACAGTCACTGTCTAGTTCTGTTCAACTTTTTGATTTCAGCTTCATCATGCAGTGCCAGCATGACCCAAGCTTGTGACGCAAGCTCTGTGCTCTCTGATATCATTCAGTCATAACAGAAGTGGCTACACATTCAAAATGTAAAAAAAAGAAAAGCAACTTAAGATATGATCAGAAGTATAAGTGAGAGTGTAGGGAGACATATGTTGGAGTCTTCTTCATGAGTGAAGGAAGAGTGGAACAAGATATTTATTATTTGTAATAAATAAGCGAAGAGAACAGAAGATGCTTTAAAAGTGCTTTTTTGATCATGTTGGAAGTCCAGCATTTCACTTGCAATTACCATTCTGTTATTTTAATATAATCCCAGGATTAACTAAGAAGACCTCAATGCAAGAATAACGGATCTTTAATATTTCCATGTACATGAAATGCACTTTTTTACATATTTACAAACTAATCAACCTTAGACTAGCTCAACCAGATCATGAGCCAAAGTTCAGCTAGCAAGCTGATCTAATCATATCTACTGGTTACAAAAGCTATTAGCAGGCAGCAGTCGTTAGGTAGAAACAAAAAGGCTGTTTTTGTCAGTGACTGGGTGATTTGGAGAGCAAAACGAGAAAAAATATAATGACAGCTGGCCGGCTGTAGGGATGGGAATCAAGAACACGTTCTTGATAGTTCCTCTGAACTGTTAGTCTGCTTCCCTATCGATTCCACTTATCGGTTCCACTTGTTGGGCTTCAATCAGTTGAGTTCTGTTTGTGATTTTGGAGAAGGGAAATAGCAGTGTGGTCTACATCATGGATATGGACAATACTTTTTGTTTTGTTTTGCACAAAATAGCTAGAGTGCGATGGTAAAGCGGAAACTGCATCCATAGCAGAGACAACTGCATTATGCTGCTAACACAACTTTGGTTCTTTGCTAAGCTAGCCAAGAACCCAGAGTGATGTTAAAGCTATGTGAATGCTGACCCCAGCTCAACAGCAACATCCTGAACTTCAACAGGTAACAATCGGATGAGCAATCAGGCTTCGACCTCCGTTTCTACCTGTTTATGTCTTTATAGCAGTCACTGTGGTCATTGCTTTAAAGTCTCTTTGTGCTGATTTTCATCTTTGCTTTGTGCCGTCGGCTTTGTGTTCGTACCTGAATACTGAGCGAAAGATTATATGTGTGTCCTAATTAGGATAGGGATTTATGCTGGTGTATGGGACTGTAGCCTTTATATTTTTAACTGGTCATTATGAGACAATGCATTTCAGTTCTTTTTGCAGAGAAACAAAAAAGTAATGCAATTAGTAGAGTAATGAAATCATTTCTCCTGAGAGTAATTAAGAAATATACAGATTTCTTTTAAGGAAAGTTCTCTGTGGATGTGTGATACTTTTTTTATCTCACGAAAGGAGAAATGCCTTAAACATGTACAAACATTTTCCCACACAGCATGCACTTAACACAAATGTAATGTCTTTGATATCCTGCTTAGTGGTGATGGTGACTCTGACTCCTTCAGAACTAAGTGAGAATCGATAAGAGAATCGATAAGGTATTGAAGTGATAAGTGATCAATAATGGAATCTGAATCCTAAACTCTTATCAGTTCCCATACCGAGTAGGCTATCTGTCCAAATCTTAATCTGGACTAAAATGAAAATGGCTAAAGCCGGCCCTACTGTCTGAGCTATGGGGCTTATTTGGTCATCTACATAAGATCAGGCACTTTTTGTTTTTAATTACTTTCTTTGTTTGTTTTTTAATTGCTGTTTGTTTCATGCGTTTCTGTCATTGCGCTAGTAGATGAAATATAAATGTGTAAGTGCTTAAAGTGACGCTGTCAGCAAATTAACTGTGTTTTACAAAACTAAAACTCAAGTTTTCAGAAAGAATATCTAAAAATGTTCCTAATTAAATGTAAAACACACACATTTCTGGAATGATTTTTTAATATTTTTTCCACCTCTGTCCACTCTGAGTGACGGCCACATGATCAAAAACAGAAAAAAGAAAAAAAAGATTAAATGGAAAATCACAAATTGAATTGTTAAAAAGCAAAATAATGTGCAAATAAAATATGACAATATCAAAGATAAAACATTGTTACAACATGTAAAGGGCCGTGAAATATAGCATTGAAACAAATCATTTAACAGTACTGCCTGAAAATCTTTTTGTCTGACTATTTTTTCATGTTTATTAATAATAATAATAATAATGATGATGATGACAATAATAATAATGTCTCTTCACACCACTGGGAAATAAATTTCATTACAGTAGACGTCTTTCTGGAAGTTTTGTAACAAAGTTTGTTTTTTTAAAAAGTTCAAAGAACCCACAGAAGTAGGTACACAAACATTTTTTCATAATGTTTATTAATAATAATAATAATAATGGCAATAATAATAATGTCTCTTTACACCACTGGGAAATACATTTCATTACAGTAGATGTCTTTCCGGAAGTTTTGTTTTGTAACAAAGTTTGGGTTTTTTAAGTTCAAAGAAACATGGCTGTAGAAAGTCCATTTTAATTTCAAATGGTCTAATGTAATTAGAAGACAGTTTCTTTGATTCAGCATGGATCGGTACAAATTGAGTGGACAGGCCAGGACGGTAGGCGGATACTAGGATGCTGTTGCGATTGGTAAGATATTTATTTTACTCCTTGTTCCTTAGCAGGGTGGCTGCAGGACTTGTTCTGGGTGCAGACAGAGGACCCAGAAACATATTCAGTGACATGCATTATAAGAGAAGGGCACCAGAACAGATGTTGCAGGAAGGAAATGGATTTAGGTTTTGGCCGTGTGTGAAATACCTTAGACCAGGGGTCGGCAAGCTGCAGCTCCGGGGCTGCATGCAGCTCTTTAGTCCTTATAGTGCGGCTGGGAAAATAAATTAGAAGTATTTAGCTCAAGTGTATTTTATTTATATTAGTTCTTTTTTAACTTGTAGTTCTAAATTGGAAGATTATTGTGATATTGAAATATAAAAGTAAAATTATATTCTATCTATCGCTCAAAATAAGCATCACACTCGTGGAAGCCGGTGTACCCGCCGAAACGCCTGCATTTATCGAGACTTTCAGCCCCAGGTAGGCCAGTTATGGATCTTCGGATCCACATTATGTCAGCAGCTCCACCGTGAACTATGTTAAAAACAAACACCGCTCACGCCTCACAGACGACAGCTTACAGTAAAGATGAAAGTGACTTCGTACAGCCCCGATCTGCAGACGCTGTGCGCAGAGGTTCAGGAGCAGAAGTCTTATTGTAAACATATCACAGCAGACCCGACGATGTTTGCATGAACACGCTTTTCAGCATCTCTTTATTGACCACTTTTCACACACGGTTGCTGTACGCACACAGCCGGCTGTAGCTTTGCAGCTCACAGCCCGACACACACCAACACAACAGCACAGACGTTAAGGCGGCGAGGCGTGATTGCGGGTGCCGCTCAGGTGCGTCCGCCTCCCCTGCAGCGGCGCTGCAGACCACGCCCCGCCACACACATTAACCAGGTAAAATACATATTTAGGCAGAATTTTGTAAATATCTATTTTTCATCTTTCAGCAGCATAGAGCTTTTTTCCAATTATTTTTTAAAAGTCAGGTCAAGGCTCCAAAAGCACAAAGGAGATATAAGGGTGGCGGCTCACAACAGTTTTTGTTTGCTGGATCATTTTAGTTCAGCTGGGTGTCTTTCCTTTGGTTATATTTCTTTAAGAGTTCAAAATGTTTTAATTACATAAATAAAATGTAATTTTCTCTGTAGCAGTTCATGGATTTCAGAAGCAACACACCTTAGTTGTTCACACAAAGCATAAAGGTAAAAAAAACAATATATAAAATGTATTTGTGGCTCCCAGTGTTTTCTTTTGCGTGGAAACTGGGTCCAAATGGCTCTCTGGGTGTTAAAGTCTGCTGACCCCTGCCTTAGACGGACTGAAGTGGGCACATAGAAGTGACCAGGACAGTAGACGGGTGCTGGGATCGACCGGATTTGGATTTTATAGCACTTTTCAAACTCAAGCACTCACTTTATACATCATTTACTCATTACTTCATATTCATAAAAGCATTTCTCTACCTAACATTCACACACATTCACACTCCAATGATAACATTTGATAATCAGAGTTTAGAACAGCAGTGCATCGTCCTACCTTTAGCTAGTAGTTCAAGAAGGAGATAATTTGAAAGATTTGAACATGATTTACTGACATAGAGAAATTAATGTATTTGGCGATTAGACCAATGAGCCATGATGGCAGAACAGGTGACCACCGGTGAAAGACGTGAAGAAACTCTGGAAGCTAGTACCAAAGGAGACATGGTCCATCCAGTGGCTTGGCACGAGGCCATTGATGGCAGAGGATATGATTAGCTGGAAGCTAGTGCTGACACAGACGACACCTTCGGTGGCATAGCCAGAAGGTGGCTAGGATGGAACCCAACAAGGGTGATATAGACCCTCGGGTGCCTTGGACAGAGGCCGACAATGGCAACAGAGACCCTAATGTGGCTTAAAGATGGGCCCTTGGGTGACGTTAATGGAGGCCAATGGAGACCATCACATGGATTGGACAGAGAAGGATGACAGCAAGGATAGAAAGGAAACCCTAGTGGCCTGCCAGGTAGCCAACCACAACAATGAGTTCCCATCAATGGCTTGACAGATAGCCGGGGATGACCACAGAAACCTACAACCTCAGGCAATATGGCGTCCTCGGGCTCAGACAACACAGGACCCTCAGGCGGCAAAGAGTCCGCAGGCAGCAGGAATCAGCTGAGGCTCAGGGATGCCAAGATTCACTGCACATATAGGAGACTTTGGAAACACTGGCGGTTGGGGCAGCTCAACAGAGCATGCAGCAAATCTTACAGGGGACAGGGACGGTGGCTGTTCTGGCTCAGAATTCTCCCAGAAGTCCCAGAGCACAGTCACAATATCTGATAGTCTCTGAGATGGTGTGCTCATGAACACAAAATTCAATCTCTGGAGGGGTCATCTCGGCAGCACAGTAAACAGTTTCTGTGTGAGGTACCAGTTCAGAAATGGAAAACATTGTCTCTTCCATCGCTTGCTCTGAAACACCAATACAGTTGTATCACTGTTTGTCGGCACAGAAACAAAACAGTCAGACACCGTCTGAGAAACACACACTGGTCAGCACAGAAACACCCCATGTATTTCACTGTTGACTGCTTCAGAGACTGCCGTGGACTTCTTCTTTATTACTGGGTGTCTGAGAAACACCAGACAAACATTATTATCTGTTCCAGAAACAGAAAACTTTCTTTGGTTATTGGCCAGCTCACAAATACAGAACAAATCTTTTATACTGACCGACTAAGAAATACAAAACTCAAAATTCAAAGAAACACACTTCAGTCTTTGAATGAGGTGACCACAAAAAACATGTTTTGAACTGGTCGCCTGGTCTTTCTTCTAGCAGGAATAAAAAAAGAAAAACGGTCTGACTCAGACACAAAACCCTCAGTTTTTAACTTTGCTGGTTTAGCGGTTATGCTGATGGTGAAGAGAACACAGAATCTTTGCTTAGATTTCTTCTGGCTGGGGTAGCACGAGAGAATACGTCTTTTTCATTCACCCTAGAGGATTGTTGTAGAGACCCTGTTTTAGCAGATACCAGTGGAGCTGCAAATTTGGGCAGTAGTGAAAGGTACCGGTGGTGGCAGCTTCACTTCCTCCTCAAAGTGGGAACCGGTTATGGTGATGTCAAAAAGAATGTGATCCACTGATGTGGCAGGGATGAAGGGCTCGTCCACTGCAGCGGTGACATCGAGGTACTGTTGGGCTCAGTCTTTTTATAGTTGTGTTCTTCTGTCGAGGTTAGCTGTGTGGCTGCAGGAGTAAGACCCAAAAGGCGGGAGTTGGAAATAAGGGATAAGCAGTATCCTGCAGTGGCAGTAGCCACTGACTTAAGACCTAGACACAAAATACAAGAACAAACATCCAAATAAAATAGAAAAACGGTGTACAGGAAGACAAAGGGAGAAAGGTAAACAAAGATGGTGACAGGATTCAGAGAGCAGACAGACACAGGGATAAGAAAACAGAAAGGGAAAACAAAAGATGACAACTAAATATTACAAAACCAAGACACATGAACTCAACTACAACATGAGCAGGGAAGATGAAAGTAAAATACAAACCGACGACTGAAAAATACAATAATGAAATGAGAAACAGCAATCAATCAAATACTACGAACAAACCAAACTAAGAAACAAATGATCCACAAAACAACAAAACATGAACTCACTAAAAACTCTGGGTTCAACACCTAGGGACCATGACAGCTTTAGAAATTTCAGACACTTCAAACAAAATTAGGAGATGATTATCAATATTTGTTTTGGGTTTTTTTGCTGGATTTCTGCTGTTTTTCATAATCATCTATCATCTGTTTGTGCAGGATCTGTGGTGACCCCCTTCGAGCAGGGCATCTCTCCAAACAACGTGCCGTACTACATCAAGTAAGTACTCTGGTGCATGCATGCTTCATCGGCTACACACAGTTTTTAACGTTCATTCTGTCACACTCTGGTTTCCCCCGGGCTGGGGCACAACACAGAATAAATGTGCTTTGGAAACTTCAAACTTCAAAACTACAAACTTCATTAGCGAACAAGATTTGTGACAGTAGGCAGTCTTAAACTAGCAGTGGGGCTATTCTTTCTCAAATCAAATAGGCCTTCCAAGATATATATGGTATATAATGGTCTGTCAAACCACTTTCGGGCCTTTTTTATTTTATTTTCTTTTTCACATTGTAATCTGAGGCAAGATTTGAGCATCAGTACCTCAAAGACTGTTAAAGACAGAAGATTCACTGGTATTTCTTACCATCAAAATGAATCAAAATCTGTAATTTGTGAAAAATACATGAAAAATGTCTGTCTGTTGGTCTTAATGGATGCCCAATCATCCAGGCAAGTGAAGACGCTACGTCCAGATGAACAGAATGAACTTTTGGAGATATCTGTTGGCTGGTTAAATGCCTCTTGCACAGTGTTTCATGGAGAAGCATCTTGCTGTTGTGGTGTGGTAGAAATAAAAACAGAATTGATCACATTTTACAACAAGACCAAAGGAGGTGTAGCCACATGGACCACATGGTTAGCACCTACATATGTAAGTTTAAAAACAAACAGGTGGTCAGTGGTGCTGTGGTATGACATACTTAACATTGCTACCCTACACCTTTTCATAGCTTAGCAATTCAAGAGCAGAATCACTAATGCACAACTCACACCACACATGAGAACTCAACTGGAAAGTTGCTCCCAACCGCAAACCAGTATCACTGAAGCAATGGGAAGGTGTTGGGTGACAAAAGCCACAGGAAAAGCAGACAGGCCCAACCAAAGAGAAACAAAGATCATGAAGTCAGACGTTGTTGTGGTAAATCCAATGTATGGATGTCATTAGATGTAGAGATTGTTCTGTTCTGGAAGAATGTACGGCCCAGTCATGTGTGCATGTAAGGGTTAAAAAGTATTCTGCATGCATTATTTTGCAGTATTATATATCATTCAGAGATTGTTAAGAATGGTCTTTTATAATTTAAATTTTATTACTGTCTGCTAAAATAACTTGAACCTTTGGACCATAAAAGTAAAGCAAGTTGGAGAAAGACGTACAGGAATTATTATTATTTTTATTTTTATTTAACTTTTTTTTCCCCCAACAAATACAAGACTGCTTCACACCCAAAATAGTAACACTGCACAGCACTAGAATATTACACACTCTCCAGAGTCCACAGAGAACTTGTGATAATTTATGTCCATAATTATTGTCCATTAGGATCCAGTTTACAGGTTACTCCCAGTGCTTCCAGTCGTTTCTTCCATTTGTCCATAAAAATTTGGGAGCTCCCATCAATATAGTGTCCCAGCCTGATCAGAGTCATAACTTCAATGATGAGCGACTTCCATAGAGAAATGGAGGCTCAGCCCCCACCCATCTCAACATAATGCTTTTCCTGGCCAACATTAACAGTGACTGAATTACATGCTCATGTTGTACCAGTGAGACGGGAATATATCCCAATATACACATTAATGGGTTTTCTGTCACCTGATGACTAATGGCTGTACTAATATTGGCGCAGACCTCTTTCCAAAATGACTGGATAATAGCACATTCCCACAAGCAATGGATCGAGTGCCCACTCTGGCCTTGCACTTGAGACAATTTGGAGATGTTCCCATAATATACTTAATATAAATATACGGAGAAATGTACACATTTTGCAAAATTTTGTGCTGCAGTTCTTTAAATCGGTTACAAACAGAGATTTTAGATGGAAGGAGCAGGATTTTGTCCCATGCCTGTGTATCTATTTCACATTTAAGCAGCGTCCCCCAAGATTTTTTCAACCATGCCAGTTTGTCCACAATTAGGGCAAAAATCTCTGAATCAAACTTTGATACAAAATGTTTTTGCTCCCTTTTATCCAGAAGAAATTTCTCCAACCGAAAAGAGGCTGTTGGGATTTGTAATGATTTAGCATTTTTTAACACATAATTTCTCAATTGCAAATACTTATAAAACTCAGTCTTTGACATAGAATAGTGGGACTTCAAGGATTCAAATGATTTAAACTCACCATGTTTAAAGAGGTCATAAAACCTCTAAACACCTACTTTATGCCGTACCACAAAGCTCGACACTATGTCAGAAGGTCTGGATTATTTATAAGTGTTGACAAAATATCAAACGGATGACTGCTGTTAAAAGGTTTTCTCAGTTTTCCCCACGTCCACATGGCATTATATATCAGTGGGTTATGCTTTATTACGTGAGGTAAGTCATTTAGACGTTTCCCTAGAAAGTTGACAGGCGAGGATGGTTTACATAATACTTCCTCAATATTTAGCCGTGGCAGATCAGAATGTTCATGTATCCAGGCAGAAAGAAACCTTGCCTGTATTGAGAGAACATAATTTTTTTTAAATTGTCTAATTTTAGATGGAATGACCCAAAGTTGGTCCTTTTCAGATTCAGATCAACTTTATTAATCCCCAAAAGGAGGCAGTTTGTTCGCAGCTTACCCACACATACTCCCACAGTCAAACGCACAACCAATAATCACAAACACCGTTACATGTCAATTCAGAGATCAACAACGAGGTCAAATAAATAAACACATTTAAAGTAAGATAAAAATACAAACAGAATAACAAGGAGAGATGTCTAAAAATTAACAGACACAGAAAGCTCAATCTAAGTGAGCCCCGTCAGCATTAAGTGATCTAATAGCTGAGAGAATGAAATCTGCAGTCTGTTCGACACTGTGCTCACTGAGGAGTGTTTTGTAAGTAATAACAGAAACAGAAATGCCATCTAAATGTCTTATTTTGTGTATTTGTGTATAAATCCAAATAATAATCAATAGTACTTCAAGGAAAATTGCAAATTTTCTTTAGCCAAAGGCATTAACAGAGATGTAAAGTTTCTTTCTTAGACTGTAATATTTCTTTAAGCCAAGGACGCGAGATACACTCAAAGTATTGTTTCCCAATTTTTAATAGTTCAAGCTGGATTGTTACATCGTGGCACATGGTTTGGTCCATAACTGTGGGCTTGCCTGGTGTTACTGGTCAAAGATTCATCCACTCAGGATACGTTCAGTCGTTTGCCGCTTTTAATGCAATTCTTCATTTGTCTACACTTTTCCATCCACTCAACTGTGCGTCCAAATTTGAAACAACGTTCTGACTCTTTTGACGAGAAAAAGCAGAAACACTTGCATAAAATCATATACACATCAACTCACTGACTCCACATTGGGAGTCACCAGCGTTGCTAAGTAGCATTATATTTGTGCAAATTAATTTCATGCTGTGTGGTAAAATGTTTGTGCATGTCGGAGGCATTTCCTCTCTTTGTTGTGATCAGTGTTGGGGTAATTACTCAAAAAATGTAATATATTACACATATTCACAGATCAGTTTTCTTAGAAGTAATGTATTACTCCCAGGAGAAAGTAATTCATTACACGACTTGCATTACTTTGAAGTTTCTCCATAAAATGACCTGAAATACGTTGTCTCATAATTACCAGTAATGAAGGCCTTTTTCACACTCAAAATGTGGTTTTAGTGTCAGGGTTACAGTTAGGTTACGGTAAGCATGTCAATGGGATGTCCCCACGAGGAGAGCAAACCAGACGTGTGTGTGTGTTTGGGTGTGCGAGTGTGTGTCAGAAGGCTTTCACTCTAAGTATAGACACACGTGGAACAGTGCCGCCTCATGAATGTGGCTCAGTTACACTACAGGCTTTAATACTCAGTTGAAACTTGCATCAGTTTCATATATTTGGAGGATTACTTAATTGGATTTAATACATCATTTGTCTCAATTTATTCAAACATTACTTATGTAGCCAAGCAGCTACACTGTAACTCTATAGTTAACTCTATATATACAATACTCTATAGTTATTGTAACTTTAGCACAAAGCAAAGATGAAATCCAGCACAAAGAGACTTTAAAGTGACAGCCACAGTGATTCTACTGCAGGAACAGGTAGAAGCTGCAGCCTGACTGAAGTTCGGGGTCTGGCTGCTGGCCTGGGGTTGGCAGTCACTCAGCTTCATCAACACTCTGGGTTCTTGGCTAGCTTAGTGCTAGCATGCTGTCCAAGCAGATGCTTGCAAATAGCTGAAGTTGTGTTAGCAGCATTAATTAAGTTGTTTCTGTCCTGGATGCACTTTACACATGTTACTCTAATATTCATAGACATGCTGCAAACTGCACCATTATTCACCACTAACTGAAATCAGCTGACTGTAGCACGACTTTAAGTAGAACTGAAAGGCAGGATTGACAGGCAAGCAGACTAACAATTACAAGGAACTGAACTACTGGGAACCAGTTCTTCACAAAAACCTGTTTCCCATCCTCATCATCAGTCGTTCAAAGAAAGTAATAAGATGAAAAGTCTGTTCCAGGATTCAGGAGATGTTTCTCATTGTGCCTTTGGCAGATCCAAATCTCATATTTAGTCACTTAGCGTTGGCTGAGGGGATACGTTTGGGGACAGACGAACTATTAAAAGACGGTTTTTCAAAGTCATCATCACTAGGATGTTGTGCATCTGGACACAAAACATCAGATGCTTATCTCTGGTCAACTAAGGCAGTAAAAATGGGAGTTCAAATTTCACTTGACTGTAATACAGTCAAATGTGATCCTGTTTACTGTTGCCACTCGTGAAACAAAGCGACATAAAAGATCTGGTTGAAGATGGAGGCCAGTTGGTCTGTGCAGACTTTCAGGAATGAGGGGGACACACTGTTAAGTCCCGGAGCCTTCCCGGTGTTCTGTCTCTGGATAAGCAGACTAAACATCCTCACAGATCTTTAGCGCAGGTAGGGGTCAGAGGGGGCGGGGGTGCAAGTAGTCTTTTTGTATAGGTGTATGGAAAACAAGTTGAGTCGTGTAGGGACTAACGGAAAAGCGGCTTTAGTTACCCTGATCTCCTTGGTTAGCTTGTTTCCACCCCTCTGCTGTAGGCCTCCTCTGTGAATGACCAGTTAACCTAACCCAGGGGTCAGCAACCTTTAACACCCAAAGAGCCACTTGGAACCCGTTTCCACGCAAAAGAAAACACTGGGAGCTGCAAATACTTTTTTAAATCTAAAATGAAGATAACACTGTATATATTGTTTTTTACCTTTATGCTTTGTGTGAACAACTAAGGTGTGTTGCTGATGAAATCCATGAAGTGCTACAGAGAAAATTACATGTTATTTATGTAATGAACACATTTGAACTCTTAAAGAAATATAACCAAAGGAAAGACACCCAGCTGAACTAAAATGATCCAGCAAACAAAAACTGCTGTGAGCTGCCACCCTTATATCTCCTTTGTGCTTTTGGAGCCTTGACCTGACTTTTAAAAATAATTGAAAAAAAGCTCTATGCTGCTGAAAGATGAAAAATAGATATTTGCAAAATTCTGCCTAAATATGTATTTTACCTGGTTAATGTGTGTGGCGGGGCGTGGTCTGCAGCGCCGCTGCAGGGGAGGCAGACGCACCCGAGCGCCACCCGCAATCACGCTTCGCCGCCTTAACGTCTGTGCTGTTGTGTTGGTGTGTGTCGGGCTGTGAGCTGCAAAGCTACAGCCGGCTGTGTGCGTACAGCAACCGTGTGTGAAAAGTGGTCAATAAAGAGATGCTGAAAAGCGTGTTCATGCAAACATCGTCGGGTCTGCCGTGATATGTTTACAACGGGACTTCTGCTCCTGAACCTCTGCGCACAGCGTCTGCAGATCGGGGCTGTACGAAGTCACTTTCATCTTTACAGGACTGTAAGCTGTCGTCTGTGAGGCGTGAGCGTGTTTGTTTTTAACATTGTTCACGGTGGAGCTGCTGACATAATGTGGATCCAAAGATCCAGAATTGGCCTACCTGGGGCTGAAAGTCTCGATAAATGCACAGCGTTTCGGCGGGTACACCGGCTTCCACGAGTGTGACGCTTATTTGAGCGATGAAAAAATAATATAATTTTATTTTTATATTTCAAAATCACAATAATCTTCCAATTTAGAACTACAAGTCAAAAAAGAACTAACATAAATAAAATACACTTCAGCTAAATACTTCTAATTTATTTTCCCAAACCACGCAGAGCCGCACTATAAGGACTAAAGAGCCGCAGGTTGCCGACCCCTGACCTAACCCCACTAACTGCATGACTTTGGACTGGTGGAAGACGGGTACTCTGGCTTCCTCCTGCATACTTTCTTCCTTGAGTCCCCACACAAACACATTCAAGACGCTGTATATCAGAAATTCAACTCCCAGGTTCGATTGTCAACACAAAGTTCTAGTTCAAAGTCTTGATGGAGAACAATAAGCACAAATACCCTGAGGTGGAGGGAACACAATCATGAGCCTGCTTGCAAACTTTCACCTCCTCTGTCAAACTGACCTCACATTCATAATAACAGCATTATCGCTGTTGAAGATTCAGTTCATTTTCTTATTTACTGTCTGGCTCGTTGAAACGTTGCGGCAAAATGTCGAGGAAAAGCAGCGAGTTTTTTAAATGGACTAACAATGAGGTGGAGTTGTTGCTGCGAGTAACACAAACGTACAAAGTTGCAAAAGCAAGTGAGAGTTAAAGAATGTGAAGAAGAGCTCTCTGCAGCACGTGCAGACTGATGTTAATCTTTTTAGGGCTGTCAAAATTGAGAGCAATCAAAACAACTGCTGTATAATGCCTCTGCTATCTCTGTTTAAATGGTCACATGACTGCATCACATGACTAAAATGCGTCATTGTTTTAGAAAGTCTGCGTTTTCGAGTGTCCACGCTGCGACGGGACAGCTCCGTTTTGAAATGTGTGTGTTTTCGAGAGCGTTTTCAAACCGCTGCATTTTTCCGTCTCAGTGTGGACGGGAGGTCAAAACGGAGAGGAAACGATGCAAAACGCATTAGTGTGGACGTAGCTTCATTCAGTGATGCTCTAGGAGTGAGCACTTGACAGTAGATAGGAATAACTGCCTTTCACAGAAGGAGGCAAGAAGCTGAAGGCTTAGCTTCCTTTGTATTTATGGAAACTTTGGGAAGTATGTCTGCACTCTGAGAGTGAATTCCTCTGTTGGACAACCAACAGAGCAGAGTCGAGATTCTAGTTGTGGTGAAAATGCAGATGGAGGCCTCTGAGTGTGTGAATGACTGTCTAACAGGTAGGATGACAGGAGAGCACTGAGATTTAAAGCACGCAGAACAGAGGCTGACTGGTTTGCAGAACATGGATAAGAAAGTGTTTGGACCAGAGTATCGATGTCAATATTGAGGCTACGTCCACACGTACACGGGTGTTTTTGAAAACACAGATTTTCCGTTTTCGTTTTAAAAAATAATCCCGTCCACACGTAAAGGCAGAAATGAAGGAAAACGCTGCTAGGAACATGCCAAAGCAGCAGGTGGCGCTATATTCCTAACCGTGCAGAAATGTTGGCCAATCAGAAGTCTAGAAGCCTCGGTGGGAAAAAGTAAACAAAGCTGGGGCATAGAAGCAGAACCGAGTCGTATGTGTGGAGGGACAGTAACTGTGTGTGTATATGTAAGCATTTAAACACTGCAGAGAAGTAACAGTAACAGTAACAGTATTGTAGAAATCCATTTCAGCGAAACAATAACGTGGCGCACAGTGTGACGTCAAAAAAGGCGCACACCTTTGACGCTGCGTTTTCTCCGTTTTCTCCGTTTTCCTCGTCCACACATAAACACAAAAACTGAGTTTTTGAAAATATCCACCCTGGCTGGAGTTTTTAAAAATCTCCGTTTTCAGTGACCAAAAACGCCGTTTACGTGTGGACGAAAGGTGCAAACGCATAGAAAAATCTGCGTTTTCAAAAATACCCGGGTACGTGTGGACGTAGCCTCAGTTTGACAGATAAAAAAACAAACAGGTGATGTAAAGAATAGACAGGTGGTTGACAGATCTTCCTTACTGAACTTAAGCATAAGTTAATTATTAAGAACAAACAGCCAAAGAGAATTAGTAAATCAGCAATTGACGGCTCATTGTCGTTGGCCTTCACCTCTAAGGTGATGGATTGAGGTTGGTGTTTGTGCTGGCCACTCAGACGGGGGTAAAAAGGACCATCCTGGGGGCTCAGTCCTTGAACATTAATCCCAAAAAACGACCCTGACACACATTTGCAGATATACACACATACACACCACCACTACAATCCTGCACCCCTCCTCCTCCATTTCTGGCTCTCATCATTGAGGTGAAAAACTTCTAATGGAGTCGAGGCTCCTTTGCTTTGAGAAGCAGTGGGATGGGGGAGGGGTGGAAGAGGCGGGGAGCCTGAGCTCCACCTATTCAAGCAGCCCAGGCTAAGTTTTCTGGAAGCACACAGGACTCGATGGAAATTAGTTTAATTTCAAAATAAAGGTGTCAGGATTTCCAGTTCAATCCTGTTATATTTGTCATAATTGTGTAACTTTGTGTTTATTCCCATTATTTAGCAATGAACAGCCAGGGTGTGTGAACTTGCTGAGGGCTTTGGGGGAAACTGTTCACTCTCATATAAGATTACAGTAAATGTCATCTTTTTATGTAATAAGACGATAGTTCCACACTCATGTTGTCTGTTACATCAACCTTGCACTGGCTAAGAGTTCGAATGAGTTCAAATGTGATGAAAAGCTGAAAGACTTTGAAAAAATAATTGTTTTTGTTAAAAACAACAAACCCAGGATGCATCTTGGTTTTCTTTTATTTTAAGTTGTGTTATTTGGTTGGACGTTCACAACAGAAAATCTCCACTGAATGACACCTTAGTTTTACTTTTACTGTTGTTGGTCCATCAGCCAGTCACAGAAACGTGCCCACTGTGGGTGAGTTCTGTGTTTGTTATACTATATTTTGGTATCTTTGGTATTTTTTCATGGTTTCCCATTCCTGAACACTGCTGTTTCTCCCTTACCTATTTAGGCCCACTTGTCAACAAATTAGCATTCAACCAATATAAGTGTCATCCACATTGAGAACCATGCAGGTGGACGACTGCACAGGTACATCTGCAGTGGGTGGAAACCTGTCTGTACACAGTCTGTGTCAAAATTCATACACAGATGGACACAATTACAGAACTAAAAATGATCCATCAGAAGGGTCCAGTTGCAGACATCACCATGCACACCACCATCACGTCCACAGCTGTGAACTTTTTATTACTTCTGTTGTTTAGGTTTACATTAGATTGTACGTATATGTTCCATAAATAGCCAGAATCTATAGTGGGAATATTCTTTACTTCACCAAAGTCTGGGCAAAATCTAAAAAAATATTTTCCAAACTGACAAATCTCAGAACCGTGGGTACTAACAGACCTACAGCTTCACTTTAAATTCAACATTCATTTTATTTTGGTAGCACATACAGAGCGAGGAGGGTGTGTACATATCTGCACATTAACTCTGAGCAGCACTTTACGAACACGGCTCTCCCAAAGCACACACGTTTTTAATACTATTTGTTCAGCATAAATAGACAGAGGGTATAGACAGGAAAGCTGTGAGGGAGAGAGAGAGAGAGAGAGGTTAGGACATGCAGCAAAGGGCCTGCTGCTCTCCGGACATATGGCATATGGCTCATGGCTCACCCACTGAGCTACACCGGTGTCCCAGCACACACCGACTCTAACAGAAAATAAAACAGGTTATTTGTAATGAACTGTTTCTGGAGCTTGTTTGGCAGTGAGTGGATGACACTGATACAGACCAAATCCTCAAAACAAGGTAGGCTTTTGAGCACTTGAATACAAATTATACCAGCTGACTGTTAAAAAGCTTGAAAACTGTCCACTACAATAAGTCTGTGCTTCATGTGTTTTCTTGGCTTTTTGTTGGTTCTTCCTCTTTTTGGTATCATTCCCTTATTTAAGCCAATGTTTAGCCTGCTCAGTATTCTACCTGTGCAGATCATTGTTGCCATCAAGCAAGTTTTTGGGAGTATTTCATGCTTGTGCATCTTCGTAAGCCTTAGCTTTGGTACAATTTCTAAGGTCCCTCTCTGTGTTGTCAACAGTATTAATGGATCCCAATAATAACAGAACAATAACTCCCATATAACCTGTTTCTGCAGTCAGGACCTCTACTTACACTTATTGTGGTGATACTTTTGCATGTCCTGTGTTTGTATATTCTGGGCATATTCTACTTTAAGGATATATGACAGAAAATGCTGTACAATCATTTCATTTTTTCCACTTTCTATGTTAGCTTATGAATCATGCAAAGACGCCCTGCTTTAAAGCCTCAAACTGAGCCTTTTCACCATCTTCCTCTTGGTATTTTCAAATTGTATCCAAAAGAAAAACCAAATGCTCATTGGCCAATGACTTGTGATTGATTGTTAGCCAATGAGCACCTTTCTGATGTCTAGAACGCCCAAAATTGACAAAATGTATCCAATGTAAACTAGATATAAAGTCTGATAATACCATCAGTAAAGCAGCTCACAGAGCAAAGGAGCTGAGGGCCATTGTCCCATAGATTTCAAAACAGCAGGATGTTGTTTAGTCAGCAAAAGGCTCGCCCCCTGCTAGCCTTTAGAAAGGATGCACATTTAAGTTCTCCATTGGCTTTAGTTTCCAGACCTGGATGCTTTGTCTATCTTTGAAGCTGTTTATGGTAGTAAGCAAGCAAAACGAGCACACAGCAGGGATATGAAGCCTTCTACAAGGAGCTAGTTAACTTCCTGGATAGATAGTTATATAATTAGTAAGGGAATCCACGAAGATTCGGGTCAAATCAAGTGAAAATGTGAATAAATGCTATTTTAAAAATAATCTGAAGTAGTACTCGTGTGATTTTTATAGGACTCAGCTTTCGATGGATGGAGTGTGTAACTAAATTCTGCACCTAAGTAGGAGGATCACCCATGATTTTCTCGCTATAGTATTTTGGCATGTCGGGATTTTTCTGGCTTGAAGCGTTTATTTTGAAATAGTAGGCGGAAGTCGTGCATGTTGTATGTTGGGACGTTGATCCTTGTGTCTCGCTGGGTCAGTCAGCCTCTGCAGCCTACAACTAGCACTTACAAAGAGAAAACACAGGCTCCGCACCGTAATCTCGGACGTCTCCCTCCGGTTGCATAGGACGCTTGGTCGGACCGCGGAAGGGGCCGGCACATCCCCGCTATTCTGCCCGGGAATCGGATCGTTCTATCGCGCTCGGAAGAGGCTCGGAAAGGCCGGCGATGCGAGAACAGCTTCGGAAGTGAGTGCTGAAGGCTGGGGTCTGTCTCTGCTGGTGATAAGTAGTCTGATTATGATGGTAATCGTGCTGGTCGTAATGCAGTAAACCTGTTCAACGCTGGCTGTGTGGCCGCGGGAGAGACATCCCCCACACTGCACACTTTCATCCTTACTGCCGAAAATGCGCAAACATAGACTCCGCATTTTTTTAAATGGCAGAGGTTGTATGCAGGATTTGTTTTGAACAAATAGGTCTGCTGCCTCGCTGTGTGCTCTTCTCTCCCGGCGTATAAAACGCACCTCAAACGACCGCCCGCTATAATGATCGGATCATTCAGACGTGCAGAAAACACCGTGTATGCTCTTGTGATGACAGCGCATACGCAATATAAAGCGATCGATATTTTTCAGCAAAAGAAGGGAAATCGGTTCAGTTATGTTGTCTTAAAGCCCGAGCCAGCCGTTGTTCTTCGGGTCTGGTTTTGGTCTTTCGGATCGCTGCAGAGGAGCCAGCCCAGGTGTGCAGGCGGCCGCTTCTTGCTGGCTGAATCGTGCATTTCCTAATTTAAATCCTTCCTTTGCAGGCTGCTCTTCCTCTGGGCACTTGCTGCCATATTGGAATAAAAGGGAACACACAGAGCTTCAGAGCCCCAGGCTGGAGTCGGTGTGGGCTGTTTTTATTTATCCGTACGTGTTTGAACTTCACAAGCCTGGGTTTTCTTTTTAATTTCTACGTGTGTGTGAGCGAGCGAGCCTTGAAAGCAGCAGCTAATGGATCGCTGTGCATTCCTTCACACGCACAGACGTCGTCACCGCCTCTGCCAGCGAGGCTGCTCCTGTGTGGATCCGTGCGGGATTTTTTTCTTTCGCACTGTGATTGCTGCAGTTTTACCGCGATTTCGATGCATCGCACTGTTTTCTATGCAGCCAACCAAGAGCTTCTGATTAGTTTAGTGATCTCTATGCAACTTCATTTAGATGAGAGCAGAGGATGCTGATGCAGACTTTTGGCCACAGTGTGAATGCAGGTGTGTGCCTATTGTGTGTTTGTGTTATCAGTCCCGTTTATGGATGAGAAGCCACACATGGTGAATTGGCTTTGGGGCGGACTGTGTGCAGACTTTGTGTTAAGCCTAGATAACCTCTTCTTTCTAGGAGGAAATGACACTTGTGTCTCAGCTTGTGCTGCAACAGAGTTGGAAACAAAGTTATTTGACATGATATGAACAAAGCACAGATCTTTAGGTCACTGTATTGTGGCATGTACCAAACAACAGGTAAGGATGACCTAAATGATCAGACATCTAAATTGTAAAGTATCAGACAACATGCATTGATCAGTCTGTCTGTGATTGGTTAATACCAGCTCCAATAATTAAAGGGACTTTTCCTCAAAGCCTTTTTTCACTTTGAGCATTTTATTTACTACATTCAACCTTTCACATTAACATTGCTATAGTGCTTTACTTTATGTTCTTAAGCACTCTAATTATCACACACACTCCCTCCAGTGGAATCATTAAGGCCATGCAGATGGGAAACATAACAGTAATAGAACAAATGTTTATGTTACTTTCTGAGGAAAGAGAAAAACAAAGGACAAAAGCGAGCCAGTGTTTTTACCCGACTATAGAATAATTGTTTTTCAATGTGTAGCAGAAGGTTCAAAAGTCCAGTATTGTGAGAATGCTTGAGCAGTTTAGTCACAGTCGAATGGGTATAACTTTAAACTATGAGTTAATAAACAGCACAGGATTCCTCGTTGCATCAGGTAAATGCAGTTCAGAGCACCAGTTTTAGTGCACTGGCACTGGCAGTGTAAATGTGCACCAGTGTGGACTGTGATGTTGTCTTAAAAGACAGAAGGGGCAGAAAATAAACGTTGTTTGTTATTGTCTGCTCGCCATCATCATTTATCCGACTTGACGTTTATGTAACGCCAGCCGTATCATTTTTATAGATTGCAAAATTTTGAATCCATCCGTCCTCCTCTGGAGCCTTATCCCAGCTGTCTTAGGGCGAGAGGCAGGTTACACCCTGGATAGGTGGCCAATCTAGAGAGACAGACAACCACTTATGGCTGGGCCATTTCACCTAACCCCACTAACTGCATGTCTTTGGACTGTGGGAGGAAGAACCTGATGGTGGACTTGAACTTCGGACCTTCTTGCTGTGAGGCAACAGTGCTATCCACCGTGCCACCTGCCTGAAATTCGATTTGAGATATTAAAAAAATATTATTATTTTTAATGAAACCAAGTTAGCATTTTTGAAAAACACCAAAAGTTTCTGTAAGTGCAGGGATAACCTCTTCAGGTTTCCCTTATTTTCAGTAGTTTTAAATATGGATTTCACACATTTGGACTTACTTTAAAGGTAGCAACAAATATACATATAGAAAAAACTTTTTTTGCTTTCACTTTCAGCAATAGGCAGAGGAAGATGTTGCCAGTGTGAAGTGACTCTCATGCCTCTTTCTTGTCATTGCTGCAGTAAGTTATTCAACTGCCTGCTTACTGCAATTCATAGCATTATTTCTTTGCACATGTATGTGTACGTGGTGTATGACCTCACATCTTGTGTCATTGTGGATGAATTACTGGATTTCATCCCAACGTTAAGTGATGCAGAGTGAGGTAATGCTTGACATTTCCTGGAAATACCCAGTTTTGGGAAACAGTTGGAACAAATGCATCCATTCTCTTCATTTGTCAACAGTGATGTAAAGAGTTGGCGTCAGACATTCATTGAAATATATTCTTAACAACCACATTAGAAAAAAATTGACAGATGTCTAGATGATTGGTTCAACACTGAAACCAGCCAGCTTGACATGCTGAAGATTGGGTGCATGCAAAATGGTGAAGCACAGTCTTTACATGTTCTTCAATCACTCTCTTCTTAGATGCTTCAATTAAGTATTAGAGGTACAATACCATTACCAAACAGATTGGTACACTGCATAAATGCAAAGAAAAGACCCTAAAACATACATAAAAACGATTTGCAAATCTCAGAAACCAATATTTTATTCATAATATAACGTAGAAACATGTAAATGTACCAATCTAAACGGTCTTGCATAACTCTTCCCACCGACTCACATCAGGTGTTAAACTAGCGTCCTTTAAGAGTTGCTTCAGCTTCCATCTTTAAGGAACGTTTTTTGTTCCCCACAAGCTAAAGTTCTGCCATTAAGCCGTGTTATTACAACAGCTCTGCTTCCTGTTGTAAGATTGTTATAAAACACCAAACTCTGCATTTCCCACCAAAAACAATGCTGTAGCATAGAAGCAAAAGTAATTTGCCCCAAAAAATAATTTTAGACAACAACCTTGTGTTTTTTTTTAATCCTTTAAAACCGGTCAGAGCGGACACGCTCTGTTTTGCATAACTATTTTTAAATCCCGGTAGCTCTGCAACCACGTGAGCTAGCGCAATAATTTTTTTTGCATATGAAACCGGAGGAGTTGTACTTACATCTTATGCCATCAGCTTGTCCTCGGTCACAGTTTCCTTCCACATATAGCTTTGCAAAAACTGCATAAAAAGCACTTGCAGCAACAAAAACATAATATTCCAGAAACACGCTTTGCCGATCCGATCAGCTGTTTGTAACACTTCCTACGTCCATCAGCGTGAACTATCGCATGTCCGCCATGACCTGCCCGAAACCGGAAGTGACATAATTTTCGCGGAAATGTAGTTTTTTACCGTCCGGGCCTAAATGAGCCTATACTGGTGTTTTTAAAAGTTATGTTTGACTTTATGACTTTCTGTGTGGTTTCTGGGATGCTTAGGACTCATATTGCACTGCTGGAAATAGTTTATTTTGATGTATATGCTGTTTTTTTGCAAATTTGAACTATAATATTTATTTTCGTTTTTCCTGCAGTGTATAAAAATTGGTGTATTTCAAAAATAAAACTATGAAGACACTCAAAATAAATTTCCTGTGGTGGGAAACTATGTTGTGCAACTTTTTTGTATTTACAGTTTTGAGGGATAAGCCGCTTAAATTTCTCTAACTAGAAATATATGTTAAAAAAACAAAAACGATTTTCAATTTTTTTGTAGTTTATTGCATTTTTTTGCAATTTATGTAATCACTATGCACTTAATTCATACATATTATTAAAATCCAGGCTGTAATGGTTGTATTGATGTATAGCAACTTGAAATGCTCCCAAAAATGGCTCCACAGCATGTAAACATATAATATAAGCTCTGGTGGACTTGGTTCTATGGTAGGTCTTAAAGGGTTTTAAATACTTTATTTTGTAGTCACATTAATACAAGTAGTATCAAAATGAACCTTAGAATAAATCAGTTTCAGATTTGACCAGCCCTTCCTACAGCTCAAGGTATCCCATGCTCATTGAAAGGTAAACATTTATGTAGACTGTCATCGCAGTTTCCTGTTTTTTAGTTATATAAAATACCTTATTAATGAATTACGCTTTAGGTATATAGTTAAATAAGAAGCCCAAGTACATAAAAATACAAGACTTATGTTGCCTAAATGAACAAATAGATAGTAGCTTTTCATTACGTTCTTAAATATCGCAGCATGTATTACAACAATACGACTGAACTCCAAGTTTGTATAAATATGATTGTTAGTTTAAATCATTAGCATTAGCTGCTCAGTGAAGAGTCATTGTTTTGACAGTTAACGATACATTATCAGTACTTTGTCCTGTGGCAATGATATATTTTTCTTGAGGGACAGAGTAGCTTTGAAAGAGCACAAAGAGCCAAAAGTGGATAAGTTTGGTTCCCTTAAGCCACTGTTGATTGTTTTGTTCTCCATCAATTAATTCTATTCATCACAGTAGTAAGACTTTGGATGTTGTAGACGTGTTGAAACGTGTCAGGAGGAGACAGGTGCAGAATGTTACCTTCTTCTTTAATACCCATCGCTGCTTTCCTATAGCAAACTACAGCTGCTCTGCACAGATGGGCTTAAAAACACAATCTGGTCTTTAAGTGATGACGTATGAAGCCTTCTTCCAGGTCCAAACTACTCTGTGTTTATTAAGCCTGTTGGGTTTTTATGCTTTGTATCTCGTTCTATTTAATCTGAGCAAGCCCCTACAAACAGTCAGTGATCACTGTCGGCCTCTCTCAGTTTTTATTACCGCTGTTCATTTTAACGCTCAGTTTTTAAAACCTTGCAGTGTAACTACAGCCCAGCCCATGCAGCAGTATATTAACCTCGTATTGTGGATGGATTATCTCAGTTGTTCTCCTGACTGAAGTTTGGTCCTTTTACAGCATTCTGCCATGCGATTGCATTTGTCTCTAACCATCGGGAACCCTCACGTTAACTTTTACCAAGTGGAAAAAAGTTAGCGTTCATCCTCTAGCTTCACTGTGCTAATGTGGTTATATTATGCTAACTGTAGCTAGCCACCATGTAGCACATCATTATATAGCAGCTAGCCCAACTTCAGTAACCCTACAAACGTCACTGCTGTTTAGTTTTCTGTCCTCATTTATGTTGGAAGTGACAGCAGAGCTGTACGTTTGAATTTTTTCAGAAATCACTCATTTAGAACGTGCTATATCATGTTCAGGTGGAAGCTAGCGAGCTAACTTCCTGCTAACTTCTAACTCCGTTAAATTTAATAAATCCTGTTTTCATGGATGCCTGGATGTTAAACTTCATTGTTACACCTGGTAAAGCAGCAACGCTGATCATTTTATTACAGATGAAAGAATTTAGACAGTTTTTAACTCTCAGTGATGCCGCAGTGTTTGTTTGGCTTTGGGACCTGAAGTGGAGTTTGGACCCGGAAACGTATAATGACGTCAGACTTAAAGACCAGATAGGTTCAAAGACACAGCAGCAAGAAGGGCTTGATAGCTTCTTGCTAATAACGACAACTTTGCTTTCAGTGCATGTATCCGGTTGTTAAGTGATGATGTGACGAATCCTACTTCCGGGCCTAAAATAGTCTGCGTTTAATATGGCTTTTGTGTTGTTAACATGTTTAATGTTTTGTATTTTCTTCTATTTAATCTCAAAAAGCTCCTAAAGCAGTCAGTGATCACTGTTGACCTCCCTCGGCTTTTATTACCACTAATCATTTATTTAATCTCAGTTTTTAAAACCTTAGCATGTAACTACAGCGCAGCCCATGCAGCAGTATATGAATGACTAACCTCGTATTGTGGATGGATTATCTCAGTTGTTCTCCTGGCTGAAGTTTGGTCCTTTTACAGCATCCTGCCATGCGATTGCATTTGTTCCTGACCACCGAGAACACTCACGTTAACTTTTATCGAGTGGAAAAAAGTTAGCTTGTTTATATTATGCTAACATAGCTGTGTCGCTAGCGGTCACGTAGCACATCATTATATACCAGCTAGCCAAACTTCAGTAACCCTACAAACGTAACTGCTGTTTAGTTTCTGTCTTCATTTATGTTGGAAGTGATAACAGAGCTGTACGTTTTAATTTGTTTCCAAAACCCCGCAGTCAGGACATGCTATATTGTATTTAGATAGAAGCTAGCGAGCTAACTTCCTGCTAACTTCTAACTCCGTTAAATGTCATAAATTCAGTTTTCATGGATGCCTGGATGTTAAACTCAATTGTTACACCTGGTAGAGCAGAACGCTGATCATTTTATTAAAGATGAAAGACTTTAGACAGTTTTTGATCGTTTGATATATGGACCTGCAGCGGAGTTTAGGCCCAGACACGGCTAGTGACGTCAGACTTTACGACCGGATACCCTTAAATTGCACCACTGAGTTCCCCCCTTTGACACCGTTTTCCTGCATAATGAGTTCGCAACCTGAGGTTATATTAGCAGGATATCAGCAGTTAATTGGTGGTTCTAAATTTAGCATAGGTTAGCGTGGATGTCTATATGTGTCCGTGATAGTTTAGTGTTTATGTGCCCGGCGTCTACTCAGATTCTCGTTCAAGAACATCTGTGATAACCTGAATTGGATACGTAGTTTAGTTGGATGGAGTATCTGTGGTCTGGTGAACAGTAAAGTACTGTCCATAATAAAACTGCTGTAATATATTTTCATGTGAGACTTGGTTGTGGGCAGCTGGAATTATTAGTTTAATTGGAAACAACTTTTTATTTTTACTTTCCACTACTTGTTTGCTGGTGAGCAGCAGAAACTGCTGCAAGTTACCAGCCTTTGGTCTTAAATGTAGATATATATATCGTAGTATAATATATGATAGTAATAATTCACAGTGTAAGGATGCTGCACATTTGTGGATGAAAGCATACTCCAGACTCTGTCATGCTTATTACAGACATGTGTATGAATGTGTCTGAAGTGACTGAGGTCCTGTTTATTCAGTGTTTGAGGACGTTTGAGTAGCTCTAGTACCCTTCCACTCATTATTTGGAGTGGGTGTGTGGTGGATGCTGTCTGTGCTAGAGAGACAAACAAAGGCAACGCAGCAAAAAAACCATAATTATGGATTATTATTTGTAAATGTTTCTCAGGTCGAGGTTAACTGCAGGTGCACTTTGCGTGTGAATTTTCAGGTTGTGTGCTGATTTAACAGACTCTCGGATTATGTTTGTGCACTGTATTTAAAACAGCTACATTTTATAGCTGATTCTTTTTGCTCTCTATGCAGTTTGGGGAAAATTTTGCTTTTTAAAAATTATTCTGTAAAATTTTGGGCAGTTTATTTTTTTATTTCACCGTACTATTAATTTCCCTCCCTCTGTGTCTCAACCCCAAGCAAACCTGTTGTTGGTTGTGACCACGAGCCTTTAACTGATTACAGTTCCTAGTTCCCACACTGTGGTGGAAACTTTAGTTACCTATATCTACATACATGTGTACTTCAGTAATTATTGATTGGATACATTAGTGAATGGTACATACCAATGTTCATTTATTGATTATTATTTATTATTGCAACCAGTACGGACTAAACCGAGCAGAGAAGAACAGCAGAAGCTTCTCGGTCGTTTTTCAGGCTCCCCAGAAAGTTTAGTCGCTGCTAAAGTTTAACAGGATACATCATCGTCCATGAAGTCAGAGACCCTCTCTGCATAATGCCCGTTGACGTATATGGGCTGAGGCTCAGATGTGCTTCACCTGAAGTCCACTGTTATTTCCTCATTCTTGTATGCAGACTCATGTCTCCAGTGATGAGCCCGACCCCTGCTGCGTCATCTACAACTTCACAAAGGAATTGCTGAGGTGGGGGTGCAGTCATGGGTGTAGAGAGTGCACAGTAGGGGGCTCAGCACACGTCCCTGTGGGAGCCGAGGTTGAGATTGCGTGTTGGGAGAGGTGGGGCCTTACTTTGAATCTCTGTGGGTGGTTTCTGAGGAAGTGCTTAAATCCAGACGGCGAAGATTGATTAGTTTTGTTACCAGTCTGTTAGAGATGACTGTGTGTTGAAATAAGTCTGGCACGGCCGTCCTTGTGTTCCAGACGGGCCACAGTTGTGTCCAAAAATTGTGGGAGTCACCTGTGGGTGGAAGAGCTTGAATGATGCGACTTCTGAACAGTTTCTAAACACTTCATGATGACTGGAGTGAGAGCCACTGGATGGATATCAGGGATGTTTGAGGACTTCAAGCAGAATGGGACAATGCTAAGAACAGGATGAATACTTCTGTAAAGGCGCCTGTGAGTTGGTCTACACAGGACCTCAGCACCTCACTACTGACACATTCAGGTCCTGCTGCTTTTCTGGGGCTCACTGCTGCTAATATCAGGTCATGCTCCTCCACTGTAAAGGTGTAGCAGGTGTTGGCTGGAGGTGTGGTTTTTGTTGTTGTTGTTGTTGTTGTTTGCAGGCGAATAAGCAGTTCAGCTTCTTTGCCAACACAGCATTACCATCAGGTCTGGGTTTGTAGTGATATTTTGGCTGCACCATCCTCAAGTTATTGCTGCAGAGGTGGTCCTCAATTATATTTGTATAATCCAGCTTGCCCTGTCTCATTCCCATTCCCGGGTTTGCCTGGACTGTGCTGCACACCTCACCAGGCCTAAAGCAGTGTTTTTGCACAGTACTCAGTGTTTTGCACATTTCTGTTGCGTCTGCACTGTCTCGTGTCTGTATCATGTCTTTGTTTTGGGGTTTTTTGTGCAATTTGTGTTGATTGTCTGTTATATGTCATATGTAGCACCACGGTCTTGGAGGACCGTTGTTTCGTTTCACTGTGTGCTGTGCCACTGCACATGTTGGAATGACAGTAAAGCCACCTGACTTGACTTGATGTATGCTTTATGTAGAAGAGTACGGATGCAGTATCCTCATCCAGGTCCTGAGATTCAACGATACTCCAGTCTGGAGTATCCTTTTAATAGTGTTTGAAGTAGAGGGCAGCGGTTTTCTTTACCTTGGTCCAACTGGCCCAAGTTTGTATGGCTCTGTATATCTTAATCTTTGGAATAGACTTTATCCAGTGTGTTTTTTTTGCCGTGTGTAACACAGTTACAATGCTGATGGGATTTGGGGCGCACTAAAAGACTGAAGTCCCCAGCTATTATGTGTGCTGCTTCTGGGTATATTCAGCTACTAAGGACCAAGTTAGCTTTAGTATTTGTCAAATACTCAGCTATCCTGATCACTGCTGTGGTCAGGATAGCTGAAATCCCACAGTGGAGGACAAGGGGTCTGCATTTAACTGTCAAATATTCTAAGTGTGGAGGGCAGCGACTGTCTGCAGTCTAAGTATTATTGGCTCATTTTTCATGAATATAAATGCAAATATCTCCACGTCATTGTTTTCGTGAGTTCTGGTTTCAGTGTAAGCGGTGTAGGATATGACTCGTTAGCTTCACAACTGCATCAGTAATGCAGGATAAAGATGATCAAAGCGCAAGTCTATTGTCGTCCAACTGTAGCCTCAGCTCATCCGTTTTGTTCACAACAAACCTGACATTTGTGAGGAAAAGGCTAATGATGGAGTTTTGTGCTTAGCCTTTCCTACACACTGCAGCTTTGTTTCTGCTCCCTGTCCTGACGCGAGCACCTCCTAGTGAACTATGAACCCTGTGTTCTGGCTGGTATGTTGTAGGAGTGAAGAAATGCCTTTGTGAAAGTTTGTTTGCTCTGTGAACAGATAACAGGTGGTTTTGTCAGATGCACGTGAGGTTTGCTGGACAGACTGTTAATGAAATTCTGGAAAAGATGTACAGACATTGGAGCACATCTCAGATCACGCTGAATGTCGTCCCTCAGAGTGTGACAGGAACATGTGTTGACAGTTTGGCTATAGGTGACAAAGTCATGCTGTGCAAACCTGATGCACGCTCTCAGCTACTGCAGGCTTCTCTACTTAAGTCTGCTATTTGGACTTCAGTAGAAGAATATCATGTCCTTAAATAAGACCTCCAACCCTCGATGGTAGGTTTATGACAGGGATCCACAAGAACTCACACAAGTTCTTGCACTTGTTGCCACATAGTGCTACGTAACTTAGCTGCCTATCATGTTAGCATGTGAAATCTAAATTGTCCCAAGATATTATATCAAATGTTATTTCTTGTTTGACAGCCACAAGTCTCTTATTTGTACATATCATATTGATTCTGCTAAGAACACGTGGAGCTGAATCCCAGTTGGTCTTTTAGCTGGTAAATGGTTCGGTTCCCAGACAAAAACTGTACATCATGATTGGTCTGAAGAGCCCAGATGACCCAGTCAAACACATTTGTGCAATTTCTCAAAGCAATGGTGAAGTGCAAAAGAAAAGAAATGTGTAAATGAAACAAATGAAGTTATATCAATAATAGTCTGTGCATACAAATACAACATAAATGTACATTTTTCAGTTTATTTGATGAACAATTTTGTAGTCAAAGTAGCCAATTATTTTATTTCCCTCATCTATGTTGTTACCACGTTAATTACATCCTCTGTCTTTCTCGCTGAGTGGGTGGGGCTGCTGTCCCTCCCCCTGCATTCCTCCACAGCTCGTTCTAGCAGCAGCTTAGCTGATGACTAGTGTCCAGCGACTTGTTGCTACTTGTTGCTGGTGCTACTGTTGAGTAGTACCAGCAATTTAACACATATTGGTGGGACAATTTGTAGTTTTCCTCTTCTTGTTCTCACCTAGTTTTTCAGCTCCTCTGTTTTCGCTTTTGTTTCTTTCTTTATCAAACAAAACTGTTTTCTACAAGCGTGCAAGGACTGTAGACGGGGGGTGGGTGGAGGAGCTGGGGATCGACTCTGTCATGAACCGCAGTTCGTGCACACAATCCAAAAACAGACTCGAGCAAGTACAGATTTTATCGTTTTAACAAAAGTCGACCCCGAACAACCGAGGAAGCAAAATCGCAGAACTGAAGGAAACCGGGACAAATTACACAGAAGCCGTAATCAGGACCGTGGGAGGCTGCAGGAGAAAGGGGAGAAGATTACTACTGAGCAGGGAGATTGAGGGACATTACTATATGGGGGAAGCGTGTCCGTGGAAAGTGAGTCAGAGGAGGCAGGGATGAGGGCGGATGGTGCACTTAGAGATCCGAGCAGGCAGGAGACACAAAAGGTAGTAACCTGGGCACACGGAGGCAGAATTAACACAGTTCATGTAACACTTAGATATATACAAAGCTTTGCAGGGAGCCTAGTTACCACTGAGGGTGACTAACAGACTGGCGTGGAGCAGCCGTCAGCGCACGGTTAAATAGTCCTCCTGGCGCCTGGAATGGGATGCAGGTGTGATGGTGATGGCCCAGCCACGGACCATGACAGAGGCAGTGACTGCTGTGTGTACTGGTTATCGTTAAAAGTATTTAAAACTGAAGTGATCAGTTTAAAAACAGCTTGATTAAAAAATGAAAACTAATGAGTTAAATGAATGTAATCATGAGCGTGGATGCAGAGATGGAAGCTTTGTGGTAACTTTTGGATAAGATCACACATTCCTAATATTCCTGTAGAATTTAGCACCATGTAAACTTCCATGAGACCTGACTTGTATTAAAGATGATTAAGTTTGTCCATTTCTGTTCCTGCTACGCCCAGCAGCTCATTTCTGACCAGGTGTCGTTGCTAGCTTCTTTCTTTTGTCTTTATCTGAATTTTGTCGGCCTGTTTCTTTGTGTCTCACATCGAGCTCTGTGACACTGAAAAGGTTACGTTGCCAGTTTTTCATTTCACCAAGTATGAAAGTTACAGATAAACGTTGAATTAGTTCATTATTATACCCTTCAGAAGGCAGAGACAGTGATGGACATGCAACATGCAAACAAACACTCAGAGGTGATCTTTAGATGTCATATTGTAGTTGTTCTGCACACCATACATATCACTCATTGTTTTCTGAAGTCACACAAATGTGTCAGTCTGTTTATCTTCACACAAACACACACAGAGCAGCTTTGAAGTGTCAGTCACGAGGAAAGAATCTGTAATGGGAGAATGACACAGCAACCATTTACTCGTTGCTCCGGCTGTGTCGTCCTTTCCTGATACAGCCGAGATGAAGATGCTGTGTTTTGTGTTCTTTTTGAATATTATGATAGCGAGAGGAGTTCATGTTTTTAATTTTGTTCAAATAAACTCATTTACTGAGGTTTATTTTTTGTTCCTCTCAAAGGATTCCCATCTTCTTGCATGTAAATGTGCCACTCACAGCACTATTTAACTATACACACACTGCTATATGTGTTTATTACTGGGCTCAGTCAGATTGATTTAGGCTTTGTCATCTGCTTGGTGCACATGAAGAAGCAGAAGATGAGTTTCACCTGAAAAACACGCTTTGATTGGGCGACCTGCTTACTTTTCCAGTGAAATAAACACATGATGTGGGACAGTGTTGTCTGTGACCTGTTCTGTCACAGTGGCTTTGACAACAAGACATCAAAACCAAACGAGTGCGATCATCATTTTTTGTGTTCAAGACTGCGTGTCTCCATACTTCCATTAAAAAAACTTGTGGGTGTAATTGTTACTTACTGAATAGTAGGGGTGGGGGGAAATGGATACTGTGTAGCATGGTGATATTTTGTTTGTTAATAATGTATGGATACAGGGACAGCAGAAATCGATACTTTGTTACAAAAAGGTTTTTGTGGAATGGAACATGCTCTGACGTCCAAATGTGTTTAACTTGTTTTTGGCAGCAATAAACATGACAGTTTACTTATTTTAATTTAAGACATGTTTTATTTTAATTAAGTTTAAAACTTTTTTATTTAATGTAAAATTATATTTTGTTTTAATTTACTTTCAAATTCTTCAGTTGCTGAAGGGGCTGCATAGTTTTCATAAACTGCATAGTTCAGAATAGCTATAATTGTACCAGATGGTTGATTCAGTTAAGTTGGACTAGACTGTAATACAAACCGTTCAGTTTGTCAACAATCAAACTGAAATGAGAGAAAGACTGAGTGTGAGACTTTGATATTAGAGAAAATGAATATTGATAAAGTTTACCTTTATGTACAGAATCTGAATATCGCAAAATATTTTAAAAAATTGCAATAATATCGTATCGTGGGATGTATGGTGATTCCCACCTCTACTGAATAATGTATAATGTAACCTTGAAATTACTGCTCTTTACATGTAGCCTCTGAATATAGGCTGATACGTCAGCCTAACCAACACTTCTTTGTGATAGTCATGTGTTGCCTCTCTGTCCCCTTCTAGCCATCAGACCCAGACAACATGCTGGGACCATCCCAAGATGGCTGAGCTCTACCAGTCTTTGGGTAAGAAACTTCCTGCTTAGGGACCTTTTTGGTCTTTTTGACTAAAGTCTTTGAAACAGGTGACTCCACATACTGGAGAAGATGGGAAAAGATGCTTGGTCATCGTCTGATTCTCTGTGTTACTGTAGGATTTCTGCCTCACAACACTAAGCACCTTTGACGTGGCCGTTATAGACATAGAATTGAATTGAGCTGAAGAAGCACTACTGGTTGAAGTGAAAACACTGATAAAACTAATGCTCTCTTCCTCGTATTCCTTTCTGTAGCCGATCTGAACAATGTTCGGTTCTCAGCCTACCGCACAGCCATGAAGCTCCGACGCTTGCAGAAGGCTCTCTGCTGTAAGTAAATACACTTCTCCTGCATCTGTGCCACACAGGGACGTTTAAGTCCTTTCCTCCCAACACAAGTGTGTCTGTTATTGTGTTGATACCCTCCCACACACCTCCTTCTCTTTCTGCTCTCTCTGAATTTTGTCTTGACCTTCTCTGCACTATTACTCTTTTACTCCATGTCCATGTGAGTGTATCAGAATCAGAATACTTTATTAATCCCTCAGGGAATCATGTGGGTTACAGTTGCTCCAGTAACAGTAACAGACTATTTAACAAAATGTTACAGATTTACAAATGTAAGAAATAGCACAATATATTGACATCAACATGACTGAGTAGAAAAGAGAGAGTGCAAGCGGGTGTAGCTATTGCAGTGTTCACAGTGTGTTAGGTGGATGTTGTACAGGGAGCCACAGGCAGGAATGATTTCCTGTGTCGGTCAGTGGTGCATCATGGGTAATCTCAGTCTCTCACTGAACGAGCTCCTGTGGCTGGCCAGCATGTCATGGAGTGGGTGGGAGGTGTTACCCAACATTGTCTTCATCAACATCCGCCTCTTCAACACCACCTTAAGCGAGTCCAGCTCCACCCCCACAACATTACCGGCCTTGCAGGTCAGTTTATTTAGTCTGTTGGCATCTGTGACCCTCAACCTGCTGTCCCAGCATGCAACAGCATAGAGGATGGCACTGACCACAACAGACTCCTGAGCGTTGTCCGACAGATGTTGAAGGACCTCGGCCGCCTCAGAAAAAAGAGACAACCCTGGCTCTTCCTGTAAAGAGCCGTGATGTTTTTAACCCAGTCCAGTTTATTGTCCAAGTGTACGCCAACGTATTTATAATCCTCCACAATGTCCACATCCACCCCTGGATTGATACAGGGGTCAAAGATTTCCTGGTCTTCCTGAAGTCCACAGTCAATTCCTTGGTCTTCCTTTGCGTGGTTAGTCCAGTTATGCCAGCTGAATTAGTGTAGCTGGTATTGTTGTCACCTCTGGCAAGGCGAGATACATTCACCGAACTTTAGAGCCTCAGCACAGTTGTACATTTCAACCCACAAGTATTCATGTCCATAAATATTGATGGGCTTAAAAATCCAGATTACATATTTGTGACCGTGAGCTGACCTACAGCGTAATCATGTGTCAACACCATGTGCTAACAGAGCATGGTGACGTCTACAGAAGATTGGAGACATTTCAGCTTATAGTTGCAAACTGCAGTCAAGTGAACTAACATGACTGAAGCAGTCCAGTGACCACAATGATACAATGGATCTTGTTTTCTTCCTAAATTAGCATGTGTATCTTCTCCCCCTTTATTCGTCCATCTGCACTTTTCACCTGGATTTGCTTTGCTGTTGTTTGCTGAGCCAGGTTGAAGACACACAGATTAATGTTTCAAACCTAACCCACGGGTCAACGAATATTGTTCACACATAACAGACTTGTTGAGACAAATAACAGTGATCTATCTTTACTATTTTTACTAGCATCAACAGCAACTGGTTAATTCTGGCAAACATGCCAAAGTTAACAGTTTGACTGGTTTAACAGGGTGATTCCCAAAGAGCTATTGTCTTAAAATGTCAGCTGCTCTAAAACACAATTTGTTTCAATTTCTTTAGTTGAAGTGACAAAAAGTGGCAACAATAACAATGTTAGAAATACACAAAATAGAGTCAGGCATTTTATGCAATCCAATATGAAGAATTACCAAGATGTTCCACATGAACATAACCTTTTTAAGGTGTTCCTGAGCCCTCCTTACTCCAAACACTTGATTTCTACAATTGTGCATTTGTTTGATGACAGCATTGAAGTGCAGACTACGAGGATAAGAGACGCTTGGAGGGAGGAATTGAGCATAGAAATATCAGAATCAATGTGGGACAAATGCTTATCAAAGATTCATTCCTGCTCTGTCAACAGCAGACATCAATTAATACAATTTAAAATTGTCCATCGGCTACATTATTCCACAAAATTTATCCTTCAACTTCCCCCATATGTGACAGATGTAAAACATCAGAGAGCACATTGGCTCACGCTTTCTGGCATTGCCCCTCATTGACCAATTTTTGGTCCAAAATATTTGATTGGTACTCTAAAGCTCCATCTCACCCAATCCAGAAATTGCAGTTTTTGTCTGTGTACGTTCCAGAACTATCCCTGCGACTGTGCGGGTGCCAATTGACCTCAGTGATGATTGTGAAAAGACTTAATCTAAAGGAAGTCCGCTGCTCCTCCCTCCCTCAGTGTCTGGCTCAATGACGTGTTATCAGTCATTCAACTCAATACCTGCAGCAAATGTTTTCTCAAAATCCTGGACTCTGTTTTGTACTCACCTTGAGAAAGCTCACGTTGTATAAACATGTACCATGGCACTGCAATTTCCCTGTTTATTACATATTCATGACATTTAATTCATTATGGATCCTGGTAGTTTCTAATTTTAATGTTTTCTTTCTTTTGTCTTTCCCTATTGATTATTATTATTGTGCTATTTCTTGTCCTATCATCTCAGCGCCTGAGCTGTATTTGTTTGTTGATGGGTTTTCTATGCTGAAAAATTAAAATAAAATATTGAAAGAAAAAAAAGAAGAAATACACAAAATAGTATTTTTGCAGCAACAAGGTGATTTGAAAGCAACAACTGACATATCTCAGCAATGTGTGCAAGACTTTGGGGAAAATGTACAAGTAGAAAAGAAAAAAGTGACATACCTGAAAAAACTGTCTGCAGTAGATGAACAGTCTCTGAAAGACATGTTCAGAAATCTGGCACAGACCTGTGAGATACATCTGGTCCCTCTACTGTTTACTGACCCTCATCTGAAAGGTCTCAGTGGAACGGTGGCTGTCAAGACGTCCACGTTAGACGACTTAGTGAGAAAAAGCTAAAGTTTGCCAAATGACACCACAGCTGAACTTGAACACTGACATTGTTGTTCGTGCCACCTTCAGGTTTTGGCACTTTGCGTCTGATTGGCAACAGTTTGATTTTGTCATTTGACAGTCATCCCAAACACACTGCTAATGCAGTAAAACCATACATAGAAAAACACTCGATAAAGATGATAATGAGACACCTCATCATTGCTCGAGACAGGCAAATTCATTCCAGTCTCCAGGAAACTTTGGACACGGAGGTCTGAGCTGACTCTGACGCCCATAGATGTGCTGACTAACCGCGCCCCTCCCTGTGTGTCTTGTTCAGTGGACCTGTTGAGCATGCCGGCAGCTTGCGAGATATTCGACCAGCACGGTTTGAAGCAGAACGAGCAGCTGCTGGACATCTCTCAGCTGGTCACCTGCCTCACGAGCCTCTACCAGCGACTTGAGCAGAACCACTCCCACTTGGTCAATGTCCCGCTCTGCGTTGACATGTGCCTCAACTGGCTGCTGAACGTCTACGACACGTACGTGCAGCACTTAAACACGTCGTGTTTCTCTGCTGATTCGGCTCTAAACCGTCTCTTTTTGTTGGCAGCGGTCGCACCGGGAAGATCAGATCTCTGTCGTTCAAAACTGGCATCATCTCACTCTGCAAGGCTCATTTGGAGGATAAATACAGATGTAAGTCAATGTGCAATGTTTTCTGCCATTATTGTGTCCTAATAATAATAAGTACTCACTTATATTTCATCTCACAAATAAAATCATACCAAAGGAAAATCCTTGTGTGGACTTTCTCCAACCTCTCGTGTTTTCTCTGCCTCGTCCTCTCCAGTCCTGTTCCGGCAGGTTGCCAGTGCGACGGGATTCTGTGACCAGCGTCGACTTGGCCTCCTGCTGCACGACTCCATTCAGATCCCCCGACAACTTGGCGAGGTCGCCTCCTTCGGCGGCTCCAACATCGAGCCCTCCGTCCGCAGCTGCTTTCAGTTTGTACGTTTCGTGAGGGTTGCCTCATTCACACATTCACACAGCTCGTTTCACTATGCTTTAAGTGCTCAATACCACAGTAACATTCACACATTCACACTACAATGGGAGAGCAACTTGGGGTAGTGTCTTGTCCAGGGATATTTGGCATTCAGACTGGTGAAGCCAGGGATCGAATCACCAACCTGATTAGCAGATGGCTCCTCCTCCTGCTCTACAGCCACAGCAAATGTGTGGATGTAGCTCAGGATTCAAACCCATTCCAAGCTCTCTGTACTGTTATGAGCTCATCTGAAGGTCACATGTAATTTTGAGGTTTTTAGCGACCTCTGCACACTAACGCGCCTCAACGTCAGCTGACCCTCCTCGACCAGATCATGGCTGAGTTGCTGTCGTTTCAAATTTTCTTTTCTTTCTTTACATTTGTTGTGACCTTGCCTTTGACGTTGGATAAAAATGTAATCAGCTCGAGCTGTTATGGGATCAAAATTTGAAAATGAAATCTTGAAACTTGTGGACACTTACGGAAGAAGATTAGGGCCACTTTTTTTTCTTTTCCAGAAGTCTGAGAAAAAAGTGTAACGCCGTAACCTGTCATGTTGTTATTTCAGGCCAACAACAAGCCTGAGCTTGAGGCCACCATGTTCCTGGACTGGATGCGCCTGGAGCCTCAGTCCATGGTGTGGCTTCCTGTCCTTCATCGCGTCGCTGCTGCAGAGACCGCCAAACACCAGGCCAAGTGCAACATCTGCAAGGAATGTCCAATCATAGGCTTCAGGTCGGTGCATTTAACAGTTGCTGCAGTATTACAATCTGTTTATGTATGTTATGCATCTTATGTTACACACACATCAAGGCTGTTGACTCACAGTCTTGGCATTCTTGGTCTCAGGTCCAGAATCTGCTCAGATCAGCAAATCTGAAATACTAAAAATATTCAGATCGTTTCATTTAAGACCCAAAAACAACAAGTTGCATTCATCCAAACACAATTCTATAAATCTCGGGCTGCCCTGCAGAAAGTAAATATAAATAGAATAAAATTAGTTTCAGATCAAAACAGTAAATAGAAAACATATAAAATGTCCAAACTGAGAAAGTTTTAGTTAATTTTGGATTTGATGGCAGCTCCGTGTCTCCGAGTTGGGACAGGATCATCGCTCCTAAATGTCTGGAAGCTAAAGAGACCAGTGTGAAGAAATACTTATTTGAGAAAATAACTCTGGAGTATAAACTATAATCAAGTGCAGTAAGAAAAATACACTTTTTGATTTTGATTTCTTGAAATAAAAAATAATATCTAGACTTTACACAAGTGACAAATATCTTAAAACAAGTGTTGAAACGCTCAGTTTGAGACGGATGAACTTGAAACTAGTCTGTCAGTGTTTCTTCTTTCTTGTTTTGACAGAAAATATCTTATAATATAACTATATTGCCCACGTGTTACTTTTCATTTGACAAAAGTCTGAGTGGGAGGTCTGGGAAAAAGGTTTCACAGCTAAAAATGGTTGTAAGATCCACTGTCATCTCAAATAGTGTCCCTACAGATTTTATTTAACCTTGTGTGCATGTAAAGTAACTCATTTTGTGATATAGAAACTAAGTAAGAAATAAAATATTCTACACAGCAAAGGTTTAGACCTGTGAGCACGGTGCTGTTGTTGGAGGCTAACCCTGACTTTTGTCAGTGATAAATTTAAACACAGACTTCCAAAGGCAGAGAATAAACGTGTCACTGGGGCCATGGGCTGACCTCGGAGAAAGCAGAGCTATAAATTACCTCCTTGTATTGATCCCCTCGCCTTCCCTTTTTCCCCTTGGCTTCTTCATCTCTGCTCTCTTTCATTCACACTTGTTTCTCTCTCCTGTTCTTCCCTCCAGATATCGGAGCCTAAAACATTTCAACTATGACATCTGTCAAAGCTGCTTTTTCTCCGGCCGTGTTGCAAAGGGGCACAAGATGCAGTACCCCATGGTCGAGTACTGCACCCCGGTATGTGAACAAGTCATCTGTTCTACGGCGTGTGTGTGTCTGCTTCTTCCTACGGAGGAAACAATGTCATCTGTGTGTCCTACCTCTCTCTCCAGACCACATCAGGAGAGGACGTCCGGGACTTTGCCAAAGTGCTGAAGAACAAATTCAGGACCAAGCGTTACTTCGCCAAACACCCACGGATGGGCTACCTGCCCGTGCAGACCATCCTGGAAGGAGACAACATGGAAACGTGAGGCTTTCAAACACACACAGAGACACCTTTAATATCTTAGTGAGGACATCTCATTGGCGTAATGCTTTCCCTAGCTGCTTATGCCTAAGCCTGAGCCTAAGCCTAACCATGACCTAATTGTAACCCTGACACTAGGGTTTGAGGGCATTTTTGAGCCTCAAAAATGCCCTCAAACCCGTGAGGACAAAAATGCAGCTGCATGCATATTAAGGACTGACATGTCACATGATAGCTTTATTATCCATATTTCTGTGGACATTTGTGTTGTTTTATTGAAGGTCAAACAAAATATTTCAAATGTGTTTGTGTTGTTTGTTTAGTGTGTGTGAGAGTGCTGTGCACACACTGACACACTACAGTCTGACTCTACCCGCCTGCATCACCTGCTCGATGCTTTCCATATCTCAGCTCCAATCATACCTGTATGTTGTCCATCCACTTCCTGTGTTTTTTTGTCTTGCAGTCCTGTCACACTGATCAACTTCTGGCCTGTAGACCATGCGTGAGTACCTGGCTCGTACACAAACACACACGCACACGCACACACGTGTTCTCACCTCCAGTCATTTCAGTCGTTGTGTTGTCGTCTTGATTTGTTATAAATGAACTCCACGTCAGGATGGCACCACTATGGAGACTGTCAGCATCCCACTGCTGATCAGAGCCAACAGACTCTCATTGATGTGTGTGATCATTAGTGTTGGTCAAGTTACTTGAAAAAAGTAATCAGTAACTAATTACCAATTACTTCCCCAAAAAAGTAATCCCGTTACTTTACTGATTACTTATTTTCAAAAGTAATTAATTACTTAGTTACTTAGTTCCTTTTTAAAAACATGATTTACAACCTGAATAGGTGATAAAGTGATAGATCTTTCAGCCCAATTCTACTTTTTCTACATAATCATCATACAAAATGTAATCAAATGGAAAAGTCTCTTTTTAAAACTTGTTTTATTAGTTTTAATCTTTTAACTTTATGCATCAAGCAAAACTTTAATTATCTGCAACATTCTCTGACTGGAAGAAATTAGTTTAACATTTAAACCTATTTTCTGCACATTCCAGCACATAAAATAAAATATTTTGTGTGTTTACACTCAGTCTTTCAAATAGATGCAAGTAAAACACAGCAGAAAATAAATAAAGTCAAAGACTAGCGGTCCTGTTGCTCTATTTTCACCTGTAAAGCAGGAGTGGGGTAGGCGGAGGTTTACCCTGGTGCAGGTGTGCAGCGGTCAGTGGAAGAATCCGCGAGTTTCTCTGTGAGTTTCCCATTACGTCGTAGCTACTCGGTGCTTGTTTGGAAGTTTTGGGTTTTTTCGGTGTAAAAAGAAATTTTCTTCCCACGCACAACGGACACTAATGTTTTTGTCACTTTTTATGGAATCAAACTCAAAGTAAGGTCAGTACTTCCACGCTTTAAACGCTGCACGCTCATACTCTCTCTGCACTCGATATATGATCCATTGTTGATCTGCACACAGCTGTTGTCACGAACGTCGCACTCGCTTACGTCACTGTCATGAGACATTCTCGCAAAAAAATCACGGTTTTAGTAACGCAGTAACGCAGCGTTCCTACGGGAAAGTAACGGTAATCTAATTACAGTTTTTGCAATAGTAATCCCTTACTTTACTCGTTACCTGAAAAAAGTAATCAGATTACAGTAACGCGTTACTGCCCATCTCTGGTGATCATACTCCAGTGAAGAATATATGCCAGGCTCATCTTGGTTGAAGAAAAAATAGCTCTAGTATAAAACAAAAATGCTCGTTTAAGTGTTTGTGATGAATCAGTTCAGAAAATGCTGCAACCTTCACAGTGAGAGGCTGTTGGGTTCCAGTTTCCTGCCTGTGTTGGGAGTTTGAATGTTCTTCCTGGGTTGGTTGATAGGAGAGAGTGCTGTGGATAGAGTGAGCTGGAGCCAGATGAGTCGCTGTGGCGACCTCTAAAGGAAGCAGCTGAAAGAACAAGATGGTTTGGATAAAATGGGCTGATTACTGCAGAGTATTTCAGCCTTTATCAAGTCACATGTGAAATATCAGGATACGACAATACTCTTAAAGATACCCAGACAGCCTCCAGCTGTTGCTGTATGGAGAGGAATATGTTATATTAATATAACCTGTGAATATGAAGCACAAAGTCCCAGCACTTGATTACATGACGACTGATTTCTCACCCATTTTGTTCCACCTCTCCTCCTAAAGCTGAGCACACACACCAGCAGCCATAAGTTTGTGTGACATCATGTTTACGTGACATCATGCCAATAACCATTTTGATGGATGCTACTCAATTCGTCTGCTGCTTTTTATGCACTGCTCAATAAAAGCGAGCGTACACAAAACACATCAGCTCTGACGTCAGATGAAAAACAAGCCAGATGTGTGTAATGATGAGGACGGAGTAATGTCAGGAATAAAGGATGGAAATGAAAATGATTACAGAGGGCTGAAAATCAAAGTGAGGTGCAGCAGGCGAAGCCGTTTTGTCCAAATTTAATTGCAGCAACTCAAAATGGTGCTGAGTAATATTGACTACGCGCCTGCCTGACAGCAGGCTGGGCTCCTGATCAGACATCAAGTGATGGGGCTCTGCTGGCTGTAGCTCATATAAACTCGTTGCTCGTATAAACGGGTGAATGAGGCTCAGTTACGGTCCATTAGCTCTGCACCAGGACGTTACCAACCTCCACGACATCTGAGGTGCAACGTGGACCTAAACATAATGTCCCAGAGGAGTTTTATTGGAGTTGGTGAGCTTGGTGTCGTTGTTCCTTCATTCTCCATGAACTGCTTGTTCTGTCAGCACACGAAGTCCAAGCAGCTGTAAGACACGTAGTTACAGAAGGTTTCTCACAAATCTGCTCCTGTCGCTCCTTCACTGCTGCGCTGTGAATCCATGCAGCGTGTGTGTGTGTGTGTGTGTGTGTGTGTGTTTGTGTGAGAGAGAGTTGTGATTCATGTGTTGGATTCATGAGCTCTCTCTTTGTCTCTGCTTCTTCCTCACAGGCCGGGATCTTCCCCTCAGCTCTCACATGACGACACGCACACGCGGATCGAGCACTATGCCAACCGGTAACATGACTGCAAACAGCAGACACACAGTGCTGCAAACAGCAGTAGATTTATGTTTGTAATGTTTTGCATATTTGTTACAGTTACATATTCGACTCATCAGCCACATTTGAATACTAGAGAAAGATAACCTGAGTAAATATAAAATGCAATCTTTGAATTACAATTTCAAATAAAGCAAAAAGCTTCTCAGACCCTGCTGGCTCCATGTGAGATGCTAATTCCCCCCTAAACCTAATAACTGGTTGTGCTTCTCTTGGCAGTGAGAACTGTAATTAAGCATTTGCAGTAACTGGTAAGGAGGCTTCCACTGGCCCACTCTTCTTTTCAGAGTTATTCTAATTCAGCTGCATCGTCACAGGGCCAACACGCACAGACACACAAGACAGATCCACACCCACCTTTGCACCTATGGCGAGTTAACCTCGCCCTATTAAGTGCATGTCTTTGGACTGTGGAAGGAATTTGGAGTACCTGGAGAGATGTAGGAGGTGCATCCAAACACCACACAGGAAGTCTCCTGCCAAATTGTCAGATAGTGGATTTGAACCCAGGACCTGCTGCGAGGCAACAGCACAGCTTCCATCAAAAACATTGTCTCCAAACAGTTTTTGCCTTTTGCCTCGTCAGGAGAAAAAAATAGTTGGATGTGCAACCAGCTTTGACAGGGAGGCATTTCCATAGAACAAAAATCCATGCAATGCATGATTCTAACCATACGCACACAGTACATTAGCAGAGAACTGTGACCACAGGAAAAGTGCAAAAACAGAGGGAAGCAGGGGAGATAGTGGCTCACAGCTGAGTGTAAACACACAACATTTCAGTAGCTTCAAAAACTGGTGAACGAACTCTTTTAAGTTTCAAATAAACGTGAAGTGAAAGTCCAACCAGTGTCCTCGTCAGCCAGGCTGGTTACCACAATTGCTGCAGAAGCACTGAACTACTGTGAACCGAATAAACTGAGTTTGCACTGCGTGATCTTCTCTGTAATACGGACAATTAAGTTTTTCATTATACCAAACTGTATTAGGGCTGCCACAAACGATTATTCTGATAGTCGACTAGTCACCGATTATTTTTGCGATTAGTCGACTAATCAGATCATCATCCATTGGACGTAACACGTACAGCTTATTGCACCAGCAGCATCTGCTCTTATATAACTATCATTAGCTTACAGCTTTAAGTGTTTAAGGTCTGTGCTAACTAAAAATAAAGACAAGATGATAGTTTATTAAATTTTAATGAAATTTGCAGATTGTTTCGGTGAAGTTTAATAAACTCCTTGCTATCTAAAATATAACAGGACACCGGAGTAAATTCTCGAGCATCTCACACTTCTGATAATCAGCTGTCTGCTTGACATTTATTCAGCTGTGTAAAAACTATAACTTTAATCTCAGCCAAACCGATTTACTCAGGAACAAATAAAATACTAAAAAAAAGCCAAATAATAACATTTTTAAGTTATCTAAGTGACTTATATATCATGTTTAACCTGAGTAGGGAAAGACGGCGGTGGGTTTGAAAACGATTTGCTGGAGTCCGGTGCTCTCACGGCTCTAGTTAGCCTAGCCCCCGGCTAGCTATCGAGCTAGTGGCTAACAGACGTCTCCGATAACGTCGGAGCACTTTTGAAAATATGTGGTGTCTTGATAAACTGAGCAGATATTTGAGGTTTGCACAGCTACATTCTCGCCTGAAAATATGTTAAACGTTTATTTTGTGACCCAGAAAGAATAATAAGAGTAATATTAAAACTAACTAGCTGCCGCCATTGTTGGAAACTGAGCTGGGACACAGCTTCTTCTTCTTCGGGGTTTAACGGCAGCTGGCATCCTTGTCCATGCAGTGCTGCCATCTTCTGTTTCAGTCCGTTATTACACTCTTAAATCCTACTACTTATTCCTGCGTCTTTTGGGATCTTACAAAGCTTCAAACGACGCGTCGACTATTAAATCAGTCGTCGACGATTTTGATAGTCGACTAATCGTGGCAGCCCTAAACTGTATAGATTAGTGCAAGTTGTAGTTGAGGGATCTCATGCAGCTGACCTGGGCCTGGACCCCTATGGCCCCCCCATAATGTCAGCAGTGGTCCGCACCAATGAGATAAGCCTTCGTATTCTTTTTGTATGTTTTTTTTAGTCTTTTCCTTATTGTTTAATCATAAACACTGACCCTGACTGAGGCAAGTAAGGCAGTTTGTTTAGGTCACTCATAGGAAGGCTCAACACTGTTCCAAGTTCTGCCATTTGTAGCTAATGGCTCCATCTCAGTAACAACAGCTTAGAAATGATCTTTGTAACCCTTTCCAGACGGTTTGTTTCGTAAATGTTCTGTTTTTGGTTTTTAAGATCACAGCATAATGTGTTGCTTTTTGAAATCTTTCACTCTGTTTCACTTGTCAGTCTGATTTAAGTGATTTCTTGATTTCACAGGTCTGACAGTAATCATTCTGGGTGTGGCTTGTGAATTTGAGCTCACCTTTCCAAAAGTATGTGTGTACTCAGTTAATTAATGATTCAACAAGGGAGGGCATCTATTTCTTCACATGAGGCCAAGCAGCTGGGCAGCTTTTTTCCCTTTTTTACTCTGGTTATCTTTCTGATACACTGCTCATGCTGGATATCTACACTAATAAGGACTGGTTAATGTGTTAGCAAATAAAGGATGCCATATGTTTTAATGTAAAGGAAAAATGATCGACTTACAGATTGATTGAAATTGAAAGACACCCCAAAAATCGAGTGAACGAACGATGCAACAGGCTCGTCCATTGTGCCGATATTTCAGTGCAGCTTTCAGACTGTAGAAGAGTAGTCTGTCAGCCCCCCGTGTGCCACAATAATACGAGAACAGATGGTGTCCTGGGCGATCTCCTCCCAGATCTGGTCCAAGGCGTTACTTTCCTGCACGAATGAAACCGAAACATAGAGAGCTGTTGCACTGGATTTAGGACAGGCGAGGGGCGGTCAGTGGTGTGCATCCTTTCATCCTACAGGAAGTACCTGCACACTACATGAGGCCAGGCGTTGTCACGCACCCAGGACCACCTGCACCAGGATAGGATCTGATCCGATACCTAAGAGCAGTCACTGCTGTAGAGGTTCATTGTCCCTCCATGGATCGGCCCCCCCAGACCATCACTGATCCTTCACAAACCCAAACATGAACGATGTTACAGGGAGCGTGATGTTCTCTGCAGAACAGTCGTTTTGACTGATGTGACTTGAAATTATTATTTTGGGGAAAAAATGCTAAAGCAAAGCATTTTCTGTATTTTCTGTATTTAAGCTCAGGTCACTGCGAACAGTACTTACAGCCTGGAGTCTTTGTGCTTTTAATGCTAAGTGTGCTCAAGTTGTTTTCAGTTAGTCATGGTCTAACTAAGCTCACGATCCAGACTGAATCTGACTGAAGTACAAACTAAATGTACATCTCCATAATCTAATATTACTTATATCCATGTAATGCTCTCCAGTACTGGACTCAGGGCAAAGGCCATTAATATAGTCACATGTTAATTTAGTTTGCAGCTACCTGCTCCCACTAACCCACTGCTGAGGGACTAGAAGAAGTTAAATTAAACAATGACTCAATCAGGCAGCTGGTCAGTTCCTCTGGTGTGAGCCAAACGTTAAGCCAAGGCTAAGTGTTTGATCTCTGCCCGGGTTCTGACACTTCTCACTGTTGCTTTAGGCTAACACAAACGAACCCTTCCACTGCTTTCAGCCTGTTAGGCCCAGATCGGCACAGATAACATCCAGCAGCTGATTAAAGCTGGTGGTAGGTGCAGAAATAACATGGTTAAGCCTTTAGTGAGCTGAGGGTTGCCAAGCCATGAGGGTATCTCTTAATTGTAACAACAGCAGCCTTTAGTCGTCAGTCTGTCACAGCCCATCTGGAGAGGAGAGGAGAGGGAAGAATGGAATGTCAGTGTCAGTGTTACTCGAGCAAAATGTATCCATTTAATCTGTTAATGAAAGTTCTTCTACTCGTGTCCAGTCCCCGTTGATCAAAAGGTTCATCACACGTCACACGTTCTGGCTAACATGGTTACTATGGCAGAGGAGGGTCTTTCTTTGGGACATCTGGCTTTTATTTCTCTGTGATGAGCTCGGGTGAAAGTCTTTAAGGCAGCTCCATCCTCAGGAATACGTCGTTGTTCATTCTGAACATTTCTGTATGAAGGCGTCTGTACGTTGGAAACAGAAGGTCCTTGCGGTAAACGCTTAGCTTGGCATGGCTGAAGCTGTTTCCATGTGATATGCTGAAATCTGCTGGGCCATTAATTCCCTGTAGCGTCTAACATTCATCTGCAAAGGACAAAATAATGGCAACATATGGCAAACACTGGGAAAAACGATATTTTATATTTTAAACCAGTTTCCCAGTAAAATCCATTTTTCCTTATCGAACTAAATGTTCTTGAGTCTCAGTGACATGAAAGTTTTAGAGTTGTGTGTCCTTCTCATCTGCTAATTGTTCAACCTTTGGTTTGGGGACTGACTGTTCTGTTTCTTCCCCCTCTGCAGGTTAGCAGAAATGGAGAATCGTAATGGCTCTTATCTCACTGACAGTATCTCACCCAATGAGAGCATGTGAGAACCGCTTTTTGTCTGTCTTGTTCTGCCAAACCCTTCTCACTCACTTATCGCCTTGATGTCTGTGAACTGGCTCTGTCTTCTTTGTTTCCATTGGCTGGTTTTTGTATGTCAGTGACTGTGCTGAGTTTACTGGATCCAGGTTTTATCCTTGTGTGCATCATCACAGCCACACAAACACAGCTGTAGTGTAGTTGGTGGTACATGCTGTCCTTAGGGATGTAATGTTTTTGTCTGTTATCATGATTCTTTCTCCTTCACAGTCCCGTCAGATTTCTTACCAAAAACAGCATCACAACAACTTTCTAGACTTGAGTCTAAACAAATTTAGTTATTTAAACAAAATCAACAGCAGAGAGGAGCAGACCACGTCCACGTTGGCTGCCTTGCAGTCAAAATGAGATTTGAGCAATAAATGCTTTGGTTTGCTTCATCATCACTCTTTTCCATTTCTGTTTACGTTTTATTAACTTACTGTTCTAGTATCAACTGTATCGTGCTTACCTCCACAACCTCTACACAACTCATAAACATAGCCACACTCTTAAATGTCCAAGTATGACAGGAGCATGTTTATGCATTAACAATACATCAGTAAACGTTTGTTTCACAGCAACGACAAAACTTCTAGTGGTTACTTTCTCTGCTCTGAATGGCAGGACTGAATATTCAAAAGTGGCGACATTTTAATGAGCTAAACACAAAATCTTAAATGGGCAGTTGCCCCAATATGTGGTGATAGTAGCCACCTCAGGAAATATAGATCAGATATTTCACGGCCTTTCAGGCGTGGCGCGTGATTGCAACAAAATAAAACGATACGACCGAGACGGAAACTGGGATTTTGTAAATATAATAATAAACGTGAATTCACTGTGTAATTGTGTAACTTTATTAGCAACATTGAGAGGAACATCCTCCTCTCTGCCCCTTAATGCTCTCTGGTCGCTATGGTAACATGTAAAAAAGTCTTTCAAAATAAGAGCACAAACTACAACACGGGAAAAGACCCGGGGAAACCGAGTTAACGATAAAAACCCTGAAAACGATAAATTTCACACCCGAGCCTCGACTCTCACAGCCGGGTACCAAACGACTAGCAGACCGGCCCGTGGGGGCGGGGGGCGGGGACCGCTGGGCTACAGGTTCCTCTTTCTTCCAAATACAAACACACATACAGAGAAATCAAAGAGGCAGGGTCATAATGAAGACTTATAAAGCACTTTTCTACTTGATCTGAGCACTAAGCGCTTTACACAACTTGTACATTCACACACTTTTTGCTTTGCTATTCACGAGCTACATACGTAGTATCTTGCCCAAGGACATTTGGCATGTAGACTGGAGCAGACTGGGATCAAACCTCCAACCTCCCAGTTAGTAAGTGACCTGCTCGACCACCTGAGCTGCAGTTCAACCAGAATTAATATGTGAAAAATCAATTACACAACCACAGGTGCTCATGGGGCTGTGTTTCAGTTTGGAGGTAAAAAAGGGCGAGAAACAGATAAATGATGTTGTGTTGATTGTGGTTATTATTTCTGAATAACTGATACTGATATAACTATACTGACACAGAGGCACAGAATTAAACACCCTCACACCTGGTTAGCATCAAGTTTTGGCAAAAATAAGTTTGCAGGTGTGTCAAAAGTAGCAAAACAGTAGCAAATCCAGGTGCAGCACAGATCAGATCATAGAACAGATCAGGTGTGTGTGTGTGAAACCAGCCATTTTTAAAGGTAACTAAGCAGAGGTGGGAAGTAACAAAGTACAAATATTTTGTTTCTGTATTTGAATAGAATTTTCAGATTTCTGTACTTTTCTTGAGTGTTTATTTTTCTGACAGTTTTTGGTGTTTACTCCCCACATTTGCATTTTTACTTTTGGTTCAGTGGCATCAGTTAGTGTTTATACTCGGGGGGTTAAAGAGGGGCGGGACGAATGCTGTACTCGAGCATAAAGGCAGTAACGTCTGTTAAACTTTCAGATCATTTCTATTAGTTTAGACATCAGGAAATAAAGAGTTTGGCACAGAGTGTGTTGGTAGCTAGAAGTCCAGATTTGCAGGGAGAATAAAGAAAAGGATGTGAGATGATTTCAGTTGGAGATGAAGATGTTAGGTGGTAGTACCTGGTACCAGATTTAAAGCTAAGGACTACTCAGTATAGGATAACTTATTGTTCCTTTTGTGCGTCTTTACCTGTTGTAACAATAATGGAACAATAGTCTTGTTCTAGTAGTGTTCTTACCTTTGCCTGAAGTTTGCGTAGAATGCGTGGGCTCTAACCACTTTTTAAAATAGTTAGTTCCTGGACAAACACCAAAATGTAAAAGTAGTCCAGCACACATGGAAATTAAACTAAGGCTACGTTGGCTTCGGGCTTCACGTCCACATAAAGAGCAATATGGAGTTTGGTTGATGAATAAAAAGTTTAAAGACAGCTGAGAGTCTGCTTTACCTTTCAAATCAGCAGTCATCTTGAAGGTGAAGCACATATCCCATAATATTCATGGTAGCAGTGCAGTGAGCGCCATAATGCTCCTGAATCTTCAGGCCAAAGATCATCGCTCAGCGCTGTCAGCGTGTGACCAGTCCAGTGTTCCTGACAGGAGAACGCTCCGGCCCTCTCTCTGTCTCCATGCTCCTCATCTTTCTTTCTTTTGTGGTGCTGTTGTGTTTAGCTGCTGCTCTTTCATTCAATTGCTTTTCTTTTTCCTTCATTCTCCGTGTGTGTGTGTGTCTGTGTGTACATGCATTGGCATCTCTGTTGCTGTGTGTGTATCATCGGTGGGTATGTTTGACGCGTGTGTGTCTGCAGCGATGACGAGCACATGTTGATCCAGCACTACTGCCAGTCTCTGAACCAAGGCTCTCCTCTCAGCCAGCCCCGCAGCCCCGCCCAGATCCTCATCTCCATGGAGACAGAGGAGAAGGGAGAGCTGGAGAGGGTCCTTAATGACCTGGAGCAGGAGAACAGGTCAGTGCATCCTGTTAGTGTGCCGCACACTCCAGAAAGCAGTCACATGACACATGTAACGGATTTTAGATTTGACCACGAGGGTTGACGAGACAATCCAGATCTAGTCTTGGCAACAAGTAACTGTACCTGACGAGCATGAAGAACTGTTTCTTGGGTTTTTTCTTTTTGCTTTGCTCCAAAACGTAACCTTTGCTGTCTGAATCATCATCCTGTCTCTTTAACTTTATTTAAAACTGAACTAACGCACCATAAGTCACACGTAATGTAAATATGACCAATTATACAATGATGGCACAACTTTAAATCATTCATGAGGACTAAGAAATGATTCAAGTCTTCTGTCGGTTGAAAGGACAGTCTGTAAAATGTGATGCCCACATCATATTCATTCATTTTCCACAGCAGACCCAAGTGTGGCTTCATTTATAATAAGATTGTGATATATCTTATTTTTAATAAAATAAAAATAAGATATATATAATAAGTATAAAAATTAAATAAAATAAAAATTAAAAAAAAAATAAATAAATAATATTATATATATTATATAAATATATATATATATATATATATATATATATATATATATATATATATATATATATATATATATATATATATATATATATATATATTATTATTATTATTTTTATTTTATTTTTTATTATTTATTATACATATATATATATATATATATATATATATATATAATAAATAAATATATATATTATTATTATTATTATTTTTATTTTATTTTTTATTATTTATTATTATTATTATATATTATATATATATATATAATAAATAATAAAAAATGAAAATAAAATAAAAATAATAATAAGATATAATAAAAATAAGAAGTCTTGTTCTTTTGCTTCTGCCTTCACCTCGCTAGCTTTAACAAATCTTCCCCATAGCTTCATGGCTCATCAGCTCATCCTCTGTAGCTCTGCACATCACCCTTGTTCTTGCTTCCTTTTCCATCGCTCAGGCTTCGTCTTACTCTTCAGGATTGTGTTAAATAATCTGGCTGAAAGGTTCGCTGCCCTCATTTGACTCCATCTGTTCCTGGCCCACTACCAGAGCTTGTAGTAGGAAGTGACCTCATTTCTGTTCATCTGTGCAGGAAACTGCAAGCAGAGTACGACCGCCTGAAGAAGACGCACGACAGAAAGGGTCTTTCCCCACTGCCATCGCCCCCGGAGATGCTACCAGTGTCACCACAGTGCACACGTGATGCTGAGCTTATCGCTGAGGCTAAGCTGCTACGGCAACATAAAGGCCGTCTAGAGGCCCGGATGCAGATACTGGAGGACCACAACAAACAGCTGGAGTCCCAGCTTCACAGACTGAGACAGCTCCTGGAGCAGGTATGCACACACCTGTGCTGCTGTGAGGGGCGGGGCTCACCAGGGAGTAATCAGGGTATCATATTTCAGCCACCAGGTTGCATCCAAGCAGTTGCCTTCTAGTTATGCTTTGCAAAGAGCGCCCATAAAAACATCGCTGCCGCCACTGTGGGCGTCTACTGCGCCACAAGTGCTCATCAAGTTTGATCTGAACAAGCCGGTGAGAGTGTGCGACATCTGCTTTGTGTCAGAACGCGGTGGTGTGGATGTCTTTCGACCTCTGGCAATTATTCAAGCACGCCAGGCGAAGAGACATCAGTAGCAGGACATGTTAGCAAGAGAATCGCAGACATTTACGGACCAGTATCTCTATACTAGTTTATGAAAACTATTCATCTTTGTGTTTGTGTTTTTGGAGTGGTGTCTATCATCCAAACGGTTTCGGTCTGACCAGACTGTATTCTCGCAGTATTTCACAGGCTCGTCTAAATGTTGTTTAGCAAACATTAAACATGCTTTTTCTTTGGACTCCTGCATCTTTAGACCTTCATCCAGCTGATGGCTTTCTGGGGCAAATGAATAAAATAAATTAAAATCAATCATTTTGAGACCCGAACTCTTTACCTGAGGGGACACTGTACAGTTGTTGACTTTGGATCTCTTATCTTGTACATCGTATTGTCTACTTGCTGTTTATTGAGGTTTTCTTGCTGATAGTTTGACTGATTTATGGCCTGATTCATAAACTTTTTGTTTTGTGAATACCATCGTTTTACCATTTCCTGTGAGTATAGTGTATTTCTTTTTTGTAATCAGGGTTTGGTTCTTTCCCTCCTTATGCTGCGTTTTAAGCTCTATTAATCTTGATTGTTCTGCTTTCCTTTCATATGCATTTTTTTATTGTTTGGTTTCTCACCAGTTTGAACAATGCTTGAAAGAGGAGCACGATCAGATAAATCAATAGAACCAGTGATACCACTGGATATTCTGTGGCGCTCTCCTTTTAGCACAAAGAAATAGGGTTAGTGGTAGGGTTGCCAAGTCCAAGAAGACCATTAAAAGGATCGATCCTTTCAGTAAATCTAAAGTTTCCAGCACGGTGGTTAGCACTGTTGCTGCACAGCAAGAAGGTCCTGAGTTCAGTTCCACCATCAGGTCTTTCTGTGTGGAGTTTGCATGTTCTTCCCGTGTTTGCGTGGGTTCCCTCCGGGTACTCCGGCTTCCTCCCACCGTCCAAAGACATGCAGCTTGTGGGGATAGGTTAATTGAATAATCCAAATTGCCACTAGGTGTGAATGTGAGTGTGAATGGTTGTCTGTGTGTTGGCCCTGCGACAGACTGGCGACCTGTCCAGGGTGGACCCCGCCTCTCGCCCTATGACAGCTGGGATTTAAACATAAAGTCAGTGCTTAAGAAGGATGATGAGATGTTGAGACAAAAGGACAATCTCTCACTTTTGGATGTCTGCTAATTTCTTCCATACAGTGAGCTGTTTTTTAATTCAATTCTGAAAGCGCTTACTGTCTCACATTCACACAGTATCTTACCCAAGGATATTTGGCATATGTCTATATTTCCAAGTGGAAATCCAAATCTTCTTGATTTCATACTCTAACACGGCAAAAATGAGCAGCTAAAAAGCCAAAAAACACAAACCCAATTTGCAGGTTCACAGTTTGGGGAGCGGATAATCCTTCTGGCATCTCTGCTGGAATTTTTTAACTGAGCATCTCATGCCTGATCTTTTCATCTCGCAGTAGATGAAGGAAGAACCTGTATTTCTTCTTCACCTAACTTTTATATCTGGTTTTTCTGGGCGTCACATCTTCTGAGAGGCATCTGGCCACACCCACTGAGACATCCAATCACGTTGTTGCGCTGAACTGCAAAGACACGAAGTTGAACGCAATAGATGTTAACCCATCTGTTCCCTTCTGGTCAGCTGACTCAGTCTCCAGCTTTCCTTTGAAGTTCAGGAAACTCTGGTTTCTTCTTTTCTCTGCTTCAGAAGCTCACTCTTCTCGTGGTCCACTCTTCTTCCACTCTCTTTGTTTTTATTTCTTCTTTACTTGCTTGGATCTAATCACCATTTTCTTGATGAAACCCTCAGCAGGTGAAGGTGTTTCTGAATATTTCTTATTGTTTGTATTTGGAAAAACTGAGGCCCACACATGTATGCAGCCTATTGTTAGTCCTTGTTAGGTAGTATTCCTAAAGATGTTTAGCTAACAAGGTAAAAGACAGTTAAACTTTACTGGATTTGATGAAGTGAGTTTAGACTATTCTTCAGTATCTGCTGATGATAAAATGCTCTTAAGCTGGGCGTCAATTCCAAGTAGCTCAAGATACTGATGGTCTCTGATTTTCATCAGTGAGCAAAGAGCTGAGAATAAGCAGGGTTACAGGGTTGTTGCTGTTGTTTTTATTATCTTTATCTCTTTATAGAAAAAACCCTACGTTACCTCAACATGCACTTTATTGTGTAAATATATCTGTATTTATGACTGACTCTAAGCTCTGCACAACATTGTACAAACAGCAAATAAAAGATGCTGTCCTTGTATCATGTGTGCCTCAGACGGATTCCAAGGTAAACGGCACAGCTCTGTCCTCGCCATCCACCTCCTCTCAGCGCTCCGACTCCTCTCTCCCTCTGCTGCGTGTGGCTGCCAGCCAAACTACTGATACAATGGGTAAAAACACCCACACATCCCTTTATATTCTTTCATTTGCATCCACCCTTTGTGACGCATAGATGATATAAATAGATTTCTAGTACCTGTAGATGTACCTTGGACATCGGTTTACATGAGACAACACACACACTAAAGACTTGCATGTGTGTTTCATGGTGTGTGTGTGTGTGCGTACTAGGGCTGCCACGATTAGTCGACTAGTCACGATTACGTCGACGATTCGTCGACGACTGATTTAATAGTCGACGCGTCGTTTGAAGCTTTGTAAGATCCCAAAAGACGCAGGAATAAGTAGCAGGATTTAAGAGTGTAATAACGGACTGAAACAGAAGATGGCAGCACTGCATGTACAAGGATGCCAGCTGCCGTTAAACCCCAAAGAAGAAGAAGCTGTGTCCCAGAATTCATAGCGCAGTTGCCAACAATGGCGGCAGCTAGTTAGTTTTAATATTACTCTTATTATTCTTTCTGGGTCACAAAATAAACGTTTAACATATTTTCATGCGAGAATGTAGCTGTGTAAACCTCAAATATCTGCTCAGTTTATCAAGACACCACATATTTTCAAAAGCGCTCCGACGTTTTCGGAGACGTCTGTTAGCCACTAGCTCGATAGCTAGCCGGGGGCTAGGCTAACTAGAGCCGTGAGAACACCGGACTCCCGGCTAATCGTTTTCAAACCCACCGCCGTCTTTCGCTACTCAGGTTAAACATGATATATAAGTCACTTAGATAACTTAAAAATGTTATTGTTTGGCTTTTTTCAGTATTTTATTTGTTCCTGAGTAAATCGGTTTGGCTGAGATTAAAGTTATAGTTTTTACACAGCTGAATAAACGTCAAGCAGACAGCTGATTATCAGAAGTGTGAGATGCTCGAGAATTTACTCCGGTGTCCTGTTATATTTTAGATAGCAAGGAGTTTATTAAACTTCACCGAAACAATCTGCAAATTTCATTTAAATTTAATAAACTATCATCTTGTCTTTATTTTTAGTTAGCACAGACCTTAAACACTTAAAGCTGTAAGCTAATGATAGTTATATAAGAGCAGATGCTGCTGGTGTAATAAGCTGTACGTTTTACGTCCAATGGATGATGATCTGATTAGTCGACTAATCGCAAAAATAATCGGTGACTAGTCGACTATCAAAATAATCGTTTGTGGCAGCCCTAGTGCGTACGTGTGCTCGGGTCAGTACTCGTCAAACTATCCTTAAACGCTTTGTTTCTTTTCTGTTTCAGGTGATGATGAGCTGTCCAGCCCATCCCAAGATGCAGCTGGGCTGGAGGAAGTGATGGAACAGCTCAACAACTCTTTCCCTCAAAGTCAGGGTATGAAATAATTCAGCTCTGCTGCAGCAACATGCCTCCTTTTACTGAAACTGAACTGAGCATCTCATTTATATGAATAATTATGCTGTGATTGATGTAGTGCTCAGGTTATGGGTTTTCAAACACTCTTCTGCTTTGTTGAAGAGTTCCTTTCAACTACATACTTATATCAAACTTTATCATAGCTGTAATTCATCATTTAAGTGTCACCTTCAAGCGTCTTTCTTCCTCTCTGTTACCAACACAAGATGATTTTACCTTCTTTCTTGTCTTTTCTTTCTTTCCTCCTTTTTACATGAGCTAGAAGGGAGAAAGGCACACCCATGAGAGGTTAGTGGCTTACCTTCCTCTTTCCTTCCCCACTCTACTGTTGCACGCTTCTGTTACTGCTGTATCAGTACCATGTTTGCAACACTTTTTGCCCTAAAAGATTATGGTTTAAATGTCATCTGGAACAGAGCCGAGCTCTTAATAGAAGTCTAACAGCTGAAGAAATTATTCGGAAATTTGGGCATATATGCATATTATGGCAGAGTGGAGATGACATGGTGCAGTGATGCTGTGGGAAAATGTAAATATCTATCCTCTTTTGCTTTTGCTTTAATTTCCTTCCCCTCTTTTCTGTCGCACCACAGCAGTGCTGGACTGGTAATCTGGCATACTGGGCCACTGGCCCTACAAGCACTGACAATGAAAATGAACTCATGAGTTCAACCAGCCCTTTCTCGACCTTCACTGTGCACTCACGCGCCGTGTAGAACAGAGAAAAAGAAAACTGCAGCAAAATGTCGAATTAACCAACATCTTAGCTGTCAGGGCTGCTGATGCACCGCCAACAGGAAGTTACTGTTGCTTAGGCTCTGGGGTTCAACTTCTGACCAGTATGTAGTCAGGGTCTGTATTTTCTGCACTGTAAGGCACACTTAAAATCCTTTAATTTTCTCAAAAATCAGCAGTGCTCCTTATGTATGAATTCTGGTTGTGCTTACTGACCTCGAACCGATTTTATGTGCTACACGGCGCTCAGAAATCTGTCAAAATGTTTTAGCACGACTTTGCTAAACTACGAAGCCGCACCGCTGGATGGATTGTTGGAGCATTACGGCTACCGTAGTCAGGAGCCTCGCGGAGGAATCTGGGTCCTAAACTCCGTCTGTTTCAGGTCCCAAAGCCAAACGAACACTGCAGCATCACTGAGAGTGAAAAACTGTCTAAATTCTTTCATCTTTAATAAAATCATCAGCGTTGCTGCTTTACCAGGTGTAACAATTAAGTTTAATATGCAGGCATCCATGAAAACAGAGTTTATTAACGGAGTTACCAGTTAGCGGGAAGTTAGCTCGCTAGTTTCCACCTAAACATGATATAGCATGTTCTGACTGAGAGATTTCTGAAAAATTCAAACATACAGCTCTGCTATCACTTCCAACATAAATGAAGACAGAAAACTAAACAGCAGTGATGTTTGTAGGGTTACTGAAGTTGGGCTAGCTGCTATATAATGATGTGCTACGTGATTGCTAGCGCCACAGCTATGTTAGCATAACATTAGCACAGTGAAGCTGGAGGATGAACGCTAACTTTTTTCCACTCGATAAAAGTTAACTGAGGGTTCCTGATGGTTAGAGACAAATGCAATCTCATGGCAGGATGCTGTAAACGGACCAAACTTCAGTCAGGAGAACAACTGAGTTAATCCATCCACAATACGAGGTTAGTCATTAATATACTGCAACAACATGGGAATAGCGCAGCTGCAGAGAATTTAACATTAATGAATCAATGGTACGGAAGTGGAGAAAGCAAGAAGAATGAGTTGAGTAAAGTTTGACTTATCTGACTGTTTTGTTTTGCTAATGCGCCTGATAATCCGGTGCGCCTTATTTATGTGAACAGACCCGTTCATCAACAGTGCACCTTATGGTCCGAAAAGTACCGTGTCAGGTGTGACAGAACCAGGACACACTGGCTACTGGAACAAGAAGGCATAAGTAGACAAGGAATGTCTTCTGTCTTTCCCCCTTCACCCCAACCGGTTGTGGCAGATGGCCCCGCCCCTCCCTGTTCCTGCTGGAGGTTTCCTGTTAAAAGGGAGTTTTTCCTTCTCTCTGTCACCAGAGTGCTTGAGGGGGTCATATGATTGTTGGGTCTATATGTATTATTGTAGGGTCTACCTTACAATATAAAGCGCCTTGAGGCGACTGTTGTTGTGAATTGGCGCTGTATAAATAAAATGTAATTGAACTGAATGAGAATATGGGGCTTTTTGAATGCTACTAACAAGTAATTCCAGCGAACGAGATACATGAAGAGGATATGGGATCTATGGAGTCTTGGAAATCCAACTTTTACACTTATGGTGAAACAACTAGTAGCTTTGTTTCAACATCTGGAAGAAGTAACTACTATCACAACTAGAGATCGACGAGGTACAAAACAAATGCTACAACACGGTGGAGCCAGGACATTAGGTCATTGGTGAGATGTCATTATCCCCACCCTCCATGATTGGGTACCAAGCACCACAACTGATGTGTTAATAGCAGTGAGTGTGAGCTGTGACTGTTAATCATAAGCATAGGAAAAAACGTGCTTTTTTCAATTCAATTCAATTCAATTTTATTTATATAGCGCCAAATCACAACAAATGTCGCCTCAAGGCGCTTATTTTTGAATGAGACATGAGCATAAAACCCTCTTAAGTTCTGCACGAGAGTAGAAAATGTACTAATCATGGCAGCACAGGAACAAGTGCCAAGCACAAGATCCATAGAGGCTGGGGTTCACACCACACCAGCTGCAGGCTCTGCAAAGACGCCCCTGAGACAATTGAGCACATAACAGCAGGTTGCAAGATGCTAGCAAGCAGCAGATACATGGAACGCCATAATAACCAAGTGGCCGGCATATACAGGAATATTTGTGCCAAGGATGGCCTGGAAGGTCAAAAAGGATGCACCCCACAGTGTGGTTGACAATAAACAAGCTAAGCTGTGCGATTTCCAGATAAAGACGGACAGACTGGTGATGACAAACCAACCGGACAAGTGGACAAGCAGAGATAGACGGCAGTAGTGATAGATGCAAAGTGCCATGAGGCAACTGTTGTTATTATTTGGCGCTATATAAATAAGATAAAGTTGAATTGGACTTGGCACAGTGATCCCAAACTGGGCAAGTGGCTGTCCCAGTGCGTGTCCCAGTCCAGCCTGCACCATGGCGCCTGTTTTCACCATAGGCAGTCTGTGCTATGTGTTTACGTAATGGCTGCATATACTTTCATAAGATGACGCTGTGACACAAGTTCACAGCACAATGTGCCTGCAGACTGTTACTGCTTTGTTGTAGCCTTTTAGCAGCTTCAGTTTGTTACTTGATTTGTTTAAGAACTGAAACTTGTGGGTTTTGAATCTGATTGAGTTTCCAGTGTGGTGGCCTCAGTGCCTCTGTGGAGGTCACGGTCACTCTGAGCTTTAAAAATGTGCTGTATACTTATCAGTTAGTTTTAAAGTGGATTTAAAGGCAAATTGTTTACAAACATGTTCAGATATATTTTTCAGACACATGCCTCTCTGTTTTCAGATGACATCATTAAAGTTGGTGCATTGAGCTGTATATTTAGTACACTTAATAAACGATTTAATTCATCCTTTTTTTTTCGACCCCTTGTAACCTCATACATTCAGGAGCTAGCAACATAAATGTTCCACATTTTGTCAGGTTACAGCCTTGTTCCAAAATGGATTAAATTCATTTTTCATCTCAAAATTCACACACAATAGCTCATAATGACAAGGTGAAAACTGCAAGTGCTGAAGCACCACTTAAAGCAATTACAGGCTTTTTAAGTACGATGCTGCAAGCTTGGCACAGCTGTTTGGGGCAGTTTGTCCCTGTCAATGGAAAATTGTACTTAGTAGTCAGTATAATCTTTTAATGATATAAGTTTGAATATGGTAGAATACTGCATGTAACCATTTGTGTTTATTGAAAGGATGTCTCATCCTAGGAAGTCTGTAACATTCCAGGGTGTTCTGGCTTTCACCCCCACATCCTAGGAGCATGGGAAAGTTCGTACCTTGTTTTATTGTTTTACGGTAGGATTAACGTAGTTATATCTGTTTCCAGTCTAAGTGGTTTAGGTGAACTGCTGGACTTTCCAGACCAGCAGTTTTAGGGAAGTCTTTATGGGGTCACACTCTGACCCCCCCTCACACACACACACCACACAAGCACCCACTGAAGTGTATAAATAAAGGACCAGGGCAAGTCCTCAGCGCGAGTCTCTGAGTCTCACTCTAGGCTGCCCTTGCTAGCAAGAAAATCTGTGTGTTTCTCCTCTCTGATTCTCTACTGAAGAAGTGTTTTAGAATATATCTCTTAACAGTCCCAATATTCTTTGCACAACCTCTCAGGCTCCGACTGTTTGAATGGGGAGCATTAGTACACAGACATTAGTACACAGACATTTTCAGATCTCTTCAGAGTTCGGAGCCAGAGGCTGGGTCAGGGTTGTGACTCTAAAACGTTCAGAGTGGTCCTGAAGCCACTTTTGTCATCTTGGAAAAGGTCCAGACCGCACTGGTGCAAGTTATCATCAAGGACCCAACTAGTTTTCAACAGAATTTCAAGCAAACTTTTTTCACTTTGTCATTATATTATATTATATTATATTATATTATGATATTTGTGTGCAGAATTTTGAGGTGATTGAACAAGGTCATGCCAGGAAATGTCAAAATGTGCTGTGAACAAACGTAAAAACGTATTTCTGCCAGCTCCCATTTAGTCACACGACTCTGCTTCTTTCCCTTCTTTGCTGAATTATACAGAGTATAGTGTTTACATTGTGATATTCAGAGTTTTAACAGAGCTTTAAATGTTTTCAACATTTTGAGGCCTCATTGTTTCATAAATATGTGAAAAGTGCACAAAAAAATGAAAATCATAGCACAAAGATGACGTTTTTCATGTCGTGCAGATATAATTCTTGTGCACGGGGGGTTCAGGTGAAATCTTCACTGTTCTTTCTCCCCTCAGGTCCCAGCATCGGCAGTTTGTTTCACATGGCTGACGATCTGGGCCGTGCCATGGAGTCGCTGGTCAGTGTGATGACGGACGAGAGGAGCACCCAACAGCACGAGGCCCTGCACTTCTGATCCTGCCTTCAGCCCTAACCCCCCCTCTCCTCCATCCCTCCCTACTTTCCTACCTATCGCATGCTTTTCTAGTCAAAACAACTGGATTGGAAACAGTTTACAAAGAGAATATATATATAACATTTATTTTTGTGAAAGATTAAAGTTCCAGCAAGGTCTCATCAAAAAAGTACATGTAGATTTCAGTAGTTTCTTAAAATGTCCTGAAGTTGTTTTATTATGAAGAGAGGCTGTTTGGGGTTTTGTTTTTTAACTTCTATGCAATTGTACAAAACAACAATGGGGCTATGGGCCGGGGTCGACATACAGAGAAGCATGGTCATATATGTGCCGTCTCTTTGTAACTGGGAAACTACATATTTGTATCAAAACGAATGATTGAAATAATAAGGGTGCTTTGTAAGAGAAAACATGTCTTTGTAAAACATACACTACTGTCAGAGTAATGCAGACCTACTGGATCTTTAAAGTAGAGCGTCTGCAAGACTGTGTGGATGTGTGTGGTCGTGTATGTGGTGGTGCCTAAATTTCATACTGCAATCCTTTTTCCAAAAGGTTGAGAAGCTATGGAAGAGGTCAATAAAAGGAAAAATCAATTTGCAAGTCATTTAATCATTTAGCATTATAGCAGTTAAATAAACACTTCCTACATTATAGCAGCTGCTATAATGTAGGAAGTGTTTATTTGTCTTAAATATGGCTTCTGAAGCCAGACTTTGCTTTAGAGACACAACGTTTCTTATGGTTTAATCTGCTGCAAAGCCTAAAAAAAGAAAAGCTAAGATTTAAGAAAACTGCTCTTATCTCATTTTCCATTTTACTCTTTCCTCGTCAGCTGCAATCATTCCTTCATTTAAAAATAAAAGAAATAAAGAAAGAATTAACAAATTTGTACCTAATTAAGCAGAATGACTGTCATTTGACAACGTTTTGTAGAATCACGTTGCCAAGCAGCTCCTGCAGGCTGCTTCCTGCCACAGCAGGTCGCTCTGTATGTTTGAGGACACTGAGTGTGAAACTCTTCCAAATCAAAGGTGTCTGTTTGGAATCCAACTAGCTTTTCTTTGTTTATTGAGCAGATGTGTTAAATATCAACAAAGCTGTGAGGATTTAGTGACTTCATCCACTGTGGTGCGTAAGACTGAACGAAGCCGACACAAATGATAAATGGCCTGCATTTGTATAGCGCTTTTCTCAGTCCTTAAGGACCCCAAAGCGCTTTACACTACATTTAGTCATCCACCCATTCACACACTGGCGATGGCAAGCTACATTGTAGCCACAGCTGCCCTGGGGCACACTAACAGGCGAGGCCTCAGCGTGACCATCTCTGATTTTATAGTGATTGCTGTGAAATTTAAGCTTAATGTATAAAATACTTTTAAAGACTTATGTCAAAGATAAAAACCTAAAGAAGAAAATAAATTCTTAGTTTCAACATTTGGTTTGTTGTTTTTCCACTTTAGTAAATCAAACACATTTTAAATGATTTGCAAGTAATTGAATTCTCATTTTATTGACCCATTGAACAAGCTTTTGGGGAAACACGATTGTGCTTCTTTTTCTGTATATTTGTGTGTGTGTGTGTGTGTGTGTGTGTGTGTGTGTGTGTGTGGTTTTGGGTGACAAACTTTGTGTTCTATTTGAGTTCTTTCCATCCATTCATCCCTGTTATTATTCTCAGTTTTCACCTTATTTACTGCCCAAAGGCCTCGTTCAGATCTGTCATTTAAATGACTGAATGTGAGAGGACTGCGCTGCAAAAGCAACCTCGCCTCTTTCTCTCGTGGAGATGCAAAGAAAACATGTGCATGAGAGCAGTAAAGTAAAAGTGCATCACCTGAGAAGTCAGAGAAAGATGTTTGGTGCAAGAGGCATTTCTTCAGCGATGAAGATCTGATGGTGTCCCTCTCTTTCTCCATAAGTACTTCCTATATCCTACATCTTCTTCAGAATATTAGTATTATCTAGTTTTCAGCTTCAGCTCTACATAGGACCGATCTTGGTTGTTGCACTGACACGTGCAACGTGAGAATTTCATTTTTAACACAGCTTTCCGACTTCAGCAGTACTGTAAGAGTAGAGTCTGAGCACTGCAGCGTTACACGGCTGCTGGATTGTGAGGGTTTCTTGAACTATGAAAGAACGTTTAACGACTGGTTAAATTGAGTTTGTGTGAATCTTCAGAGGCAGTTTCTGTTCTCAGTCCTCGCATTAATAAATTGCTAGCTAATTCATGTCAGAACTATACTGTTCAGTAAATGCACTGTAGGAGCCTCCAGCCTGAATGCCCAGATGCATCTATCCATGCATCCCTGCATTAATCCCTGTGCACTACTGTCAAACCTGGGATATACTAAACCTTTTTCTATGTGGAGGAAGTATTTTATTCTAGCAAACATTACGTTTTTCCTTTGGTTAAAGGTTGTTTGATTTTGTGCTGTGTGTTGTGTTTCAATTAAAGCATGTGTGACTACAGGAAGTTCATCATTATTTAATATTTAACAACTCAGAAGTATGTGAAAGTGGTGCAGTATTATGTGCATGCGTGTTTTGGCATCGAGCATTATCCCCGAGATGTTTCTGGCACTAAGTTTGATTTGACAGGTTTTTAATTAACGTTTGTTTCAGTCTCATCATTTTTCAAATAACATCCGTACTTCACAACATATCAGATTCCACCAAATATATGCCTTACTATTGTATTATAAAATGCTTTACTGTATATCAATAAAGCACGCAGTTATACTGATTTGACTCACACTTGATTTTTGTGAATTAAAAAGAAAACGTAAACACAGGATCCTGCAGGAAGTCTCTGCATGAAACTTCTCTGTCCAGAATATGAACACTGGCATCCTTGAAACACTGACCTTCATCCTTTGGATGTTGATGTGCTGCTGAGTCTGGTTTCTGTCGACATGGCTCTTCTATGTTGTGCATTTATGGTGTGGCTGTTTGGTTTCTACAATATCGAGGTCTGAGGAGGACTCGCTGCACCACACAGCACACACTATGTTGTTTAGCTTGTATTTGTGTTCCTTCCCAGCTCCTTAGACTACCGACCTGGATGACAGAGAACCTACACAGGTTGAAGAAATATCTCTGAGTCCTGTTTCTCAGGGTTTGCTGCGATAAATATTCCCGCATATGATGAGAGTGGATCTGGATAAGTAACAATGAACCACTGAAAAGGCAGGAGCAGAGGGTATGACTTACATGTGGGTGTTAAACAGGCAGTGTTGGGAAGGTTACTTTTAAAATGTATTCCACTACAGATTACAGAATACAGATTACATGCCCCAAAATGTATTCTGTAACGTATTCCGTTACGTTACTCAATGAGAGTAACGTATTCTGAATACTTTGGATTACTTAATATATTATCATGCTGTTTACAACTACATGAATGTACTATTGCTGTGATTTATTACTGTTACTGAAGGTCCGCGGCTCCGAACCGTAGTAAAGGGACCTCTGGCTAATACGGTGGGTTCTGTGTCGGCTCGTAGCCGAAAACTAGCTTTACTTTGTTGTCTGGGTCAACTTTGCTAGCAGAGACAGAGAGAGGCGTTGAAAGGCTGCTCCAACAGAACTTATTGTTTCAGAGGAAAACACGAACACGGTGTACAGTCGAGTCTTAATAGCTTACTTACAGCTGGGCTCGTCAGGCTCTCTTCTTGGCTGCAGTGGTTATTATTATATTTACATGCTTCCAGCTCCCGTTTTTGCTCGATGACAGCTCGTACTTTTCCTTTTTCTCCCTCCCTCGCTCACAGACACATAACGGGTATGGCAGTCCATTCTCCCTGCAGCACGGACTACACTGCCCATGATGCTACATTCTTTACAGCTATACCTGTAGCATTCTGCCTGTTAGCTTAGCACAACAACAACAAAAAGGCCTCTCTCACCCAGGAAACACGCAGAGAGAGAGCGTCACCCTGTAACCATGGCAACCGTAACGCTGCCTGGAACAACAGAACGTAGCTGTCAAACAAAACCCAAACAGTCCTGACCCGCCACAATATGAAACAGGGAAGTACCGCCGTGTAATCCATTTATTTCAACAAAGTAACTGTATTCTAAATACCACCTTTTTAAACGGTAACTGTAACGGAATACAGTTACTCATATTTTGTATTTTAAATACGTAACGGTGGTACATGTATTCCGTTACTCCCCAACACTGTAAACAGGGACAAAAAGTATTGACATCAATCGTCTGGAAGACACTGGTGACAAACAAAGAGACATAAACAGCACACAGTGATCAAACACTGTAGGGCAGAGGGTCTCAAACTTCACACACATTGACGTGAAGTTACTGTTTTTGTTTGGGAGGATTTGTTTGTTGTTGAGTGCAATGTTAAAATAAGTTCTTTAAAAAGTAAAAAATGATTTAATATATGAAGGCGACATGAGCAGAGAGCACAAACATGTTGAGGGATCGGCTGTGTTAGTTCAGAGAGAGTCAAAGACGAATGTGAACACTTACGTCTGCTTTGATTTCGTCTTGTTATACAATATTTGAAATTTTAAAAAACAAAACACTATAATTCAGAAATATTTATTGGTGTTTCTTGTTTCTTTCTTTTGTAGTACTTGAAAGTGAATCTATCCTTCATCAATTCACTCTAAAAAAAAAAACCAAAAAACTGTTTTCACGATTTTAGTCCCAATTGGGTTTTCCTTACTTTGTCTAATGGAAAATATTGCAGTCGAGTATTTTAAGTTTGTGTAATTTCCAAAGGTAAACTTTTAAATTTGGTTGCATTGATCTGTTCAAGGACTTCCAGCATTTTCAGCTGCGTGCATAGAAAGGCTAACGGCAGTGAAAGTAGTGCAAAGACCAACCAGAGAGCACCGCAGACATCACTGACCACAGATATCAAAGTGACTCATTTTGAATAGCAATTTTTTTAAAGAAAATTTAAAAAAGATATGAAATGTATCTTGCAGCGTAATAGCATCTGTGAGAGGCATCCACTGTATGAAATTGTGCCAATAGAGTGAGGGTTGATCTAACAGGAATGACAAAACCATCCAACACAATTACTGTTGATGTAGTTCGACGTGGATGATGCTGCCTACATCTGGAACCATACTGAGCCCATTAGCAACAAATGGGCTCCACTGCCTGCGTTGCTCCTCTGAAAATGAAGGGCTTAATTCTATTCACATTTATTTAAAGGAAGGAAAAATACTCTTTTAATAGAAGAAACCTCTGACAGAACCAGGCTCAGGGAGGGGCGGCCAACTGCCGTGACTGGTTTAGGGTGAGAGAGGGAAGACAGGATAAAGACAGAGCCAGAGGTCAATAATAACTAAAGATTAAATACAGAGTGGTGTATAAATGCAGACTTTAAGTTTAGGCACGCCACCGGGGCCTCCCTCTTCTTTCTGTGAAGGACGGTTGTCATCGAGGTGTGTTGCCTCAGGTCTTCAGCACTCTTGTGTTTTGTTACAGATGCTGCAGTTGGAGACTCGGCTCTATTCCTTCCCCCTTTTCTCTCTGCACTGAATCATACTTGTTATTAAACTTTGTCTCTCTTCCACAGCATGTCTTTATCCTCTCTTCTTTTTCTCACCCAAACCGGCCGTGGCAGATGGCCCCGCCCCTCCCTGAGCCTGGTTCTGCTGGAAGTTCCTTCCTGGGAGTTTTTCCTTCCCGCTGTCACCAAAGTACTTCCTCATAGGGGGTCATATGATTGTTGGGTTTCTCTCTGTATGTGTTATCATAGGGTCGACCTTACAGTATAAAGCATCTTGAGGCGACTGTTGTTGTGATTTGGTGTATAAATAACATTGAATTGAATTTTGACATTTTATACCTGATTCTGAGATTTGGTGATGATTTATCCTGTTGTCAGCCAGCAGGGTGGATCGGTGACTAACACTGTCACCTCAAAACAAGAAAGGCAAATACTTTGTATTTCTTTATTAAAATATACAAATTACCCTAGAACCCCCTTGTTTAACAGCAGACAGACACTATAGGTCTTGCAAAAATAATACAACTGAAAGATCCAGTATTAGTACATGCCTCAAATGTTATCAGTCACTGAATAAAGAGATAAATCAACACAAATGTAGAAATGACATACACCATACAAAATGGAGAATATTTACAAACAGTTTTTAATAAATAAGACTTCCTGAATCCATTTCATGGGGGTTTAGTTGGTAGAAATAAGGTCACATTTCTAATGAAAAAGAACCAGTAGAGACGAGTGTGCATTTTCAAATAATGCAGTGTGTGTTCAGGAGGTATCTGGCCTTTTCCACCGCACCGCTGGCCTGGTAAATGAGTGACAGGTTGAAGGCAATCTCCCTGCTCAGATCAACCTGGTCACCGGGGATGCCCTGCAGAAAAAAGAAGAAGACAAAGGGACAGAAAAAGAGTCAAACGTTCATCACTAAAGGCTGCGTTTGCACTGAGCAGCAAGTTGTGTTTTTACCCACCTCCAGTTGTTTTGCTGGTAGTAAAAGCGCCTTTTGGTAGTAATGCAAAGCCAAGTGTGTGAGGCCCATCTGGTGCAGCGCTCGGCCAAGGTTGTACATACTCTCTTGACACTCTCCACGAAGCTCTACGTAACGCCACAGGAAGGAGAAACCCTGAGAGCACATGTTGGTTTTAAAAGAACAGCCTACAGGACTGAACTGTGCACAGAAACAAACAAACACTACCTGCAGCACCAGCGTGTGCCGTTTAGCCACAAACTTCTGAGATGCCATGTGGAAGAAGGTGAGACCCACAAACAGGCTGTGCAGAGGATTGCTGGGCTGAGTCTGGAAGGCCTGAACATACTGACCTGCAAACACAGCCAGTGTTTGAAAAATGTACGACTGTGCAAAGTGGACCAAGTGTGAACATAATCTCTAAACCCTTTACACTGCGTTTCAAATTATTATGCAAATTGTGTTTAAGTGTCATAAAGATTAAATAAGTTGTTCTTCAATAAAAACCTTGGATGGATTGTGTCTCAGGACTCTTTGTTTCACTGACATCCATCTCGGACACCTGTGATCGTTAGTTTGCCAGCTGAGCCCAATTAAAGGACAAACTACTACAGGAGGATGTTCCACATTATTAAGCAGGCCACTGTTTTCAAGCAACATATGAATGAAAAAGTATCTCTGCTGCTGAAAAGTGTGAAATAGTTGAAAGCCTTGGACACGTAATGAGATATTTCACAAATATTTCAGCGTGATCACCATCATGTTAAGAGATTTGTGAGTCAGAGCACACATGCACGTGCAGGTAAAGGCACAATGATGAAGGTTTCAGACAAATGCATCAGATTAAGAGAGCAGCTGCTAAAAGGCCATCACAAAGCAGCAAACACATGAAGCTGCTGGTGCCTCTGGAGCCCTGCAAACATCAAGCTGTAGGATCCTCCAGAGACCTGCAGTTGTGCATAAACCACCTCTAACCAATGCTCACGAGCAGGAACGGCTGCAGTGGGCCCAGAACTACAAGAAGACTCATTTTCAAACAGTGTTGGTCACTGATGAGTGCAGCGCAGCCCTGGATGGTCCAGATGGATGCAGAGGTGGATGGTTGGTGGACGACCACCGTGTCCCAACAAGGCTGCATCGTCAGTGAGGAGGTGGAGTCGTGTTTGAGCTGGAATCACGGGGAGAGAGCTGGTCGGCCTCTTTAGGGTCCCTGAAGGAGTGAAAATGAGCTCTGCAAAGGATGTGGAGTTTCTGACTGACCACTTTCTTCCATGGTAGAAAGAGAAGAACTGTGCCTTCTGCAACACAACCATCTTCATGCAAGACAATGCACCGTCTCATGCTACCAGGAACACCTCTGCATCATTGGCTGCTGTCGGCATAAAGGGAGAGGAACTCATGGTGTGGTCCCCATTCCTCCCTGACTTCAATCCTATTGGGAACCTTTGGAGCATCCTCAAGCAAACAGATATGAGGGTGGGAGGCCGCTCACATCCAAACAGCAGCTCTGAGGCTATTCTGACATCAAGACATTCAAGTAGAAACTTTCCAAAAACTCACAAGTTCCTTGGATGCAAGAATTGTGAAACTGCTATCAAATAAGGGTTCCTGTGTTAATGTGTGACTTGAGCTGTTAAGATGTTTCTGATTTCAGTAAATATGATCTAATGCTGCAAATTCAACAAATGACCTTTTTCAATTCTCTACAACCTGTAAAATCTTTTGAAACTCTGTGTGCGTAATAATTTGGAACAGAGCGTTTCAAGTTTTGTATTTTTGAAAAACACCGTTTTCATTGTTTTGTTCAGTAACATTTGAATTATGTTACTGAAAATGATGCCGACTGTCATTTGAATTATTTAGGAAAAACTGAGAAAAATATCATAATAATTTGGAATGCAGTGTATTTCTACAACTTATGAGATTTAACAGAGACCTCTAAAAATGTCAAAAAAGACAAAATTGCAAGACTGTTAATTATTTATTTAAATGTTGGGATCAAATCTCTTTGGCACTCAAAGCATCTTTTTAGTGTTTTATATCCTTTTAAATGGTAAATGGTCTGTATTTATATAGTGCTTTACTCGTCCCTAAGGACCCCAAAGAGCTTTACACATCCAGTCATCCACACATTCACACACTGGTGATGGCAGCTACATTGTAGCCACAGCCACCTGGGGCGCACTGACAGAGGCGAGGCTGCCAGACACTGGCGCCACCGGGCCCTCTGACCACCACCAGTAGGCAACGGGTGAAGTGTCTTGCCCAAGGACACAACGACCGAGACTGTTGGAGCCGGGGCTCGAACCGGCAACCTTCAGATTACAAGACGAACGCCCAACTCTTGAGCCACGATCGCCCCATTTTAAGCGATGTTAGCTTGTAAGCAACTTTACCAACATGTGTCCAGTTGCTTGGATATTGTTATAAAACACATTTTAATTCTCTTTCAATGCAAAGCAGTGATGGAGGTTTGTGATCATCGACATCTGCAATCAAGAACATGCTAATAAGCAAAACTTGATAACATTAGTTTGAAAGGTGTGGCGTAAGCAAAGGAAGGACTCCTTTAAAGTGCTGGTGCACATCAGTGGCAGATCACATGTTCCTCTTAAAATGACAACAACATGACGCAGTCCCTGATTATAGCGTTGGATGCTGTGATGGTCGTCACACTCCAATGTGGTATAAAATCAATCATGTAAGATGTGCTGAAGTACGGTAGTGATGTTAAATGTTTTTATCATCTCTAGTTAGATTTGTGTGCGAGTACCAAGAGCATGTTTGAAGCTCCCTGACACCATGGCGTTATGTCCGCAGAGAACGCAGAGGGCGTGATTGTCAGGATGTTTAAACAGCATGCGCAGACAGAAGCGATGGTGGCGCTGGTGCTGCGACGTTATTGTCAGCTGCAGAGAGTTAAAAACAAACAAACAAAACAAAACATCATTTGTTTACAAAATCTTTCCACCAAATTCAGGAAATCTATGTTTTTGATTCATTTGAATATTTAGTATTACCAGTAAATCTTCATATAGACTATGACAATGCATCAGAGGCTCAAGGTTAATAAATAAATCAACTGTGCAAAGAAGGTAAAAATGAAAGAGTCAAAATTCAAGCTAAGTGAAGCCAGTTTCTGAACCCGTTTCTCATGTAGTGCTCGTCTATTCTCCTGACACAAAAGCAGACCTGGTTAAAAATATTCCAAAGCTGAGGCAGAGCCACGTTTTCCAACAGCATCAGTCTGTTGAGAGGAAAAACAGAGAAATGTTATATTAATTATCATTTTGGCGTGCTCTTTATCCCAGGCCACGCCCACATTAATCTACCTGATGTAGTTATAGGCCTTGTAATAGTTGTGGTCCAGGATTGTGGCCGACAGGCCGATGAACTCCAGCTCTTTCCTCCTGGGCTTGTTGTCGTAGAACGAGTAGAACTCCATGGCCGAATCCACGAGCATCTCCGCCTCCTCGAAACGCTGCACCTCACACAGCGTCAGCACGCAGCTCAGCAGCAGCTGCCACCAGTCCTCTTTGGACAGGACGTTGGTTTTACCTGATGACAGTGACAAAGTGAAGTCCAGGGACCAGACCGACTACGGCCTCACCTCGTATGAAAGTACGATGCAGACAAAGATAACGTACCAGTGTTGTCCAGATAGGCCGTTTCATGGTCAGCGATCTCCGGCAGCATGTCTTCAACCTTCATGAGCCTCAGGTGATTCTCAGCTGACACGTTTATAGAACTCACACACACCTTAGCTCGCTGCATGGCCACCTATAAACATGCATGTGTTACGCACCTTTGAATGACTCGCAGGACGCAATGAAATGAGCGCAACAACAAAAATGGAGCATTTATTTGTTCAAATTCACGTCTCTCACAGTAACCTCTCAAGCCTGATCTTATCAACTTTGAGATGTTTGTCCTTCATAAAATAACTTGAATGATAAAAATGTTTGTTAAGAATTCAGCTGGTAAACGCTTTATTTATTCAGGAAATCTCATTCAGATTAAAAATGTATCATCATGAGGGATCTGACCAAGAGGATGGCAACATTTAAACATAAACATGTTGTCACAACAAATATTCCTGATCAGACGCAATTACATATCAAGAACAACAAGCCACCCAGAAAAGTGTCAATATCACTGACAGACTGAAACAGTCACAGTTCTCCTGCTAAGTGCATTAATATTGTTGGTATATATTTACTTATTGATCCTATCCCAGCTGTCATAGGGCGAGAGGCGGGGCACATCCTGGACAGCTCGCCAGCCTGTCGCAGGGCTCAGAGACAATCATTCACACTCACATTCACACCTGTGGGCAATTTACACTAATCAATGAACCTGTCCCCACAAACTGCATGTGTTTGGACTGTGGGAGGAAGCCGGAGGACGCGGAGGGAACCCACGCAAACACGGAGAGAACACGCAAACACGGAGAGAACACGCAAACACGGAGAGAACACGCAAACACGGAGAGAACACGCAAACACGGGGAGAACACGCAAACATGGGGGAGAACACGCAAACACGGGGAGAACACGCAAACTCGGGGAGAACACGCAAACACGGGGAGAACACGCAAACACGGGGAGAACACGCAAACACGGGGAGAACACGCAAACACGGGGAGAACACGCAAACTCGGGGAGAACACGCAAACACGGGGAGAACACGCAAACACGGGGGAGAACACGCAAACACGGGGAGAACACGCAAACTCGGGGAGAACACGCAAACTCGGGGAGAACACGCAAACACGGGGAGAACACGCAAACACGGGGAGAACACGCAAACTCGGGGAGAACACGCAAACACGGGGAGAACACGCAAACACGGGGAGAACACGCAAACTCGGGGAGAACACGCAAACACGGGGAGAACACGCAAACACGGGGAGAACACGCAAACACGGGGAGAACACGCAAACACGGGGAGAACACGCAAACACGGGGAGAACACGCAAACACGGGGGAGAACACGCAAACACGGGGAGAACACGCAAACTCGGGGAGAACACGCAAACACGGGGAGAACACGCAAACACGGGGAGAACACGCAAACTCGGGGAGAACACGCAAACTCGGGGAGAACACGCAAACACGGGGAGAACACGCAAACTCGGGGAGAACACGCAAACACGGGGAGAACACGCAAACACGGGGGAGAACACGCAAACACGGGGAGAACACGCAAACTCGGGGAGAACACGCAAACACGGGGAGAACACGCAAACACGGGGAGAACACGCAAACACGGGGAGAACACGCAAACACGGGGGAGAACACGCAAACACGGGGAGAACACGCAAACTCGGGGAGAACACGCAAACTCGGGGAGAACACGCAAACACGGGGAGAACACGCAAACACGGGGAGAACACGCAAACTCGGGGAGAACACGCAAACTCGGGGAGAACACGCAAACACGGGGAGAACACGCAAACTCGGGGAGAACACGCAAACACGGGGAGAACACGCAAACACGGGGGAGAACACGCAAACACGGGGAGAACACGCAAACTCGGGGAGAACACGCAAACACGGGGAGAACACGCAAACTCGGGGAGAACACGCAAACACGGGGGAGAACACGCAAACTCGGGGGAGAACACGCAAACACGGGGAGAACACGCAAACTCGGGGAGAACACGCAAACACGCAAACTCGGGGAGAACATGCAAACTCGGGGAGAACACGCAAACTCGGGGAGAACACGCAAACTCGGGGAGAACACGCAAACTCGGGGAGAACACGCAAACTCGGGGAGAACACACAAACACAGAACGACCTGATGGTGAACTCAGGCCCTTCTTGCTGTGCAGCAACAGTGCTCACCACCGTGCCGCCCTGTTTACTGAATGATGAATTATTAATGCAATAACTCAGCTGCTGATGCTAACTAGTTAACATCATTTACGTGTCAGGCACATTAGCTCTGATCCAGTCGAAGCAGCCGAACGTTCCTCCTGAATTCAAAGCATCCAAGTAGTTCTGCATTTTTTCAAAACTTCTAAGATCATTTCCTCTTTAATTTCACTGACACTTGGCTAGACTGCAGAGCTCAGGTCAAACATGTGGAATAGTTGTACCAACTCCTTTGACTCTATCAGAGGAAAAAGCACTCTTTACAGCAGCAGTATGAATAAAAAATATTTGTGGTGGCCATCTCTCAGCCTCCTGTTGTATCAATCTGAACTCCAATGTAGCTTCGTTTTAGAGTTCTCACATTCAAACGTGTTCATGCTGCCCGTCCAGCAGGGTGACGACGATCCCCCGTCATGAACGGCTGACGCGTAAAAAGCAACCGTAAAGTGTGTTACCTTGAGGAGCATCGAGATCATAGTGATCACAGTGTCCAGGTAGTCCTGCATTTTCCCCTGTGTCTTCAGGAGCGTAGAGCGATGGAGCAACAGCTTTAACTCCTACAAACACAGAGATACAAAACCAGTTACCAAACAAACGCCAAACACAGAGCATTGACCTGCAGCGTAGCATTCCAAAATGCTGCAGGTGATGGTTTTCCTTTTCCAGCTGGTAACCAGACTACGTGTTCTTGACTCTAATCTCAGCTCGAGTCTGGAAACCACAGAAATCTTATGTTTAACCAGAATCCAAGTAAACTATGAAAGCAGGTCAAACACGCATGATTACACTGTGAGCTCTAAGGAGTCGTGCATTAAACAATGAAGCACTGAGCGGGATGTGGGCAGGAAGTCATTTGCTCACTCTGCATCATATTACCACTAACAGTTGGTAACTAACTCGCCAGGCTCCAAATACCGATCCAATAGGGGTGGGGGGAAAAATGGATACTGTGTAGCATGGTGATATTTTGTTTGCTAATAATGTATGGATACAGGGACAGCAGAAATCGATATTTTGTTACAAAAAGGTTTTTGTGCTCTGACTTCAGAGCATGTTGATCCTTTTTCTGAGCAAGAATCCTGACATTCCTTCACTGTCCAAATGTGTTTAATAAACATGACAGTTTACTTATTTTAATTTAAGACATGTTTTATTTTTATTAAGTTTAAAACTTAATTAAACTGCTTGAAGTTCCCAAACACATTCACTTTCCGTGGTCTCTGGTCTCTGGGTTGCTGATTACAGCTTCAGTGGGGACGCCCCTTTATAAGGTGTGACTGTCAGTGTCTCCTGACAGGACAGAGGTTTTCACTCCTTTTTCCCCTTTGGTGTTACCAGAAAACGTCCATGACCTCTAAAAACCCTCCATGACATTTGAGGAACATTGTAAATGTAAGATAGTGCAACATGACGTGATAATGGAAAAAGCAAAACAAAATAGATCCCTGCCTTTTGTGCGGCTGAAGAATCGTGTGCTAGTACGTTGCTATCATACATGGACTCCAGCGCCTTAAGAGCACAATCCATGCGGCCCAACTGTTGCTGCAGCGTGGCAAGCGAGAGCCGGGCCTCCAGGTGCTGCGGAGCCATCTCCACCACCTTGGTGTAGCTTTCTGCTGCTGCCTCCATGTGGCCCAAAGCCTTCAGACACTCTGCAGATGACAAAGTGATAAAAACACATAACAGTGGTTTTCTTTTTCCACGTCACACCTGACGTGAGACCTCATTTAAGGTCTTCTCTGTTGTTTCACACATGAAGAATATTCAGGATGGAAGGTGAAATGTCTTTTTAGTCTAAGTTTGCAGACACACCTCTTCCTTTAACATCATTCCCTTGTTTGCTGGACCCACCTGCGTGCCGCAACCAAACAACAGCCAGGTTGTACTTTTCAGAGACGACGAGGGCAGTGAGCAGAGGCAGAGCAGACATGTACCTGCCCTCCTCCAGATACGCTTCACCGACATCCAGGTACAAGTCACCGATCTCTTCTGGACTCTGCTCCATCAGTGTTGAAACTAAGCCCTATAAGCAAGAAGACTCTAACATTAAATGATCTTTCATTAATAATCTGAGCTCTGTATGTTTTTAAGTCCTGTTTACCTCGGTGGGTGCGTAGACATGCAGGTGTATGAAGCACACTATTAACTTGGTCCTCAGGTCCACTGGGACGCTGTCTGGTACCTGTACATCCACAATTTCACCTGGAAACACAACGACCAATCAGTAAAAAGACCAAAGACTCGGGCAATGATTCTTTCACGTCACTGGAGGATGTTTGGCCCTCTCGTCCTTGAAATTAGAGGTTTTTGAGACTGAATATCCTATTTGAAGTCATGCCAACGTGTCTCAGGGTAGCATCCAGCCTTTTATGTTACAATGATAGATGGTGCTAAACAGAGTTTATCTATTTGTGTTAACAGTAAATCACCTTTATTCTTAATCAAAGATCAAATGAAAGCATAAGTTTGTTTAATATGTGGAATGAAAAGTTTGAGTAAAGAAAATGTTTTAATGTCTTTCTGTGCGTGGACATAAAATACTGTGGAAAGACAGGAAATGTGATACAAACCTCTCATTAAATAATTCTGAATATAAGAAATGTTGTCGAGTATGTTGCAAGTGTTAAACACACAATCACGATTTACAGGTGATTTTGCTGATATAAAGCGATCGCTGCATCTGTTGAAGTGTCTTTTGAGACCATTGAGTGTTCGAGTGTGGAAATATTTTGAAAAACAAGAACATCTAAACACATCCTGTTTACACAGTAGGCACCACTAAAGAAGCCACAACGAACGCTCATTTTTGAAAGTGTCCTCATCTTTCTACACTTCCTATTAGGGCGGGGCTACATCATACCGTTCACGGTAATACCGGTGTAATGTTGGGCAACGATAAGAAAATGAAATATTGCGATAGAATATGGGTAAAACGCGCATGCGCAGTGCCTTTGTTTACATACGCACATGGCGGTGACGCAGAATGAGAAGAGCGAAAGCGGATCGTTGAATGAAACGATGAATCAGAACTGGTTTGTAAAAATGCAGCTTCAGTGGTGGAACTGGTTTAGCTTTCGTCAGATACACAACAAAGCACTATTTTTGGTAGCGCATGCTAGCGGGCCGTCGTTATTACCGTGTTGTTTGGAAAATACGGCGCACTTAAAATCAATCCTTTGATTTTTCTGAAAGTCGACAGAGCCCCTTATAATCCCGTGTGCCTTATGTATGAACTCTGGTTGTGTTTACTGACCTCGAAACGATTTTATGTACACGGCGCTCAAATATCTGTCAAATGTTTCAGTACGACTTTGCTAAGCTACGAAGCCGCACCGCTTGATGGATTGTCGGAACATTACGGCTATCGTAGGCGGAGCCTCGCGGAGTGATACGTACTGTGCTTCAACATAATATTACAGTATTGTGTGTGTTTAACCTCTTTTTAAGTTTTGTGGATATTATACATGGTTATGCTGAGGATATGTCGACCAGTTTCCACTGGAAATGCCTTTTGGTTAAACTGTCAGCGAGGAATTTGCACTGTTACATTTTTATATAACTTTAATGCAGATAAAAAACAGCTGCTTGTTTCAGTGAAAATACATTGATGGGTTTTTACACTAATAAAGTTGTGGAGTTGTAAAGTATTTTGTCTCGTGTCAGTTATGTCGTTATTGCAAATTTTCAAATATATATCGTGATAAATAGTTTTGGTCATATCGCCCTGCTCTACTTCCTATAACACGTCATGAAGGCTATGAGAGTTCTTCATATGATGAAGAACAGCCACGATGAGTTTGAATCTTGTAAGGATGTAAATGTGTAGCGCCTCATGTCGTTGTAACTCACCGTTCTCCTCTGCTGCAGTTTGTTCTTCCTTCTGTAACTGTGTCCCGTCTGCATGTTGCTTCTCCTGCTCTTCGGCGCTCTCCTCTTTAATCTTCTGTTCTTGTGTTGGTGGAATAACATCTGAAGATTCACTTCTGACCAAAACGATGCCTACAAACTGCACCAAGACCTTGGAGAGCAAACACATGGAGTGTTTATCCATTTACACCAAAAACACATTTGTTCTCAGTCTAAATGGCAATAAAGGTTTTCCACAGAGACCCACCTGCAGGGCCTTGTTGTACTGCCGGTTGGTGATATAAAGCTCAGCTGCCATGTTGATAAAGTCATCACTGACCAGGTCGGGGTGTCGTGCCAAAGCTTCCTCAATCACACTCAGAGCTGAGGGCAGGTCACTGCTTTCATAGTAACTCCTGAACACGACCCACACAAGCAAATACCCATAACTGAACTGTCGAGGTGATAATCCAGGATCAGATGGTACGAGGTGACAAACGAGAACATAGTTTATGTGTATATAAAAACACACACCATACCATGTCAGTGTGTGTCCCTTACTTGGCCATGTCTTTGGAGAGCTGTATGAAGTGCTCTCCATCCTCCAGCGGCAGAAGTGACAGGATCCTGCGGTAGCCGTCCATGCACTGTTTGTGCTCTCCCAGGCGCATCTGCAGGCTGCAGCGCTCCCACAGATAGCGCACGTTGGTGGGATCGTACTTGATAGCTGTGGAAATGGAGCAAGGCTTGAGCCTAGAGAAGTATATAAATAAAAACCAGCGTTTCCCTGTTTGTTTCGCAGTGGAGGCTCATATTCCACAATTCTACGGTATGAGAAACACCAACAATAGAAGGCGCAGTAGCAGCCATTTTTAAACCGCAGATTTGTCAGGACGTGACTGTTTTCGGTTGTACAAAGTTCACAGACACATTTCAGATTTACATGTTGGACTTGTCTGCACTAAAACAGCTCGTCTCTGGATAAATTTGACAGCTCAAGTGGTACGCAGGACTCATCCAGAGGAACACCTGTTTCATATTTAAGACCCCACACAATCCCTGACACCTTCTGACTTTGCTCTTACATCAGAAAAACCATTGTTCTTGTTAGGGCTGCCACAATTAGTCGACTATCAAAATCGACGACTGATTTAATAGTCGACTCGTCGTTTGAAGCTTTGTAAGATCACAAAAGACGCAGGAATAAGTAGTAGGATTTAAGAGTGTAATAACGGACTGAAACAGAAGATGGCAGCACTGCATGTACAAGGATACCAGCTGCCGTTAAACACCGAAGAAGAAGAAGCTGTGTCCCAGAATTCATAGCGCAGCCCAGCTCAGTTTCCAACAATGGCGGCAGCTGGTTAGTTTTAATATTACTCTTATTATTCTTTCTAGGTCACAAAATAAACGTTTAACATATTTTCAGGCGAGAATGTAGCTGTGTAAACCTCAAATATCTGCTCAGTTTATCAAGACACCACATATTTTCAAAAGCGCTCCGACGTTTTCGGAGACGTCTGTTAGCCACTAGCTCGATAGCTAGCCGGGGGCTAGGCTCACTAGAGCCGTGAGAACACCGGACTCCCGGCTAATCGTTTTCAAACCCACCGCCATCTTTCGGTACTCAGGTTAAACATGATATATAAGTCACTTAGATAACTTAAAAATGTTATTGTTTGGCTTTTTTTTAGTATTTTATTTGTTCCTGAGTAAATCGGTTTGGCTGAGATTAAAGTTATAGTTTTTACACAGCTGAATAAACATCAAACAGACAGCTGATTATCAGAAGTGTGAGATGCTCGAGAATTTACTCCGGTGTCCCGTTATATTTTAGATAGCAAGGAGTTTATTAAACTTCACCGAAACAATCTGCAAATTTCATTAAAATTTAATAAACTATCATCTTGTCTTTATTTTTAGTTAGCACAGACCTTAAACACTTAAAGCTGTAAGCTAATGATAGTTATATAAGAGCAGATGCTGCTGGTGCAATAAGCTGTAGTTTTACGTCCAATGGATGATGATCTGATTAGTCGACTATCAAAATAATCGTTTGTGGCAGGCCTAGTTCTTGTGCTGTTTGATCAGAAACTGTAGAGACAAACACACTTGATGTGTGTTACTTTTATTAGTTCATTTCTCACCCCCTCAGGTGATTTGTTACTTTGCATGGCTCTTCCAACTGCAGCCTTAAGCCAATTTATCCCACTAAGTAAATCCAGTCTGAGAGTTTGTGCTGCAGCAATCATCCTAACTACAGGCTGAGGAAATTACAGGGCTTATTACTGCAGCATAAATATAGCTGTAGTAGTACATATCACAAGGACCATGGGATTGAAGTACTGGCCCTGCAGTAATGAACATCCACTTTAACACAACAGTAGGGACTGTTGTTCAACAGTTCCACCAACAGATAATAAACAGATGTGAATTTCCAGTGGGAAGTGATGCGTGTCGGTCCGTGTCACACTGACCTTTGCTGTAGCAGATGATGGCTTGCTGGATATTGTCCTGCTCCAGAGACATTTCAGCCAGTCTGATCCACTCCTCACAGTCCGAGGGGTTGAGGTGGGCAGCGATCAGGCCAAACTGCAGCGCTTTGCTCATGTCCTCTTCATCCTCATAGATCATAGCCAACGTGGAGAAAGGCTCATACGCCAGAGGAGCTGCGGGACAAAGGGAGAAGAGATTTTAACTTTTCATAGTGTTTGAACACTAACGGGCACACAGACAGCGAGTGATTATATGCCTGCAAACCCACTCCGTACCCTGTCTTATGATCTCCATACACATCAGAATGGCGTCCTCTTTCTCTCCTCTTGCATAGCGAATGTTGGCTTCTCCCATCAAGCCTCTCAGAGCCCGGGGCAGCTTGCTGCCATGACGACGCCCCTGTTCAGATAGTTACATATTAACTAAGAACTGAAAAACTCACCCAGGCACGACCGTCCTCCCTTCTCACCTTCATCATCTTCTTGTTTTCTCGATTCAGCTCCATCTCCAGTGCAAACACATCTCCTACAGTCACATCTTCTGCCATCTCTTTAGCTTTACTCTTCTTTCCCTGTTGTCTCACTTGTCTTGGCCTCTTCCCTATCTCCTCTGCCTGCAACTCTTCTTTGTCTGCAATGTAATCCTTATCATGTGCATCATCAACATAGCTCAGGCTGTCCTGCTCTTCCTCCTCCTCATCCTCTGAAGATTGTGGTTCAGCAGTTTCTCCTAGCATGGAGGCAAAGGCCAGCTGGACTCCTGGGCTAACTCCATCCTCTGAGAAGATAAGAAAGCTGGCTTGAGTAACATTACCATACTTTGCATGCAATCCAGGATGGGAATCAAAGTAAGCTGACCCAGTTTTTATAACCAGTCTGCGACCAAAACAATCGCTTTATGAGCAACACTCACTACTTTGTGGACCCTTAAGAACAGTAGTTATTATCTGTCATTTTTATTGATGTTGATATCAAATAAAATGCAGTTTCAGACATTTTAACTTGTCAAAGTAGGAAAATCACAAGAGAAATTCTGACCTGTTCAAGAAGCACAATAAAGGCTAAATTATCCAGAACTAAAATCTATTAGTTTTTCCATTAGAGGACAGATGATGGCAGCTTGGTATTTACATTTGGCGAATATGTTCATCCAGTTTTGATGTTCCTGTGATTTTTAAAACTTTGTTATATTCCTAAAACAATGACAATAACAATACACTCGCTCATGGGATTCAGTGTCGCTATCTATTGAAAGAAGGGTCCATTATTTACATTTCCAGAGCCACTGACAGAGAGAGATTACCGATCTTCGTTGAGATGAGTCCGGACGTCGAAGGGAGCTCAGCGTCTTCCACATCTTCAGCTGCCTCCCCTGACTTAGAGAGGTCAGAATAAAGGAAGTATATAATTGTACGTCAATGAAACGACCGTCCACACAAGTCCAAGTGATGTTGAGGAGTGACACTGCCTCAGCTAGTTACCTAGATAGCTAACAGTTACTGAACTAACAACATAACTTACCTTGGCTTTCCGCTCGTCTCTCCTTCTGTCGAACTCTTCAAACGTTATTCTACCCTCGAGGTAATCTATGAGCTCATTACTGAAGCCAGACATGTTTCCCGCCACAAACGAGCTGTCATATAGTTTACGGACACATAAATCATGTGTACGACACTGTACATCCAATACGTGACGTCTGCTAGCACTCTAAACTCAGACTGTAGCAAAAGTCAACATTAAAAGAAACTAACTTGAAGCGGCAACCACGTGATCCTTCAAAAACATCCGGGTTAGCGCTCTCAAAATAACAGCACAGGAAGTGCTGATTGGGCCATACCAAGTGCCGTTTTGTCATGGGGGAGGATAGTTAAATAATTCATTTTAAATTATGTTTATTTTCTTTTGTTTCTGAATTGCGGTTATGCTTAAAATACAAAGCACAAATGTTCAGTATTATTAATCTAAAATAACTGTAAAACTAACTGTTTTTGTTTCTTTGTGGTCAGATGATTTGTCAGTATGTGTGTTCCCTGATGTGGCTGCACTCCCTCCCATTGTAGAAAACGAAACATTTCCGTTTGTGTGAGCTGTCATGTTGTACTTTTGGAATAGATGGTATTCGATTTTGTGATGTTAAATGCAATAATAAGTTTCTAAGATCTTCATTAAGGAGTCTTTATTCTCCAAATTTACTTAGACGTAATTACATATTAAAAGATTTCCAAAGGGAAGAAACTGAAAAAATAAGAACTGATTAAATCACCTTCCCTATCCCTCCTAAAGGGAAAGAAGTCCAATTTAAAATTTTGAATAAAATTTACCTGACAAATAGACTCCTTGGTGATAGATTCAAAATAGAAACTGGTAATTGTGTATTGTGTGAAACAGAAGAGGAGGATTTGGACCATCTATTCTTTTTGTGCAATTTTATACAAATATTTTGGTTGGATTTTCATACCTGGCTTTATTCCAGTGGAATTCAAATTACCCCATTTACCTTAAATATGATAATGTTTGGAGTGTTTTTGAAAGAAAAGAAGGCTAATTATGGTGTTAATGTATTATTAATCTTGTGCAAGCAATTTATACATAAATGTCGTTTTTTTAAGACCAAACCAACACTAGCTTACTGGAAAAACGACTTAAACCTGTTGGTTAAATCTCTGACCTTAGTTAAAAAGAAAAGGGCTGCTTGTTTTGTTTCCTTTGTGGAAGATTTTGATTTAGTGAGTTAATAATCTGTTAAATTATGTGACCCCATCTTTATATTTTCTTTTTCCTATGTATGAAAGTTGCTAATATGTAAGGAATGTTTATTCTCTGAATGTGTAATATATGGTGCATTTTGTTTGTATGTTAATATTACTAATGATAAAAAAAAAAAAACTAAAAAAAAACCATTATACTTTTGGATCCTGCACAGTAGTGACATTAGGTGGAGTGGCTGCTTCGAACTCCCACGCACACAACTTGGACCTCGTTAAAAATAATATATACACATGTATGTACAGACACACACATTTATAAAGAGGGAAATGTGATTGATTTTGGTGTCATGAATGTTGCTTTAAAGCTAAAACTGTTTAAATCTTTTCTTAATAACAAGCAGTCAGTTTGATCAACAGGCTCTTCTCTACTGAGATTCATAAACAGAAGTACACATAACAGACCAGTATGGACTATAGATGTGTTATTATTAATAGAAAATTTGAATGAAAATGGAGCTTTCCAAAGGTTTTTGGGAAATATCACATTTCATGAATCATATGTGTGATGTGTTACTGTGTGAAGAACTTGGTTTGAGATTCAGTCTTCACTGTAATCCTAAAATATACGAGGTGATAAAAGCAATGGCAGTTCCTCTAAAATGGTTAGGGAAGGTCTGCTGCACTGTCCCCAGTTTGAACAAACTCAGCATTAAATATATTGAATTTAGTGACCGAAAAATCTCCAAATTTATTAGAAAGACTTTACTCAAAGATTTTTTTCCCCCTAATCAGGTTAAAAGGCATTTTATCCTTGAAGATTTTGAATTGGTTTAGAACACCAAAATGTAAAAAACATTTTTTTAGAAAATCACTCTGCATCTTTCTTTTCTTTTTTTTCCCAATTTTGTATTGTTTTAAAAAAATCTTTTATATATTTATCTTTAATACTTAAATTTACAAAAACGTGCCTCCTCGACTTGCATTGTTACAGTACGATACTGCATTCAAGTTTCTGCGTGACTGCTGCAGCTGCAGTGAAAGCGCTGCAGCCCAATTTTACAGCATCAAGCGAGAAATTAGAATCAAACTTACGAGAAAAGAGACTTTGAACACAAATAAGTGTTATGAAAACTATTAGTAATGCTAGAAAGCATCTTTGGTAAAAATGTATCATTACAAGACGGTGGCACTGAATGTAAAATATAGTAAAATTGCAAACTTTTAATCTGTACTGCAACTTTTGTGTATTTTTTTGAGCACTTATATTAAGTTGCTTAGTTATGTTCCTTTGACTATAACTAAGGGCCCACTGTTAGTTCAGTTTGTATGTTTTAGCATTTTTTGAGGTAAATAAAACCCCAAAATACCAAAAACGTATAACTAACCAGCTCTGTCCCTCACAGTCATTTGGGTATTTGCATATTAAAGTTTAAAGAAATAAAACACTGGTATTTTAACAGTTTATTAATGTAATAATCTGTGCCTCACTTCCAGTTTAATTCTATTTTATTTATACAGAACCAATCACAACAACAGTCGCCTCACGGTGCTTTATATTCTAATGTAGACCCTACAATAATACATACAGTCTCCTCAAACTGCACGATTGACTCGCAGGGGTTAGAAGTTCGTAGGTCACGATGCAGGTCTCACACTATACGATGCTCTGATGTGACCTGAGTGCTCACACTGTGCGTCCGTAACATGAAGGTTATAACAGAAGATCTCTCCCTCTCTGTCTTTCACTCACACAGACACACACACACCATCAACTTTGCTAAATTGCTAATAAAAAACACGATCAGCTGTGATTGAGCAGCAAAGTCCATCCAACTATTTTCACGGTTGTTGTGTTCGTGATCATTTTGTGAGGCCACATCGAAAAGTCTCAGATGAGCCAAAGTCCTACAAGTTGTGCCTCCATCGCTTGTGTCCAGATCACAGCTGCACTGCTGCTCCGTCTTTGTGTTTGTGCGTGCGCAGTGTGAGAGGCTGCGGCGACGCCCTCACGACGGCCAACAGGATTTCAAACAGGTTTGATTTTCTTACGACCAAACGATTGATGATCGGGAGCTGGTCGTGAGGTGTTTATCGCTTCTACACGATGAAGGCGAAACTCGGGCCGATCACCAAAACAGTCGAAAAATCGTCTCAAAATGAGCCAGAAATCGCACCGTGTGAGCCCAGCATTAGGAGAGAGAAGGAGGAATGTGGAAGAACCCTACAAAGCCACAGTAGCCTGACACTTCCTCCCCATGCTGGTCACCAGCTTGGTCACAAATTGCTGTGAAGTGTCATCAACCAGGATTCGTTGATGACAGAAACAGTACGCTTAAGCTGATCCTGCAAGTATTCAGGGGGGTTCAGGTCAGAACTGCAGACAGGAGTTAACAGAAGATAATAGCAGAAAGGTGTTTGGCACTGGCAGAGAAGATTTTTAAGGTTTTTCATGGGCACAACCCACATATTTCTTTACAAATGTCACACTATTTAAAGGTGGACACAAATAAAAAACCCAAAAAACAAAAAAAGGCTTTCAGACTCATCAATTTATTGCATTTATTGATTTATTGTTATCATTCTTAATAAGAACCACTGTTACAACAAATCGATCAAACACAAATGTCCTTACTAGGTGATACGTATAAACTGGTCGTGAATGGAAGCACTTTACTGTGGTGCTTTCCAGTTTGGGAGAAACATGTAGCTGAGCTCCCAAAGCCAACAATGCATGGCTTCAGTAGTAACTGGAAGAAGGAAAAATATTAACCTCAGCAGCTTCACTTTCAGTGTTGTATATGTTGCTATGCAGATATCTTAGATGTGACAGTTAGCTGTAGCTTATAGGTGTCAAACTCTGGCCCAAAATTACTATTAGAGCTGGCCTGCCATTATTATACAGTTCATATACTGCTAATACTACAATTCCCAGAATGCTCTGTTGGTGTTTTGGCCCATCAGTCACGACAGGAGCCATTAGCACCCTCTCCTCTGTTGACCGTAGTCATAGCAACCATGCAAATACTGCCATGCTACCGATCCCAAAATGGCTAAAAGAAAGGCAGAAAACAGGAGCAGGTGGGAGAATATGATGAAAATATGATAAATAATAAAATGCATGTGTGCAATATTAAGTTATATATACATTTATATAAGTTATATATATTGTTTAGTATTAAGCTTTGCTTGTTCCATACTGTTTGAGTTCATAAGAAAAGATTCCTTGTTATATGTGGAGGAAGATTTTTTTCAATGAATATTAACGTCAGCCCACGACTTTGATCCAGTTTTGAGTTTTGGCCCCTCTGTGTATTTGAGTTTGACACCCCTGCTGTAGCTATGCAGCAACATAGCTCAGTAAAAGACATCTTTATGCTTTTTTTTCTTTTAAAAAAATAGCTTTTGAAATGTGACGGTGTCATCCTGATTGGCTGCTGTCGCTACACTTCAGGCACACATTTACCTGTTACATGGTTACAAGCTGAACGGCACGCTGAATGTTTTTGCTTTTGTTTCAGCATTTGTTAGTAAATTTTCCTTCTTCAAGCAGTTATTCTTTATTAATTCAGACCTTGTTTCTCCCCCTTTCATATCAATGTCTTTCACATTCTCAACTCTTCATTTAAAAAATATATAAACAGCATTCTGTGATTAACACAGTAATTCTCCTGTAATTGAAATACTTCTAAGCGACCCCTGAAGGTCCCCGACCCTCATGTTTGGCACGTTTGGCGTAAGGAGGGGGTGGAGGTGGGAGGTGTCCGTCAAATCACTGGTTTCGACGCTGAACGGGCTGCTTGGTTCCCACAGGAAGAACTGGTTTGGTTCCAAACAAAAGTTCCTGAGCTGGACTTTTCACAGGAGCACGCCTCCATGTTCGGACTACTGTTGGTTTGTTTTTAGATCACGCAGCGTAATCAGCGTATGTACCAACTAAGGATGAAGAGCAGGGAGGCGAGGAAACGAGGAGATGGGGTTTGAAGCGGTCTGGGCAAATTAGACCTTTTAAATCGGAAACATCACCGAGCAGCAGACAGAACTAGGTCGGAGCATGATTTATAAACGGGAGCCGTAAACGTTTGAAGAGGCGCTGCTTCCCTGTTGGATTACGAGCAGCGGGGATGCGCCTGGTTCTGCGCCGCGGACTCCGCTGATGACGGATCTGTTGTGTCAGGGCCGTGAGGAGGCCTGCTGTCCTTCAGCGCCGCTCTCAGCGTGTTAACGACGCTTTGTTTTTGTTTTTCAAAGCAAAGGTACGGAAGGCGTCTCTATATGTAATAACACACTTCTTTTAGCACAACAGAGGATGCGTTTATGAGAAGAACCTCAACAGCTGGGTTGTTTTTGTTCCCGCTACATGATCTCATTTTCTTTAGGCAACAGTCTGACTCTGACGAGGTCGCTATTGTGAGCTGATGAAGTCATTCTTTGATCCATGTGTAGCAGCAGGAACAAATAAATCTGTAATTAGCATCAGCACACAGCCACGCTTCATCGAGTATCAGCTTATTGCTGTCAGAAGGAGAAGCTGCAGGAGCAAAGAGTTCATGAGTTAAAGCTGTTATCAGAGCCATTATCTGCAAGAAGTTCTCACACATGCAGACAGATGTTGGTCCACTTGTCTCTAAATCCTTCAGGCTGATGGGCTGCTGCTCAGCACCTCAAAGCTTTAGCCCCTCCACATATTATCTTTCCACTTTGACTCTTGTCATCGTCCTGCTGGAGACCCATCGGTTCACTGTTCTCACTGTTTTGGAAGTTATAGTTACAGTGAAGCCATCCTGTCCCCTTAGCAGAAAAACAGCCCCAACATGTTTCCACCTCCATGCTTGATGGTGGGATGTTGTTCTTTGGGTCATACTCAGTATTTCTTTGCCTCCAAACACAGTTGATGCCAAAGCGCCTGATTTCATCATCTGACCACAGCACTTTGTCCCAGACCTCTGAATCGTTTAAAGGTTAACTGGCAAACTTTAAATGGGTCTGTACACGTACCTTCTTGAGCAGGGGGCCTTGCAGGTGCTGCAAGATTTCAATCCATTACAGCAAAGTGTGTTACCAGTAGTGTTCTTGACTGGAGACCCTTCAGTGTAGTTTTGCGCTGAAGTAGCACATTTCTCATGATCATTCCCAATGATGGTCTGGAGATCGATGGTCATTTTATATTTCTAACATTTTCTAAATAATATAATCCTAAAAAAAAACCAGTTCCTCACTGAATGTTTTGCTGGTGGTCTTGTAGTTTGTTTTATGTGCACGTCTCGAAGCTCGTCCCTGACACAGCTGTTTGGTCTTGTTGTGGTTTTGGAGAAGTTGAAAGAGATTAAATTGAATCTGTCGACAGGTGAGCTTCACCATTACTGAGGTCACTCAGTGACGTGCAGATCAGTTTATAACTTGTATGTAATGATTTCCTTTCTTGACTCTGTCATTAAAATGAAATTGACTTTGTGTACACATTTACAAACTCAGCAGGATCAGGGCTTATTGTGAGGTTGGCTGAATGTGCAGTTCTGATTTGTTCACCACGTCCACTCAGGATCTGAGCCTGACTGTGTAATCTGTAAACTGTGGTATAAACCAAGGTTCTGTTCGTAGGTTGAGGCAACTTGTTTTTCTTTCCTTGGTTGAATGTGCGACTTCTTCACTAGCAAACTGGCAGCACTGCTGAGTCTGTGCTGAGCCCAGCTCGGACAGCTGGGGCTCTTCACTTGATACTTGATACCACTTCCTTTGCAGGACATCCTGCCCTGTTTTTACTTGAAGTCAATTCCTGACGGTCTTTTCTGATTTGCTTTTTTGATTTTAAACACAAACCTCAGTAAACGGCTGATTCTAGTCTGTGGGTAATATTAAAACTGTTTTTATTTCCAGTCACATCAACATCCAGCCAATCAAATCGGCTGCAGTTCAAATCTTATTATGTTGCAGCTGTTGATAATTTTAGCGAGTTTTCTGTTTATTACTCTGTCAAGTAATCACATAAGAAATACTTCCTAAGCAACAGTGAATATTCAAAAGGAAAAAAGCCTTTTAAAATATAACTGCTCATTGGTTCCAGTTTAGAATTCAAACATTGTAACAGTTTAACAGGATACAATATCTGCCAAAAAAGCAAAAACTCTTCCTTTGATTAAAAATTTGATTTTTTTTGAAGAAATCATTTCCCTAAATGCAAAAATAAACATTCACAAACACATTAATGTCAAATAAAAGGTTTACATTTAAACTAAAGCATAAAATAAAATAGCCTTTACTCTTCTTAAATACTGAGGAGTCAGAAGCAGTTCTGAGTGTTGTGGCTCCTGGATGAGATAAAGTGGGTGTATGTTCACGGGTATATGCTTTTTGTGTGTGTGTGCGTCTGTGTGTTTTTGAATGAGTATGTGTGGCTGTAAGCCTTTACTGTGGTGGCAACGAGAAAGAAAATACGCTTTGATGCAACATTAGGTTTAAATGTTAATAATTTATTGTCCTGCTAACAGCAGCAGGTCAGGGTCGTTTTACTCTCCCATGTATATTTTTACGGGCATGTTGGGAGGGTGTGGGATTTTATTTTTATATTTTAAAATGTTAACACAACTTAATAAATGTAATTTTTATATATTTATATTTTTATAACTCCACAAAACAATGTTACTAAAGCCTTGAAATATAGATGGTCAAGCAGACCTGGTTACTGCAGGTGTCACTATGACACAGAAGATGCCCATTTTAAACATTATGTCACAGTGTTAATAATTCATCTGCGTACATATAGTTTACTTTAACGTCTGTAGATTCTTCACTGTGTAACATGAACTGCATGGATTGGAGGAGCTTCAAAGTAACTTTTCTTCATATTTAAGTTTTCGAAAAGCTGGTTTAATAAGAACTCCCTCCTGCTTTTTCCAAGTAAAGGATTTTGATTACAGTAACAAGCGCTTCTGTTTCGGATGCTAGTGGATGCTCAGCATCTCTGTGGCAGCTCTGCCTCTTTGTTTCCTGGCATTAGTGAGCAGACAGACTCCACACTGAAGGATGAGAGCATATTCAGAGAGAACTATGGCTGCTTGGGCTGAATATGTTTTACTCCAGGTCTGTTTTAGTGGCAAATGCAAGTGACATGCATGCTACAGAGCTCTGGAGCTTTAGCTCAATAACAGTGTGTAGAGAGCCTCATGACCAAGCAGCTGCATCCAAGCATTACATCATCAAGTGCAATGCAAGCGTTGGATGCAGTGATGTAAACATGCCGCCACTATACTCTAGAGCCGTGGAGTGACGAGTCACACTTTTCCATCTGGCAGTCTGATGGAGGAGAAACGTACTGGTCTGATCCCACTGTGCCAAGTGTAAAGTTTGGTGGAGGGGGGATTATGGTGTGGGGCTGTTTTCCAGGTGTTGGGCTTTAGTTAAAAGTTTTAATCCTTCAACATATCAGGACATTTTGGACTATTTCATGCTCCCATCTTTGGGGATATTCAGCCTCGAAATGCACAGGAGCCACATTTACACTGGCAATATTTATGGCTGGACAATATTGTTGTTTAGGTAAGTTTACAGAATCTGAACTACAAATCTGGTCTGTTTGTGTATAATATGAGTTACATTTGAATTAGGGATGCACCGATACCGATACTGGTATCAGGTATCGGGGCCGATACTGTAAAATGTGTGTGTACTCATACTCGTAAAAGTTAACCGATACCATGAACCGATACTAACTTATTTCATTAATCAGAGGGTGGCTTGTCATTTTTGTTGTAGTTTTTTAGATTGGCCACTAGGGGGACATCCCCCACTAAACAGGCACAGGGTTAGGCGAGTGAGACTGGCGGCTCCAGATAAAAAAGAGAAACTGGAGGCTGCTGTAGCTAGGCTAAACAAAATGTCAGCAGTGTGGAACAGCCAACTTTAACTCAGGTTTTGGAAAAGCGATGAAAAATGTCAAGAGAAAATCCACGGGCAGTTAAAATAACAGAGGCTCGACTCATTTTATCGCTCTGGATGACCAGCCAATGCCGGTCGTGGAAAATCAGGGAGATAATGGTGCCAAAACTTTCTGAAGAGGTAAAGACAAGCAGTGTGTGCGCGATGTCAGTCCTCGGTTTAACGGCACAGTGGACTGATGATCCACGGGCAGATGAGGAGTTCGTCAATGCCAAATACTTTCGTTATTTTGTTTGTTTGTTTACAATATGGACACTCTGCAACAATTTAAAAGTTTATTTTATTCTCAAACCTAATTTGTATTTATTTTATTCCAAACAGAAGTGTTTATTTATTATTCTGAAAGCTCGAGACAGTGCCAATAGTTTTTGTTAAATTACAATGTGGAGACTCTGCAATAATTTAACAGAAGTGCTTATTTTTATTAAGATTAAGTTTTTTATCGGCAGAGAATAAAATAAAACCTGTCTTCCAATTCATTGCATTTGTGTGTGTGTGTGTGTGTGTGTGTGTGTGTGTGGTAGAAGTATCGGTTTTTTGTACTCTGTATCGGCAAGTACTCAGATCCAAGTATCGGTATCGTATCGGTTTGAAAAAATTGGTATGGTTGCATCCCTACTTTGAATTATTTCAAATGCATTTCAGTGTCAATGTAAACATGTACGTATCTGTCCAGAATGCATCTTTCTAGACTTTATTTGCATCCATTTTAATTATTGGAAGGGTACGTTAAGTTCCCATTGTGTCCTGGATACAGTGTTGCAGCTGCTATATGACTTAAAGCAAAGCAATCAGTGCACGGCTTCAGATAAAAGCATTTGTTGTCTGCATTTCTAGTTTGTCCTGACATCGTTGGTCTCAGATTGATCGTGTTGTCTCAACTATGTGCAGACAGTTCATTAAATAATTGGAGTGCCACCAAGTCTGTCACACTCAGTCACTTTGTTGTGCTTCTAAGCTTGAGCTGTGAAAAACAAACAGACACAAAGTGGCATGGAGGAATGTGGTGGGTGTGCTGGGAACAGGAAGCTGTTCCCTTTGGCAGGACCCCTCTATTGTTCTCTAATCATGCTGCAGCTATTTATGTAGCGTCCCTGTGAGTGGTGCTGTCGAGGAGCTCCGTTCTTTTTCTGCACACTTGCTCCAGATTTATAAAACAAAATTAGTTATTAACTTTGGGTTAACCAGAAACTCTTCAAGTTAAACACAGTTTTTAATCATTTAGAGTTAATAATTCAATTGTGATGTACGGAGCCCCGCAGGGGACATGGGAGAGAAAAATTAAGGCGGACTAACTCGGGATCTCGCAAAAGTTGAATGGCGGCAGCTACTTAGTTGTAATATTCCTTTTTCTGGGTCACAAAATACACTTTTAAGATATTTTGAGGCGTGAATGTAGTTGTGTAAACGTCAGATACCTGCTCGGTTTACAAGACATCACATATTTGCAAAAGTGCTCCGACGTTTTTGGAGATCTGACACCCACTAGCTCGAAGCTAACGGGAGGTCGAGACCTACTACAGCCGGGAGGAACACCGCTTTCCCGCCACATCGTGCCTCGACCTCCCAGTCGGCTTCCAGCTGGCGGCCTCCGAAGAATGCGGCTAAAACTTTTGCGAGATCCCGAGTTAGTTTTGCGAGATCTCGCAAAAGTCCGTCTTAATTTTTTTTCTCCCATGTCCCCTGCGGGGCTCCGTAGTGATGTCCCTGCTGCCAGAAAATTGCGCCACCACAACACAATACTTATTTTACCTGCAGGCTGAAAGCACTTCCAGCTGCTTCATATATAATTTATAATTTTCCTTAATTTAGGGGCAGATGATGCTGTAGTGGTGGCCTGTAGTTGATGCCTTTGCCAGTGTCAGGAAGATTTTTGGCTTTTCTTCCCATTAATGTATCATGTAGATAATAATAAGTACTGAATATTTAGGTAAATGTATTTCTCAAAGGTACTATTGAAATTAAACTCTCACCACATGTCAGTAATAACTCATCCAATCACATCCAAAGAAATCAAACGACAGATGTCCATAAAGTTATTTGTAACATTAATTATAGTTTTCTTGTAAACATGTACCTGCTGATTCCAGCTCTTTCTGCAGCTCTCCACAAGTTCGTTGGTTCTTGGACGACTCTTCTTATGATTTAACTCTGTCTGAAATCTTGCAGGAGCAACTGGTCCCAGCCAGTTTATGGTGAAATAATCGCTAAGCACCCTTAGACATTTGTGCTAATTGCTGCATGTTTGTTGTTATCAAAGCTCTGCATGTGTTGCAAGTGGCTCTAGTAACGTTTAAATTATTTCAAACTGACGGATTATTATCCAGACAGTCGTCTCAGGTGACATCACCACTGTTAAGCACACAAAAGATAATTCATTCCTGTTTTCTTCCTGTTTAATCAGCTGCTTCTTTTCTCTCCTTCAGGTTTCCAGCCTCCTTTCATCCCTGACAGTCCTCGTGGATTGTAGGACCACCCCTGTCATCGCTTCCTCCCACCTGGACCTACAAGTGGCTTCATCTTGGCTTCATCTTTATCCTTCCTTCTGCATCTTTTTCGCCCCTGTCCCACCTCCATGGTTCTCTTTTTATAATGTGTGGCTGGATGACCTTCGACCTTTCAACCTTTCAAGCAAACTAATTCTTAAGCAAGAGGCTGCTGTACTGTGTGTGTGAAAATGGACTGGTGTCACATGACAGGATATAAATGACTGCTTACAGAAGCTTCAGCCACCAACACTTCACGTTCTTTTCAATGATCGCTTGTGGAAACTGCAAACTCTCAAGTGCCTTGTCCTGAATGTGGCCCCGGGGCAGAAGGTTTCTTTCAGTGGAAATATGATCTGAGCAGTTTCCTTCATTTTATACTACAGCTGCACTGCTCCAAATATTCAGTTCTGATGAAGAGTCGCCTCCTGTTACCTTTGCGTTTGTTTAAGCTAAAGCTCGCTGTTCATACTCTGATTTCATCGTTTCCACTTCCTTATTTGTTTTCTTTTTTCAGTCCATTTCTGTTGCATCTGCTGTCCTCCCCCCCCCCCCCCCGTCCATAGTCACCCCCCCCCACACCATTATCATCACCATCTTCACCTTTACGTCCCCACACTCACCACTACCAGCACCACTAGCTAATCACCCAACCCCCTAACTTCTCATCCCCTCCCTTCACCTCGCTCTACTGTTACCATGGCAACAGCTGCCACTGCCTCTTCATCATCCTCATCATCACCTAGCGGCAGTGCCAGGGAACACCTGCTGGCGGTGCGTCGACGCACTCCACATACCCGACCCTACACCATTGGGCCTGACAACGTCTGCAGCTTGTCAGCGCAGGAACCAATCGGAGCCTCGACCTCGGCCTCCTCTACGATGTCATCAGGGAATCAGCCAGAAACAGCAGGACTGCTTCAGCGGGCCAATAGCGACACAGACCTGGTGACTTCAGAAAGTCGGTCGTCGCTCACAGCTTCTACGTACCAGGTGACTCTGGGTCACAGCCACCTGGTGATCTCCTGGGACATAAAGGAGGAAGTTGATGCAACTGACTGGATCGGCTTATACCACATCGGTGAGAAACTGGAAAACAAATTTAATTACTACTTTATCACCAGTTACTCTGCATATATCTCTTATTTGTTACTCGTGAACTAGCAGAACAAAGCTGAAGTTAGCTTAGCATCAATTCCAGGTAGCCTCATAGAGCTGGGCCCATAGGTACAGAAAAAGATGGTGGGCGTGTCTCTGGCATGACACAGGTAGCTGGTAACTGTGACAACATGCCCGATTGATTTCATGGATTACTTTTGAAAGATTTAATAGACAAAAGCTTCTTAATTTTTAATCAGTTGCTGTTGGGAAAAATTAGAACAGCTTTTAATGACTTTAGCACATTATTATTATTATTATTATTATTATTATTATTGCTTTTTATACTTATTACTAAGGATGCACTGATACCGATAGGCCGATACTGGTATCGGGTATCGGGGCCGATACTGTAAAATGTGTGTGTACTCATACTCGTAAAAGTTAACCGATACCATGAACCGATACCAACTTATTTCATTAATCAGAGGGTGGCTTGTCATTTCTGTTGTAGTTTTTTAGATTGGCCACTAGGGGGACATCCCGCGCTAAACAGCCACAGGGTTAGGCGAGTGAGACTGGCGGCTCCAGATAAAAAAGAGAAACTGGAGGCTGCTGTAGCTAGGCTAAACAAAATGTCAGCAGTGTGGAACAGCCAACTTTAACTCAGGTTTTGGAAAAGCGAAGAAAAATGTCAAGAGAAAATCCACGGGCAGTTAAAATAACAGAGGCTCGACTCATTTTATCGCTCTGGATGACCAGCCAATGCCGGTCGTGGAAAATCAGGGAGATAATGGTGCCAAAACTTTCTAAAGAGGTAAAGACAAGCAGTGTGTGCGATGTCAGTCCTCGGTTTAACGGCACAGTGGACTGATGATCCACGGGCAGATGAGGAGTTCGTTCGTCAATGCCGAATACTTAAGTTATTTTGTTTGTTTGTTTACAATATGGACACTCTGCAATAATTTAAAAGTTTATTTTATTCTCAAACCTAATTTGTATTTATTTTATTCCAAACAGAAGTGTTTATTTATTATTCTGAAAGCTCGAGACAGTGCCAATAGTTTTTGTTAAATTACAATGTGGAGACTCTGCAATAATTTAACAGAAGTGCTTATTTTTATTAAGATTTTATTTTTTATCGGCAGAGAATAAAATAAAACCTGTCTTCCAATTCATTGTATTTGTGTGTGTGTGTGTGTGTGTGTGTGTGTGTGGTAGAAGTATCAGTTTTTGTACTCTGTATCGGCAAGTACTCAGATCCAAGTATCGGTATCGTATCGGTTTGAAAAAATTGGTATCGTTGCATCCCTACTTATTACACTTTTATACTTTTACTTTACTAATTATTAACAATTCTTTTTGTATTTTTGTGAATATGTAGATAGTTTGCTTTCTTAAATGATACAGCAGATAACTGTGTTGTGGTTTTGGCACAATGATCAAAGTTTCTCAGGATGTTTCCAAACCTTTGGTGTTTTTTAAATTTAACTCTGGCTCGTTACTCGGGCTGTGGTTCATCTGTGCAGAGTCTAACACAGTAATCACACTCAGGACCACAACCTACAGTTACATACAGTGGAGGTGATACCTGTTGGATCTGTTTGAATGTTTTGTATCATAGCTTGGTAATCTGTTTTAACCAGTAAGACCAAACTTGGTAATCTGGTCAAAGTGGCTGGTAAGATGTGCTGCGCTGCATCTCAGACCTGATCAGGGAGGAAATCTATACGATTTATATATAATGAAGATCAGAGATCAATATCATATGTTTTTTGTGTTTGTCAGAAATGTAAGAGTCATAGTAAAATTGGCTGATTAAATTTTAACTGATTTTTTTTTTGTTAAAAAGCTTTTCTGCTGTTTCACAGTTTTTTGAGTAATTTACCCAAAATATGTTTCTATCAGATTTTGGTGGGAAAGAAAAGGAAAATACACGAGCGCAGTAACACAGACTTACTGCCCAAACTACAGGCAGACCAATCATTCTTCAAGGCTTTTTAGGAGCCGGAAAAACCTAAAATTAGTGAGCAAAGCAACAACAACACATACAAACTTAAAAAAGGAAGAAAAAACAAAGAAGATACGTGAACCTTATGGCTCATCCTCCTTTTGCCTTCTGGCTCCAACGCGATGATCCAACTGCATGTGGTGACATTTATATGTCCCATTCAAACCAACATCAAGATTTTCCCTGATTATTTAGCTCTTTTAATTATTATTATAGAGGACTTAGGGCCGAGAGGAGCATTCAGTAACAAGATCAAGTTGCGGTAAATATGAGATGGTGAATTTAAGTAAAATAAGTAAAACTGTGTGCAGATCATAACTCAGTTAGGATGACACTGCTGATACAAATCTGTCATTTTTGTCCTTTAATATGCTTAAAAATAGGAGAAAAGGCCAATTCAGAACTTAACTGGGGATCATTGGATTTGGACCAGTAGACGCTGCCTGTAAATAAATGGCTATTATGGATGTTCAGGGCAACCAATTACTTAGTCAAAATGGACTAACCAACTGGTTGAAAGCTGAGAGACACTCAGATATTAAGTTAAATTAGAGAACCGTTTAGTGAAGACTGTCAAAAAGTAATAATAAAGGCACTTTAAACCGTTTATAACATTCTTCAATAATGAATCTGCTGCTTAACTGTGCAAATTGTGCATTAACAACAATGTTACACACCAGACAATGAAGAAGAAAAACTTAAAATAAACCAATGATATGGAAACATGTTACTACAAAAGATCTTAAGAATAAGAAGGTAAATACATAAAATGTAAGATATTGAAATAATATAACAATTAAACAAACAAATAGAAAATTAAGTGTAGTTGTGTGAATTGTAATTTCACTGTTTAAAAACGTAGTTTTGTGTTCTTCTTGGATCAATAACTGTTCCTTCTATGTCTGTAAGCATCTGTGCAGAGGTAAAGAACACATTTAGAAATGTATATTTACTTAAACATATTTATGTATATTTACATATAAATGTTTCACAGATGAGACCTGTGTGGCCAACGTGTGGGAATCCAAGAACCGCGGTGTGAACGGCACCCAGAGAGGACAGATTGTGTGGAGACTGGAGCCGGGACCCTATTTTATGGAGCGTGAGTGTTTTGTGTTCTTGTTAATTACAAATGATCCTTTATTTATGCGATGAATACTTCCTGTTAATGCTGCATAGCTCTGTTGAGTTTGGTGATACAAACCTAATGATATGCTGTGGAGGCCGGGCTGCACTCTGTGCAGGGCTTGAACAAGTGCATTAAAGTCTCAGTCTCAGTTTCTGAGTTGGAGATGCAGAGGACAGTTATATCAGTGTGTGACTCCATCTCAGGTCTGATTTGCATGAAATGTTGTGGTACAAAGTCTGAACATATATCGTGGTTACTGTGAAATTTTAGCTTCATGTATTAAATATAAGATACATAGATATTCATTTCAGGCCATTTTGTTGCACATTGATGTTTATATATGAATATCTCACAAATTATTGAAGGTTCAATTTTCACTGGTCTTTCTTACCATCAAAATAAACTTGAATTAGTAATGTGGGACAGATTTAAAGACCTGGTTTACTCCAGTCTCAAATGATCAAATTTCTATTTGTATTTAAAAAAATAATTATTTAATTTTAACTTGATACAAAATGTAAACATACAGTATATAATTGCTGTTATTTTTAGCTTCAAATACTTAGCTTTTAAATAGTTTTTAAAAAGTCATCAACCCACTTTTTTAAAATCTAGCATATTGAAATCTAGAGCCAGTTTCACTACAGTGGCTTGCAAACGTATTCGGCCCCCTTGAACTTTCCCACATTTTGTCACATTACAGCCACAAACATGAATCAATTTTATTGGACTTCCAGGTGAAAGACCAACACAAAGTGGTGCACACGTGAGAAGTGGAACGAAAATCATTCATGATTCCAAACATTTGTTACAAATAAATAACTGCAAAGTGGGGTGTGTGTAATTATTCAGCCCCCTGAGTCAATACTTTGTAGAACCAGCTTTTGCTGCAGTTCCAGCTGCCAGTCTTTTAGGGTCTGTCTCTACCAGCTTTGCACATCTACAGACTGAAATCTTTGCCCATTCTTCTTTGAAACAGCTCCAGCTCAGTCAGATTAGATGGACAGCGTTTGTGAACAGTTTTCAGATCTTGCTAAAACTTTGAATGTGTCCCCAAGTGCAGTTGCAAAAACCATCAAGTGCTATGGCTCACACGAGGACCGCCTCAGGAAAGGAAAACCAAGAGTCCCCTCTGCTGCTGACGAGTCACCAGCCTTAGAAATCGCAAGTTAACAGCACCTCAGATTAGAGTCCATTTAAATGCCACACAGAGTTCCAGTAGCAGATATACATAAATCAGTTCAATCCAATTTTATTTATACAGCTCCAAATCACAACAACAGCTGCCTCAAGGCGCTTTATATTGGAAGGTAAACCCTGGAATAATTCAATTCCATATGTGTTCATTCATAGTTTTGATGCCTTCAGTTAGAATCTACAATGTAACTACAGGGTGGGCCGTTTCTATGGATACAGCGTAACAACATGGGAATGGTTGGTGATATTAAAGTCCTGTTTGTGGAACATTAGTATATGTGAGGGGCAAACTCCTCAAGATGGGTGGTGACCATGGTGGCCGTTTAGAAGTCGGCCATCTTGGATACAACTTTTGTTTTTCCAATAGGAAGAGGGTCATGTGACACATCAGACTTATTGGTAATGTCACAAGAAAAACAATGAGAAGGTGTTTGACCAGTAGTTCATATGGTGGATTAAATCCTAAAAGTATTTTCAGGAGGTCGCGACAACATCCGTTCTCTTCTGAATAACAATTTCAGGGATCTTGTCAGAATTGATGGCATTATAAGCACAGAAAAGTATGGTCAGATTTGATCTGCAACATCCAAAGAAGAGCATTGGAAGGTCTTTCACCGAGCCTGGAGAGCTATCTGTGAAGCCTGCTTAAAAATACTGACTTACATTGAAAATTGTACAGACTTTTTTTTGCTTTACAAACTGTATTTCCATGTGTGTTTGCATGTCTTTCAATAAATCACTACATTTCCCATTTTTCTAGCAAATTATAAAGAATGGTTGGGGTAACTCAAGACTTTTGCACAGTGTGTAATATAATGTAGTAACAGATTTATGTTTCAATTTTATTTAAATAAGGTGTTCACTGATTTTGGCATCAATGCTTTCTGTTGTTGGCACATATTTTACCAAGTTACTCTTATGAAAATGTTTTTTAATATATGGGATTATGATCATAAAGGTAGAGTGTTGTGTTTTCTCTCTTCACAGCCGAGACAAAGATCTGCTTTAAATATTATCACGGTATAAGTGGAGCATTAAGAGCAACAACACCTTGTATCACCGTCAAGAATCCTGCAGTACCCGTATGTATAGTTGTCTGTGTCCCACCTTCTTTTCTCCCAGTGATTGTTTTATCCTCTGTCCAGGTGTGGGCAGCTGCCATTTGTTACAAATGTGTATGTTTTATATCTGACAATAAATAAAGGAGTTTAAATCAGCGTCACGGTGAGGACGAGCCAAAACGTGACCAAAATACAGGCTTTTACTTGTCTAATATATCAGACATGAGAAAACCTTTCAAAATAAAAGGCAGCTCAGCTCTAAAACTCCTTAAAACTTAAACGCACTCCTACATCACACAATGCCGATGTCTTCCATAAAATGAAAGAAAAACACAGCAGCTATATTAAAGGAAAACTGAGTTGTTACCGTCCCCCAGAGTGATTGGTTAACCTAGAACTGTGATAGGTCTGTCTCGCACAGGCCTATTGCTGGAACATTTAGAGACAATTCTACTACAGCACGGTGGTTAGCACTGTTGCCGCACAGCAAGAAGGTCCTGAGTTCAGTTCCACCATCAGGTCTTTCTGTGTGGAGTTTGCATGTTCTCCCGTGTTTGCGTGGGTTCCCTCCGGGTACTCCGGCTTCCTCCCACAGGTTCATTGAGTAATCCAAATTGTCCATAGGAGTGAATGTGAGCATGAATGGTTGTCTGTCTCTGTGTGTTAGTCCTGCGACAGACTGGCGACCTGTCCAGGGTGTACCCCGCCTTTCGCTCTATGACAGCTGGGATAGGCTCCAGCAGCCCCCGTGACCCTGAAAAGGAGAAGTGGAAGCAGATGGATCTGCTACAAAGGCAAAAAGCATTGAACACCAGGCAGAACTCTTTGTGTGATCTCGTGCACGAGGGAGAGAACCATGACGAGCACTGTTCCTGCTCGAACCCAGTCACTCTCAGTTAGCTCCCCCTCTTTATTGAGATCAAAGGATTGATTTTAAGTGCGCCGTATTTTCCAAACAACACGGTAATAACGACGGCCCGCTAGCATGCGCTACCAAAAATAGTGCTTTGTTGTGTATCTGACGGACGAAAGCTAAACCAGTTCCACCACTGAAGCTGCAGCATTTTTACAAACCAGTTCTGGTTCATCTGTTTCATTCAACGATCCACTTTCACCTTTCTCGTTCTCCGTCACCGCCATGTGCGTATGTAAATATATTTACATATATATACATATTTCATTTTCTTATCGTTGCCCAACATTACACCGGTATTACCGTGATATGGCCCAGCACTAGTCAGCACTGTTGCCTCACAGCAAGAAGGTTCAGTGTGGAACTAAACTCAGGACCTTCTTGCTGTGAGGCCAGGGCCTTTCTCTGTGGAGTTTGCATGTTCTCCCTGTGTTAGGATGGGTTCTCTCTGGGTACTCCGGCTTCCTCACACCGTCCAAAGACATGCAGTTAGTGGGGTTAAGTTCATTGGTAATTCTACAATGCCCGTAGGTGTGAATTGGAGTATGAATGGTTGTCTGTCTCTATGCGTTAGTACACCCTGAACAGGTCCAGGCGTACCCCAACCCTCTGCCCTAAGACAGCTAGGATAGGCTCCAGCCACACCATGACTCAGAACCGGATAAGTGGAAGAAAATGGATGGATAATCAAATCCAGGTTACAGGAGGAACTGTTCAAGAGTTCAAGAGCTTTCAAAATTATTTTTTCACTCTTATTGACTCATCCTGATAAAATAATGGCTAATAAATTCAAGCATTAATACATGGAGCTTTGTGAAAACAGTAATATATTTTGGATAGTTTATGGCTTTGGTAAACCATGAACTGATGTAATGATTCAATGAGGTGTAATTGTAGTGAGGGTGAATGGCACTAACCTCTCTCATGTGAAGAGATGTGAGAAACAGTCTTAACTCCACCCACTTAAGTCTTCCTGGTTAAACTTTTATCAGGGCTGAAAACATGTTCATGTTTTTTGTTTTTCTTTTCTTGTCACCAGGTGAGGGGTGAAGGCCAGGTGGAGGAGCAGTCGGAGTACGAGCACTGTCGGAAACTTGTCAGCTTCACCCTGTCAGGTGAGATGAATGAGTCAGTGGAAATGTGCTGGAGGATGAAAACAAAAACACTCATCAAGTTTTCCAATTCAGACTTCCGAGCAGTGAACCTAAAGAAAGGGATGTTCTTCAACCCGGACCCCTACCTGAAAATGTCGATCCAGCCCGGGAAGAGGAGCGGCCTCCCAAAGTTTACCCACCATGGCCAGGAGAGACGCTCCTCCATCATATCCAACACCATCAACCCTGTGTGGCATGGGGAGGTTAGCATAACTTCACACTGACTCACTAAGATTACCTTACCCAGCAGGCACTGCAGAGCTTGATGGAGCCGATGGGTGAGGGCACTCTGTCTGTGACACCTGTTCTAATAACAAACTGGCAGCCCTAAGTAGTCTTGCCCCGGCCATGCCAGGTCTTTTACTTCTAATAGAATTATCATTAGCTCGCTGTCACATGAACATCCATTTTTATTAGAACCATTTCACTCCTCAAATCTCTTATTCATGGTACTAATTAGACTTGTACTTTATGTTTTTGATTAAGAATAAAGATGATTTGTTATTAGCAAAAGTACACATAGATAAACTTCTAATGCTTTGTGTCACTGTAAACATAAAAGGCTGCATGTCTGTATATATTCTACAGTTCATACAGAAGAAATGAACTGAATCAGTTTCAGTTTTGGTTTTCATTGCATGCAGTTTATTTATAACTAAATTCAATTATCTACATCTTTACCACACATTTGACTACATACAGGTCCTGTAGGTGCAGTAAATGATTAAATGCTACTCCATACAATATGCTGGGCATTCACTGATAAGATTGAACTGTATTAGGCTACGTTCACACTGCAGGCGAAAGCGCATCAAATCCGATTTTTCTGACCCTCTGCGACCATCTATCCGATCATGGTGTGACAGTGTGAACGCCACAAATCCCATATTTTCAAATCCGATCTGGGTCACTTTCATATGTGGTACTGAATCCGATACATATCTGATGTTTCAGAAAGCTGCTGTTTGATGGTCATGTCGCATTAAATCCGTCTTTTACGTCACCGACACAAGACAGACGCCAATTATCAGCGCGGAGAAGACATCATGAACGCTTCCTGACCATCCAGCGTAGATGTCAGTGAAACTGTTGGGAAGACAACGTTGGAGAAACGTGAACATTTTATTTGTACTGTATAATCTGCAGATTCTGACAGAAATCTGCAACTATCCTTTGAAGCAGCGCTCCTCTAAAACAGCAATAAGGATCATTATTAGGCCAAATTTAAATAACAAAATAACAAAATAACTTAAAGCAAAAATTGGGAAACGTAAAGTCCGAAACAAGTTTTTATATTAAGGCCATCAGTCAAACAATACTGTTGCTCTGGGTCTAAACAGAGCGCGTTGTGTGTGACGTCTTCTTTTGCGCACGCGGCCGCTTTGAGCGTTCACACTAGAGCGCGTTTGCTGTCGCATTTTATTTGTAGTGTGAATGAGCAGACAAAAAAAATCGATTTGATCAAAAACTCAGAATTGAGCATCAAGACGTGCAGAGTGAACGTAGCCCTAGAGGTTGGGATTAGGTAAAGATGGTCCTTGATGATCATCTATGTCCAGCTGAGGATGAATTTGTACACTCGTGTAGTTAAAATAAATGAACTTACATCAATAGTGTTGACTCTACTCTTTGCCTTGGCAGAGTAATAAAAGGAAAGATAGAAGAGACAACTATAGTTATGTGGCAACATATGGACTGATGTATTTACAATCAGCATTCTGATCCATCCATCCATCCGTCTATCCATCTATCCATCTATCTATCTATCTATCTATCTATGATTAAAACATAGATAGATAGATGGCATAGTTTGTTACTTAGCCATCAGTTAAATGATAACTCCTGGATTTCTGTTTTTAAGCCCCTTAAATCCTAAAACTGTGTAAATCCTTGTCCCAGGTTAATCCTTGCTTTGTCCTCTTCCTTTCTCCCTTCTCTGTTTTCATTTTGAAGCAGCTTTTTTACTTTGAGATTGTTCCGTTTGAATCCACCATGCCAGCTGTGTAACACTGTCATTCCAGTAAACTCCAGTGTGTTACTGCGATAAAACGGCACCTGTGCAATATTTCAGTTGAAAAATTTACTTGCTACTAAATATTCTGCAGTCAACTGTTAGTAGAAATGATTAGAAACGACAACAACTGAGAAGTGGTAGGCCAGGTAGAGTCACTGGGCAGAGTCAATAATTAACTTTATGTAATGCAAACACAACTGTATAAATATACTAAACTTTCCAGCATTTTGCTTTTTACTCTTTCTTTAGAAATATACATTTGTGGCTTTGATAACTGATGTGCTGGAGATTGAGGTGAAGGACAAGTTTGCCAAGAGCCGGCCAATCATCAAGCGCTTCCTGGGCCAGCTGATCATCCCCATCCGGAGACTTCTGGAACGGCCGGCTGCTGAGTAAGTCGGCACGCAGAGCCAAACATGAGATAAGTAATGATGACATACAGTTTGTGCAGTGTTAACAAAAATTGTCAGTCTCTTGGCAAGTTGCACAGAAATTACCAATAAATTCCCCGTTGTGGAAAACTGCATATAAATCAGCAGAATGTAGTTGATGCACAATTACCCATCCAGTCACTTGATTGTTGATTGAAGTGAGATCAGTGAGCTTGTTTTCTGTACCGTATTGAAATGCTAGTAGGTGTTTGTCAGTAGGGACAAAACGATTGTTTATGTGTGTGCAGTGATCAGACAGTCAGCTACAGCCTGTGTCGTCGTCTTCCTATGGACCATGTGAGCGGGCAGCTTATGTTCAGAGTGGACATCACTTCAGCTGGACAAGAAGGTGTGTATGTGTTTGTGGTCTAAATGGGTAATTCCTTATCTCAAAGGTTGGACCATGATGCCAGCCATTAGTTTTTGAAGTCACATTTGAAGAGCCTTAAGATGAACGTTTCTGCCGTTGCCTCGTGGTTGCAAAAAACAGATGTGACAAAAAAGGTGGCTCTGTTTGTGAAAGTGCACAATTATTAGCTAATGACTTGTGATTCCCAAGTTGTAGCCAATGAGCGTGCAGTGTCATAGGTAATCCTCCATTTTGAAACAAGATATGAATGAGCCTTAATTTCTTGTTCAATATGATTCCATATTCAATATCATCTCCTCGATAAATATCTTATCTTCATTTTTTGCTATGAGGCAAAGCACAGCTAGAGCTTATCTGTTCCATCGTATACAAACTTATCAAAAATAGCAGAACTGCTGTATTGTTGATACCATTATTGTTATAGGTAGCGCATTATGATACTGTTGTATGGTAAATTACTCTCATTCTCACTATAAAGGTAAATACACACATAGCCCCCAAATTCACAAAACGATGATTTAATGAAATAAAATCTGTTACTTGTACTTTCATATACAGTATATGGTGTGTGGTGTTTTATTTTAATTGTGGGAGGCTTTTTATTAGGCTGTGCAGCAATTTTAGGGTCATTAGAGATATAGGTGAAAATGTACAAATGAGTGAAGAAAGTGTGTTGCAAAGATGAAAGTACGGAAAGGAATAGTTTGAGAAGCTCATGAATGAAGAAAATGAAAGAAAGGAGGAAGAAAATTAGTGATGATGTGCAGAGGATTCGTTAAGGAGAAAGTAAGGGCAGCTCACACAGCGGCTAGGGAGGCATCTTGGAGAGTGGGAGGTTTGGAAAAGAAGTGAACTTACCAGGGTTTTAATAGTTTTGCAGTTTTCATTAGTTTTTATTTTTATTTAGTTTTGACTTCAGATTTTCAATTTTATATCAGTTTGAATTAGTTTTTACCAATTGTTTGCTAGTTTAGTTTAGTTTTTATTTTTTTGAAAATCCTTAGTTTCAGTTTAGTTTTGATTAGTTTCAGTTATAGTTTTAGTCGTGTTTGCAATAATTAAGTGTAACAAAATCCCAGTTTCATCATATCAGTCATTCTGCTCATCCTTGGGTATGTTGCTATTCCAGCTACCATACTGCACCCTGGACAGGTCGCCTGTCTGTCGCAGGGCTAACACGCAGAGACAGACAACTCACATTCCCACCTATGGGTTCTTTAAATAAATAAATAAAGGCAGATGAACAACCATTGATACCAGGCAACTATAAAATGTATATCTTGGCCCCAATGAGACTATTAACTCTCGCAGCACCGGGTGTTCGTAATTTTGGTTCAAGTGAATTGATAAACTTTTTGAAGGTAATTGACTCACACAGTTATGTAGATATCCCCGTCCTGTTGTCTCGGGATGCATCACGCTGCCTTGCCTGGGGTTAGCTTCTGTTTTCTGGGGATGAGGGTTGAGTGTGCTCCCTTACCTTCTCAAGCTAAGCTAGGTTAGCCTTCTTGTGTGAGCTTTTCAAGTGCACTTTAAGGTTTGTGGGATTTTTTCCCTTTAGAAATGTCCCTCATAATTTGTCTGTTTCCACTACAAGACACTTGCTTTATCCAAAACACAGTCATATTCAAAGTAATCCCAAATTGGACTCTGGCTCCCGACTTTTCCTGACATGATTCTGCGCGTGGACGGAGCAGCAACACAGACGACTTGACTAACGTGCTGCCACCTGCTGGCATAATGAGACACAGCAAGAAAAATATCTGGAAACTAAACTTCATTTTCACCCTTGACTCTTGTATGACACGCACACATCAATGAAAACTAAACACATTTTTACTATAAATTCAGTTAATTTCAGTTAGTTTTGTGAACACTCATTATAGTTTTAGTTAGTTTTCCTTTTTTTGTTTTTGTTTTTATTTCCGTTAACGAAAATGTTTTTTCACTTCTAGTTTTCGTTATTTCGTTAGTTTTCGTTAACGATAATAACCTTGGTAGTTACATCTATACTGGCACTCTGTGTAGCAAGGTTGATGTACAAAAAACTCGAAATATCTCAAAATTTTGAGTTTTAAGAACTCAAAATTTGAAGTTATTTTCAGTGGTGGAAGCAAGCTTTCATAAAAGTTCAAAAAGTAGCTATACTGTGTTTGTGGTCTAGAGAAAGTATATGATAGACTTCCAAGACAGGAGTTATGGTACTGTATAAGGAAATCGGTAATGACAGAAAACATGTATAAGGACGGTGAGACTATGGTGAGGTGTGCAGTAAAAGTGACTTATAGGTTTGAGGTAGGTGTGGATTACATCATGAATCGCCGTAAGGTCGCAAACACTGACCTTAACTGAGGGAAGTGAAGCCTGCAGATGCAGCGCTCTCCCTGGGCAGAGGGATGGCTTCGACAGTAGTGGTGCAGAGGCACCTGTGGCTGACCCTCTCTGACATCCCGTATAGGGACAGGGCTGTAGATCTGGACGAACCCGTGTTTGCGGCTGGGTTATTCGGATGTTCACTCCAAGCCATTCAGGCTAGATTTGATCTGAGGAAGAAGCAGACAGAAGCTCTGCGTGACATCATTCCCAGACATTCCTGGTTTGAGCTCCACGCCAGCAGGAGCAAAGGCCCACCCTCGGGCCCCCAGCGGGATCTGAAACCCAGGAGGAAAAAGCCTCAGCCCCACTAGCTGTGGTTCTGAGTGGAGAAGGGGTCCAGCGGCAGGGAGACGCTGCCTTCACCCCTCTGTTGCCGCCCATGAGGTTCCGCTTAAGTTCTGTTCAGGTTGTCAGCCCCGGAGCGCTGCACTTTCCTGACACTGTCTCCCAAGCACAAACCCCCTGCACAAATAAAATGCCCAAGGTTGTAACTCTGGAGGCCGTTTGTAGCCCCCGTTTGAACCCATTGAGTCTGTGGATATGAACTTTCTCTCGCACACTTTGGTTTGCTTTGGTTTTATCGATTGGATGTTACAGCCCCTTCGGTGGCTCATACTGTCCTTTCTGCTTGGTCTACTGCACACTAAGGTGGTGGTCCGATTCCAGTTCGGTGGCTGCTCTGCGGGACGTGTATATATGTCCATACTTATGTGTTGTACCGAGTGAATCGACTGAAAGGGAACAGAAGTTGTTGTTCGTTTCATTGTCCTGTGTTTTACAGTCCACATGCAGCTGGAAAGTTGGCAGAGTGGAGTCTAGACTGACATGGTTAAAATAACCACTGATGGTGATCAATGCCTCTGTGTGTTTACACTATAGGCCATCAACAGTTGCACGTATGATGTTACACGCTGCTGCACCATTAGCTGATGGTGGTACAAAAAACAGTTTATATAGTGGAACAGAGGATTTATATTTCCTTCTCCTTGTTTTAACTCTTGCTCTGGCCTGATGTCTCCTCTCGAGTTCCTGTGGAACTCTGGGCAGCAGCGGTGTGTTGCAAAATGTAAAAACAAAAGCACTGCAATGGCCATAAAAACATGCCAAAAAAATGACCAAGATCCACATGCCGCATGCATGTGGAGGCATACTCTGGAGAGAAGAGGAATGAAAGTGAAAACAAGATAAAATACATGTGTGTAAATAAGAAAGGCGTAATAGTGAGGAGCAGGCTGTGTTCAAGTACCTGTGGTCAACCTTCCAAAGCCACGACTGTCACAGTGGCCACGGGCCGATAGCTAAATTGGACTCGATTGCAGATAACCACAAACAGAGACGGCTCAAACGTTTTGCAGTGTTTATTATTTAGTCAACCGTGACAAGGTGTTGCTAACGAAGTAGCCGTGGGTCAGTGGGGGGGTGAACGGGGATTTAGCAGGTTGCGTCTGGGAAACAAAAAGAGAACAGGGTTAGGAAGACGGCAGGTATCCTAGCAGAGGTGGAACTGACTGATAGTGCTTACTGGTGATCGGCGTGGATCTCGCTTTGAGGGAGAGGCGCTGGTAGTCCAGTTGTGTCCGCTGTGTCCAAGGTGGGGAGTGAGGCTGGAGGGCAGGCAGGTGAGGGTCCTCGTATTCCTTATGAATATGAAGATAATCCAAGGCGAGCTGGGGTCGAGGGTGATGACAACGAAGGTCCAGGAAATCTGAAGCACCTGAAACCAAGGTTAACAATGAAAAAGTGGCAAAAAAGCCGTAGAGTCAATACTAACGTGAGGTCGTTGACGAACTGGTGGTGAAGGAGAGTCTGAGGGGGCCCTAAATCCTCAACCTGATTGTCCCGAATCAGTCTCAGGTGTGCAGGACTGCAGCAGGGAGATGGCTCCGCCCAGGGGTGGAGACCAAGGAACTCAGGTGCCTGATAGCACTTTCCAGTCGAGTCTCCAGATCCTGACACGGACAGTACACAAGAGCGGTGAACAAGATAAGGGCAGAGTGGAGTGTGTAGAGATGGGTGTCACGTGTGATTTGTTAAAATAGCAGCAAGAATGAAAGAGCACGTTTAGAAGATTGTAGCAAAGCCTGGTCTACATGGTGAGTGGTTTGGAGACAGTGACACTGACAAAAAGACACGAGGCCGAGCTGGAGGTGACAGAGCTGAAGATGCTAAGGTTTTCTGATGCTAGAGATAGAGCGAGCTGGAATAAGATGTTCCCCCGTGGCAACCCCAAACAGAAACAGCCGAAAGAAGACGAGGAAGTGGGAGGTGTTGTTTTTGTTCTGCTAACATGTCATGAAAGCACACGTTATTTATCTCTCAGTTGTCACATCCTCTCCTTCTCATCCGTCCTCTTTTCTGCTCTAGAAGCTTCGCCAGACCCTCTGGGAACGATCCTGGGTGGCGTGATGAACGGTGACCCTGGGAGTCCCTCTGACGACGAAGATCTCCATCAGCTCTCCTCGTCTTTAGGTGCTACATGTGGACCTTCTCGCATGGGTTCTGATGAGGGCGCCTTATATGTTAATGGTTCATGTTACTATGGCGATGACAGTGTGTGGCAGGAGCCTGGGCAAGTGGGAGAGGTGAATCTGCTTCCTGTGGCTCTTGGCAGCTTCACCCAAAGGCAGGTGTCACTTAATGACTACCTAGATTCCCTCGAAGGTCCCAGGAGCATTGGGGACCGACCTGCTGCAGGGCCGTTACCAAAGCTCAGCTCCAGCTTTCCCACAGACACACGGCTCAGTGCCATGCTACACATCGACTCAGATGAGGATGAGGAAGGAGCTGGGCAGCACTGGGATCAATCGCTGGAAACAAAAACACAGCAGAATACCAACTCAGCTACACCTGAGTCTCCACAGGGGAGTTCAAAAGGCGAGTCACAGGGCTCATGTGAGGCAGCGCCTGGAGTTCAGGCCACGGGAGAGGCAGGTTCTTCTGCTGGTTCTCAGTCTGGAGCCAACGCTGCAGGGCCTGAAGCTGGAGCAGGAGCACAAGAAGGTGCTGCTGCACTCCCAATACAGACACGACAATCAGCAGATAGAACTGAAGAAGCTGCCAGAGCAATGGCTGCACAGGCTGTTGGAGAAACTGCTACAGCTTCCAACTCATCTCAGGTATCAAGGGCTGAGGCAGCTGAAGTCAGATCTGGAGACGCTCCAGGGGAATGTCCAAGTCAGGAGCACAGCATCAGGATGGGGAAAACCCCAGAAGTACACTGCAATCCCTCACTTGGTCCTCTTTCACCCATTCAGGTGAGGCTATGACTTTAGGAGCATCATCCCTCTTTAATATAACTATAGATTATCAATAGTTTATTGCTGACAATCACTGTCATCTTGACCAGAGCTTTGACAAAGCCTCACCCCTGCATGTTTCCTCTCTCATTTCTTTCAGGAAGTGAGAACAAGAAAAGCAGTTGTTCCAAAGGCAGAGGAGGAACCGGGGGAGTCGTCGAGCAGTGAGGCAAATGGGCCAGCACCACCTTCCCTGTCCACCTGCGTGGCTGAGCAAGGAAGAAGCACGACGTCTAAAGCTGGTAGGTTCTGTCACAAAAAGTATCAACATTTTGCTGAAGGCACTGAAAAAAATTTCAAACACGATTTCATTTTTTATTATGTAAAGTATAATAATAATAATAAAATACAGGAGTACCAAATACATTCAAAGGACTCCTTTTGTTTTCACTCATAGTTTTTCATTTGATTGTGCAAATCTCCGGTTGCTTTTTATACTCGCAGTTTAGTCTTTAGGTTTTATAGTTATAAGCAGAGATGGGCAGTAATGCTTTACTTGTACTTTTTTCAAGTAACGGGTAAAGTAAGGGATTACTATTGCAAAAACGGTAATTAGATTACCGTTACTTTCCCGTAGGAACTCTGCGTTACTGCGTTACTAAAACCGTGATTTTTTTGCGAGAATGTCTCATGACAGTGACGTAAGCGAGCGCGACGTTCGTGACAACAGCTGTGTGCAGATCAACAATGGATCATATATCGAGTGCAGAGAGAGTATGAGCGTGCGGCGTTTAAAGCGTGGAAGTACTGACCTTACTTTGAGTTTGATTCCATAAAAAGTGACAAAAACATTAGTGTCCGTTGTGCGTGGGAAGAAAACTTCTTTTTACAGCGAAAAAAACCCCTAAACTTCCAAACAAGCACCGAGTAGCTACGACGTAATGGGAAACTCACAGAGAAACTCGCGGATTCTTCCACTGACCGCTGCACACCTGCACCAGGGTAAACCTCCGCCTACCCCACTCCTGCTTTACAGGTGAAAATAGAGCAACAGGACCGCTAGTCTTTGACTTTATTTATTTTCTGCTGTGTTTTACTTGCATCTATTTGAAAGACTGAGTGTAAACACAAAAAAAATATTTTATTTTATGTGCTGGAATGTGCAGAAAATAGGTTTAAATGTTAAACTAATTTCTTCCAGTCAGAGAATGTTGCAGATAATTAAATTTTTTGCTTGATGCATAAAGTTAAAAGATTAAAACTAATAAAACAAGTTTTAAAAAGAGACTTTTCCATCTGATTACATTTTGTATGATGGATTATGCAGAAAAAGTAGAATTGGGCTGAAAGATCTATCACTTTATCACCTATTCAGGTTGTAAATCGTGTTTTTAAAAAGGAACTAAGTAACTAATTACTTTTGAAAATAAGTAATCAGTAAAGTAACTGGATTACTTTTTTGGAGAAGTAATCAGTAATTAGTTACTGATTACTTTTTTTGAGTAACTTGACCAACACTGGTTATAAGTGTTCCTTCGTATGTTATTTGCTGTTTTATTTTGATAGTCTTTTTTATGTATTTTATTCAGTTCTACTTTCCTCAGCCACGATTTCCCAGTTGCTTGCACCTGTATGTTCACTTTCTGCAAGTGTCTCCGTGTTTATTTGTACCCTCAGCTTTTGCCTGCTCGTCATCATGTTGTGCAGTTTTCTGTTTGTACTGTTTTGGGTCCACATTGTTCACATACTGTAAGAAGAAGAATACAAGTCTCAACATTCTGCTGTAGTTTTATCCTCATGTGTAACAAACCTAATTCTTTAACAACATATTGAATAATTTTTCTTATGGCTGGAGGAAGAGAGCACCAGGGCTGAGGAGCAGAGGGGCTGGAAGCTCTGCTCCCCACAGTGATGAGACGTGTGGACAGAACAGTAAAATGAACAGCAGATGAGGATCTGAGAGGGCGAGAAACAGTGGTGATATGGAGCAGGTCACACAAATAGGAAGGAGCAGACTTATGGATACACTTGTACGTGAGATGTAAGATTTTAAAGTTTATCCTGGCTTCTACAGGCAACCAGTGAAGCTGCTGAAGAACTGGGGTAATATGAGCTCTTGACTAGGGCTGCGTATCGTCACTGATTTCTAGAATCGATTCGATTCACAAGGTCCCGAATCGATTTGATCCACGATTCGATTTGAATCGGGGAAATTTTGCCTCAGACAGTCAGAAATATTATAATTCTGATCACTTATCAGTACATATCTATATTTTTATATCTATAAAAAGAAAGCTGACACTTGTGAGACTTTATCAGAGGTGTGAGCATCACAGCAGATTCCTTTGTGTCAAAGTAACTGAGGATAAAACACAGAAAAACATAGAGGTTTTCCTGGTCTGGGTTTTTATAGCAGTAGATCAAAAACGAAGTGAAGCAGAGCAAAGTTACAGAGGTTTGATTAGAGACACAGCGAAGCATTTTGCAATTTTGCATAATTTTAAAAAGTTGAAATTTGTTCAGTAAAGAACAGCAGAAATTTGGCTTTCTTGTTGGAAGTAAGTAAAAAACAAAACAAAACAAAACAGTGGCTGACACCGTAGACTGGTGGGTAATAATTAAGCGAATAATGCAAAAAAGAGATTTTTAGATGGGAAATTATTCCTGAGAGAGAGAGAGTGAGAGAGAGAGAGAGAGAGAGCTCTACATGAAGTGTGATTTTATCCTGGTGGAAGCAAAACAGCAAAAGTCAGAGTGAATTCATGATGATGTTTATGTGAAGCGTAGTTTGGATCGTCTTTTGCTGCTGGTTCAGTCAATATTGTTTGGAGAGAGATAAAACCTTCAGAATCCAGAGCAAAAAGGACGTAAACACAAAGCGCCCACCGATGCTTCAAAATCAGTGAGCTGTCGCTGTCACTACCCGATCGGTACCACGCATGTGCGAAAGGTGTCTACTTCTGGTCGAAGCATTTTACGATAGTTAAGGGTCAGAGTATCTGTTAAGATGTTAAGAATAATAAGTATCTCAATAAGTAATTGTTTGCAATAATGAAACATTTCAATATAATGTCGACAAAAACGAAAGATAGTTACGGATCAGGACTCCCCGATCCTTACTGCACATGTGCAAAGTCGGACCGTACACATTAAACTTTTCATGCAGTGCATGGATAGCAAAATCCTGAGATTCATGCACAGGAAATTTGTAAAGACACACAGGAGGGCAGACTGGTGACCAGTGACCCCCCTTTCAGCTCTTTGCCTACAGATGGGTGCTTCAAGTGTCAATAGGTTTTTCTCTGTGCCAAGCCTGGTATGGCTGTGCCATTTGGGGTCCAGTCCAGCGCAAGATGAAAGACTGTAGTGGCACTTAATTCAAAACAAATAATACACTGGCTTTAAAGGGAACAATTGTGTTTATTTAACCTTTTCATGTTATTGAATTATATTAAGTAGCAGAGCTGTTATGAACCATGACCATAATTTTTTTTTACTTTTTTGGATTTCTTATATTCATTTTGATGCTCTAATTTTTATGTGCTTGTTTATGTGTTTTTATCCAGGTGCCACAGAACAGGTCAATGGCCACCAGTCTGTTCACTCCCTGCCATCTGTTCGCCATGACATCAGTCGCTACCAGAGAGTAGATGAACCACTCCCTCCTGGTGAGTGTGTGTGTGTATATGTCTGTTTTAAAGAACATTAAAGTACACAATACAGCACAGAAACCGCACACACATATTTTCTTTACCAGATACCTTCAAGTTTGAAGGTTGTGTATAGCAGTCAGGGTTGATGCATAGGGTACTAGGGTCCCTAGAAGTCTTCTGGATTAAGCAGTTTGAGGAACTATTAAGATATAGCACAGGAGCTGTGATAAGGAATTTAGATACCGTATTTTTCAGACCATAAGGCGCACCGGATTATAAGGTGAAACAAAACAGTCAGATAAGTCAAACTTTACTCATCTCATTCTTCTTGCTTCCTCCACTTCCGTACCATTGATTCATTAATGTTAAATTCTCTGCAGCTGCTCTATTCCCATGTTGTTGCAGTATATTAATGACTAACCTCGTATTGTGGATGGATTGACTCAGTTGTTCTCCTGACTGAAGTTTGGTCCGTTTACAGCATCCTGCCATGCGATTGCATTTGTCTCTAACCATCGGGAACCCTCCCATTAACGAGTGGAAAAAAGTTAGCGTTCATCCTCCAGCTTCACTGTGTTTATGCTATGCTAACATAGCTGTGTCGCTACGATCACGTAGCACATCATTATATAGCAGCTAGCCCAACTTCAGTAACCCTACAAACATCACTGCTGTTTAGTTTTCTGTCTTCATTTATGTTGGAAGTGACAGCAGAGCTGTACGTTTTAATATTTTCAGAAATCTCTCAGTCAGAACATGCTATATCATGTTTAGGTGAAAACTAGCGAGCTAACTTCCTGCTAACTGGTAACTCCGTTAAATTTAATAAACTCTGTTTTCATGGATGCCTGGATGTTAAACTTAATTGTTACACCTGGTAAAGCAGCAACGCTGATCATTTTATTAAAGATGAAAGAATTTAGACAGTTTTTAACTCTCAGTGATGCCGAGTGTTCGTTTGACTTTGGGACCTGAAGTAGACTGAGTTTAGGACCCAGATTATTTTGCGAGGCTCCTGACTACGGTAGCCATAATGCTCCAACAATCCATCAAGCGGTGCGGCTACGTAGCTTACCAAAGTTGTACTAAAACATTTTTGACAGATTTTTGAGCACCGTGTAGCACATAAAATCGGTTCGAGGTCAGTAAGCACAACCAGAATAAGGCGCACTGTTGATTTTTGAGAAAATTAAAGGATTTTAAGTGCGCCTTACAATGTGGAAAATACTGTAATAGGCCTTTCCAATTACATGTATGTATGACTAGACAAGTTGACACAAATGTGTGTTACTATTTTTCAGATGTGGAATTTGCTACTGAATTTGAATTTGCAACCTTAGCTTTAAATGCTAGAATTTGTAATAAACCCATAAGCCACAGGTTCAGTTTTGTATTTTAATCTTAAAAACAGCTAGATTGTAGATTGTAGTCAGTAGTTCTGTAACTTTAAGGCCAAAATTTTATATATATATATATATATATATATATATAATTATATATAATCTACTGTGTCATTTTTGTTCATAAAACCTTAGTTTAGAAACCTCTATATCCTTTCATGAAAAACAGCTACTATATGTCTTGATGCAGACTGAGGAAGTCAGTTGGATGAGTGATGAAACGTTCCTCCCACAAAACGCTCCGTCCAGATGAACAGAATCTTTTGGAGAACTACTATATGTGTTCTTCTGTTGCATTGTGTGTGATCCAGATTGGGAGGCTCGCATAGACAGCCATGGTCGCATTTTCTATGTGGACCACGTGAACAGAACAACAACATGGCAACGTCCAACCGCACCCCCGGCCCCGCAAACTCTTCAGAGGTCTAACTCCATACAGCAGATGGAACAGCTAAATCGCAGGTCAGAAAACAAACATATGCACATGAAGACTCGCAAACTAGATGTTCGTCCAATTTGCCACTTCCAATTTTTTTTGTTTTTAGCAACATTATCATTAATTGTTACTGTACACATAAATTTGCAGGTATCAAAGTATACGTAGGACAATGACCAACGACAGTAGACCAGAAGAGCAGCTACCCAATGAGCTTTCAGCTGATGAGACTGATATGCAACCCTCATTCCCAGGTAGCCCCTTCTACACGGCACAAAATCCTGATCCATGTTCTTCACCTGTGATTTTCTTTTTTTTATTTTGACGATTCTGGTATTTTTTGCAGAGCTACGTAGGGACAGCAATTTGCCACAGTCCAGTCCCAGGTCTCGCCTAACCCTGCTGCTTCAGTCCCCTAGCGCCAAGTTCCTCACCAGCCCTGAATTCTTCACTGTGCTGCATTCCAACCCTGTATGGACACTTTTTACTTACATTCTTGTTATTCTTTTCATAACAGACCACATTTGTTTCAAGAAAGGGATTTTAAACAACGCACTTATTAACCCTTTGAGGTCATCAAAGATGATAACCCTAACCTTACTCTACTGTTATATTTTGAAGAAAAATGTAAATAGATTGTGATCTGTGTCAGTCAGAAGAGTGTTTTCCTTGTTTCCTCATTGGCAGAAATTCAAAAAACATTTTGAATAAAAGCAAAAGAATAGAAACAGCTTTTTGCTTGCCATAGTTTATGATTCTAACCACGGATAGTTAAGGGGCTCAAAGCGAATACCTGATGTAATCCCACCCCCAAACCCCATCACTCTTACTCGACACCTCACCACTATCCTCATACTCTCTGCCACTCCTGACTTCCAGTTCCTCTGACACAGTCTGGCTGAGGCAGACTGTATGTATTGCAAAAAAAGACTCAAATGCAGACAAAAAATGAGCTGTTTATTAAGGCTGGCAAAGAAGTACAAAACAAAAGGCAAAGGTGAAACTAAACAATAAATTAAACTGGGTGAACTAAGATAAAACCGTGTACGTGGGACCTGACATGGAGACATGAACAAAAACTGGATGCATGACATGAACAAAGCAGACGACCTGACAAGGAATGACTGAAAACACACGGACTTAATACACACAGGACGATCATGAGGGAAGTGGAAACACCTGAAACAAATGAGCATAACGACATCACAGGGGAAACGTGAAGCTAAACACAGGAACACAGAACCTCTTCAAAATAAAATAGGAAACATAATGAAACAAAGATGTGACAACATGAACTTGCAGCTATGAAACACATAAAGGACAAAGGAGACTTAACAGAGGGGTTGAAAACATACGGGGAAACTAATAAACAAATGAACTTAAACATGAACCATAAACATCAAAATAAACTAAAACTCAAAACGCTGAGTCAAAAGACCCAGGATCATGAAATCCTCTTTCAATCACCTCCACAGTTCCTCTATTGGCACCCTAGCATGTGCTTTCTCTAGATCCACAGAGACATGAAACTCTTTTTGACCTTTTTTTATATGTCCGCATCAACACTCTCAAATAAATCATTATTATTATTATTGTTGTTATTGTTAAATCAATAAGTCACTCAAATAGATCCTGGCTGACAAAGTAAAGCAGCTTAAAAATCTTAAAAAGCAATGCATCATGCCACACTCTAAGGAAGTATTTGGGCTTCAGACTGATTGATCAGAAGCTCAAATACACTCAGGTTCAGTTATTAGTTATTAGAGAGGGAAATTTTTTTTTTTACACATAGGGACATGTACGTTTTCCCTTAATAAATAAAATCATTTAAAAACTGCATTTTAAGTCATGTTAAAATGTGTTTGATGATCAATCTAAAACATTTAAATATGAATGAATAATTTCTAATGTGAACTAGATTTTCATGGCGTACAGCCTGTGATCAGCTGACCTGCTGCTGCTTTTTGTGGATTCACACAACTGAATTCAACAAGATGCAAGCAGATGTTTCCTGTCTCCTGGCTGATGTGCATCCCCTACACTGACACTATACAGTTTATACTTAATACTGGACAGTGTATAAATAAATACAGGTAGTATAAATACTGAATTTAGGGAGTAACTCTTAAGTATCACAAACGAATATCTGCAAAACTTGATCTGACTCTTGAACGCCTCACCACTGTGAACCGGTTCAACACAGAACTTTAAACTCACCATAGTACGACAGTGTAACCTGTTTATTCTCCTTAAAACTCGTATTTTCATCATCATTTGATTAACGCAAAAGTACAATACCTTAGTTTGTTTTGCAGAACATTTTACTGTATGACAATCCACAATTTGTCAAAGCAACATATACAGAACGAATAGCTAATTAAAATGATGACATTACATGTAAGCCTTAAGTTTGCAGTTGATCAAATACCGCTGAGCACTCCTTACCTCTTCATCCTGTCGTATCCTAAGTCAAGTTAGCTTGCATTCCTTTATCTCCCTGTGAAATACAGCAGCTGCACCCAGCAGATGCAATATGCAATAAACTACACAAAGAGTTTGTGAGTTTGCTCATATTTGTTCAGTTCAATTTCATTTATATAAAGCCAAGAAAACACAAAAACAGTTGCCTCAAGGTGCTTTACATTGTAAGGCAAAGAACCTACAATAACACAAAGAAAACATAGATAACTCCAATATCATATGATCCCCTCTGAGGAAGTGTTTTGGTGAGAGTGGGAAAGAAACTGCAGTGTGTAAACACACAGTGAGTGAAAAAGAAAAGTGCAGCATTAGAGCCTCTTGAATCCTCTAATGCTGCTGGCCTTGCATTCTTCCAAGATAGATTGTCTCTTGCACACAAAATATATTGACCTTCTTTCTTTCCATCATATATCAGCGAGCTCTCTCCTTTCACCAGTCATTTAAAGTTTCCTTCTCTCCTGCTGCCTCTTAGGTATTTCTAAACCATATGAAAAAAGTAGGAAGTCCTGAGTGTCATGTTTCGGCTGTGTCCAGGCAGGAGAAGGACCCAAACGCAAGACTCACCACACAGGAATTAAACTCAAAAAGCTGCTTTATTGCAGAATGGCACAAAAAATACAACTAAACTAGGACATGGATAACTAACACACAGGGAAACATGAGGGAGACTACAACACT